>NW_006769631.1:721828-723972 GCF_000442215.2 Lipotes vexillifer | reverse complement strand
CTTTCCCTGGATTTCTCTGCCACCTTCATTCTTTGGTGTCACCCTCTCACTGCTCAGAAAGCTCCTCTCAGTGACAGCTCAGCACGTGCCTTCCCTCATTTAATACTTGGTCAGGTGCTGGCTTCTCCAGTCCTCCCTGACCCGTGGCCCCCAGGCCCTAAGTAGAATCGACCACCGACGCCATGTTTCCCCACCACACTCCTGCCTATAACACTTTACCAGCCCCTCAGCCCTACCCGTCTCGCGGCTGGGCACAAGCTCAGCTGTGAGGGACTCAGGATCCCTGTGCCCGTGTAGTGCCGGGCGCGAATAGTAGGTGTTTATGACTGGTCACTGGTCTAGTGAATTAATCAGTGAATGTTCCAGTGTGTTCTGAGCACTGTGTCTAGTGTCTCTGAGACTAGTGTCTCTCAAACTGAGAGACACTGAGACTAGTGTCTCTCAAACTCTCAAGTGCCCGTGGGCTCTTGTTAAAATGCAGATTCTGATTGAGCTGGTCTGGGACGGAGCCCCAGATTCTGCATCAGGACGGGGTCCCAGGTGAAGCAGCTGTTGCTGCTCCTTGGACCACACTTGGTGTGGCAAGCACCAGAGTATCGTTAAATTCCAGGCACTGCATTTCAGTAAAGACATTGAAGAATTCAGGAGTGATCAGAATGCTCTGATACTGGGGGAGGATTGTTTTCTGTCTCTATGTTTTAGGTTCTTGTGTTACCAACTAGTGATAATAATAGCATCCGGCTCGTGGAGTTACTGCGAGGCCAGTTGGCACGAGGCTGGTTGGCACGAGGCTGGCAGAGTGACAGGCGCACAGCAAACGGTAGCTGCTCTCACTGTTGTCATTTTTGTTACGACTCCAAAAGTGGGACCTGGGACCTGGCCAGAAGGAACATTGGGATAGATGCGGCAAAATACAAAGAAGACCTTCCTAATCATCACAGTGAACCAGAATGAGGAGGGGGGGAAGGGTCTGCTTTGTGAGGGGTGCCCTCCGTCTGACTGGAAACGTTCAAGCAGACTTTGCTGCCCAGCTGGCAGGAGGGCCGGCGCAGGGCCGATCAGCACAGTCCCTTCCAGTTCTGCTTTGGTATGGAAGGGACCTGGGTTTATAGAGAAACATAAGGAAAGAAGCAAACGAGCAGCGCTTTTCTTGCATGGCGTCCATCACGCAGGAGCCACAGCTCTTCCAAAATCTTCGTGTTGTGACTAACAGGAGGGTTTTGTTTGTTTGCTTCCCAGAGTTAGAGAAGGCGATGTTGAAAACTAGGAAAGGAGTCAGAAAGAAATGATAACGTCCCCACATGGTAACTGCAGGAGACGGAAGATCAGGGTGGCTGCAGGGAAGGGGGGTGGCCACGGAGAGTTGGCCAGTGGTTGGCAAAATCAGTCCTTGCGCACTGGACTGTGCCTTTATCCCTGAAACACAGGAAGCCCCTGAAGGGGCTCGAGCATCTTCACATTTACATTAGGATACAACATAGAGGACAGATTGGGAGGCGTAGCCAGAGAGGATACGAGTGGACCAGCAAGGAGGTTGTGCCGCCAGTTTCCATGATGGGTTCACGTGGAGGTCGTCAAATGTGGAGAAGTGGACAACGCTGAGAAATGATTAGGAGATGGACTCAACCACACTCGGTTTTCAGAGGCTCCTTAGCTGTGCATTTCACTAATTGGGAAATAACCTAGCTTCAGAAGATGATCTTAAATTTAATTTTGTCAGTTTAGAAACATCCAAGGGAAGATGGCAAGCAGGCATTGGTTATGTGAGTGCTCAGTGAGTTTAGAGGAAAATCCGGGCTGCCAATAGAGATGTGTGCGTGCTCTGCCCGTAGATGGTGGCCGAGGCCATGGTGCGTGTGATCTCTCTTAGGGAGAGCGTGTCAAGCTGCACTGTCTGTGGTCGCCATTAGCCACCTGCGGCTACTGACATTTAAATTGGTTCAAATTAAATCAGATGAAAAATTCAGTTCCTCAGTTGCACTGACCTCATTTTGAGTGCTTAATAAATCATTCCCAGCATCACTGAAAGTTCTGTTGGACAGTGCTAATCTAAAATGAAGCGAGGGCCTAGAATTGACCTTGGAGGAATGCCAGCTGTTGAGGGCCGGCCAGAAGAAGACCAGATAGAGAGGTGGGGGGGGGGG
>NW_006769631.1:699365-721681 GCF_000442215.2 Lipotes vexillifer | reverse complement strand
GGGGGGGGGCGAGAAAAAAAAAACAGGAGGGGGGGGGGGGGGGGGGGGGCAGGAAGGCCAGGTGGGCCGTCACGTCACAGAGTCAAGGGCAGAAGTGTGAGGAAGGAGATAGTTGCAGAATGTCAGCTGTGGCTATGAAAGCATCAGACGAAGACCGGGGCATGCCCCTTGGATTGAACCACACGGCACTCAGGGTGATCTTAGGTTAATAGGACCGGGAGCCGATTTGGGAGCGGTTGGGAAGCCAGAGGTGAGAAAACAATCAGGATAGACAGCTCTATCAACAGGTTTGTGTGGGAAGGGAGGCGAAAACTACGGTGTCAGCTGAAGGGGAGCACGTGGGTAGGAGGTGGAGGGGAGGGATTTGTTTATTTGTTTAATGAGAGAAATCAGGATGTTTAATAGCCTATGAAGAATTCTAGGAATTTATCCCCCAGATATACTCACATGTTCATAAGGACGCACACACACCCGTAACCTAAACATCCTGGCTTAGAGGGGGGCTAGTTAAATGAACTGTACTGTCCATACAGTAGAATTCTGGCCGATGTTCAGAAGGAAGAGAACTTTCTGCAATTCCCGATATAGGGCCGTCTCCACGATTTATTTTGCAAGATGCAGAATAGGATATATTATGCGACCCTCTGTATTAAAAACAAGAAAGTCGATATTTCAGAAATATCCTACGCTGATATTTGGGGAAAAAAAGACTTCTGAAACAATGATCACGAAATTGGTAATGTAATAAGAGGAGGGACTGGAGCACAAAGATGGGGGTGAATTTTTTTCACAATATATTTTTTTAGTGCTTGATTCTTTTCAACTAGGGTACGTGCATTTTAAAAATAGAAATATCTTTTAAAATCGTTCGGAAGGATTCATTTGAGAGAGAGGTTGAGTAATCAGGAGAGGAGAGAAAGAAGTGACCCCCTCCCGCCTCTCTGGCCGGGACCCCTTGACCCTTGATTATGCGATTGACCAGAGCTTCATGAAATCAAGCATATTTTTACTTCAAATGAGATTTGGTGACGTTCCATCTTAACCATCCCCTATATCTATTGCTGGAGAACAAACGACCCCAGAACAAACATTCACCCCCTCACAGTGTCTGTATCTGCACGTGGCTCCTGGGTGCCTCTCGAGGCTGTAATCAAGGAGTCGGCCAGGGCTGCAGGCGTCAGGGCTGACTGGCGGGGGGCACCCTTCCCCAGCTCACAGCCTCTGGGCAGGGACATCAGTTCCTCAGCACGTGGGCTGCTCACACCGGGCAGCCGACTCCCGTCAAGAGCCAGCAAGCGAGAGAGGGAGCCCCCAGGACGGAAGCCACAGCCTCTTTGTAACCTCAACTCGGAAGCGCTGTCCCCTCACTGTGCCGTGCTCTGTTGTCTAGAAGTGAGTCACTGGGTCCAGCCCACACTCTGGGAGAGGGGCTTCCGCAGGGAGAAGGAGGGCATTACTGGGGGCCCTCTTAGAGGCTGCCCACCACCTGTTCCCCAGTTCAGCTCAGTGGAACGCTTGTTGATATGCTCCCGTTCTGTCGCAGTTCATCAAAATCACGTCTGCCGTGAACACAAGGGAAGCCGTGCGTTCATCACTATCTGCTTTTCCTCAGAATAACCAGTTGTCCTCTTATCATTCTTTAGTAATGCTTTAGGAACTCCCAGCTGTATTTATACTTTGTGGATTCCATCAACTTGATAAAATTTGGGAAGTTTGATAAAATAGGAAATGACCATCACTTCACCCTTCAGAATCATTAGGGAACATTTTCCTATACTACGTAAGAAAAAGGCCTTGTTTTTAGGAAGTATATACTGATGGAACTAGGGGCAAAGGGTGTGTTGTCTGCCACTTACTCTCAAATGAGTAAGAAAAAAATAATATAAAGAGAATGATAAACAGAGAAAAATGGAAGCAGTTGGTAAATCTGAGTAAGCGTATTTAAGATCCTTACACTATGCTTGCAAATTTTCTGTCAGTTTGAAATAATAGTTTGGAAAAACAATTCTCAGGCCCCTCCCCAGACCTGCTAAATGAAAAGTGGGAACTCATCTTATGAAAGCTCCTCAGATACATTCTGATTACTGATCATCAAGGTTTGGGTCTCACTGCCTGAGAGCCCATCTCACTTTGCTCTTAAAGCTGCTGTGTAGGGACTTCCCCGGTGGCACAGTGGTTAAGCATCGCCTGCCAATGCAGGGGACACAGGTTCGATCCCTGGTCTGGGAAGATCCCACATGCCACAGAACAACTAAGCCCATGCGCCACAACTACTGAGGCTGTGCTCTAGCCCGCAAACCGCAACTACTGAGCCCCGTGTGCCACGACTGCTAAAGCCTGTGCGCTCTAGGGCCCACGTGCTGCAACTACTGAACCCCGTGTGCCTAGAGCCTGTGCTCTGCAACAAGAGAAGCCACTGCAACGAGAAGCCTGTGCACCGCAAGGAAGAGTAGCCCCCGCTCGCTGCAACTAAAGAAAGCCTGCACGCAGCAATGAAGACCCAACGCAGCCAAAAAAAGCTGCTGCGTAGGGCATCTGAAATTGCCAAGTGGACTTCTGCTTCTTTGGTAGAGGGGGCCGTCCATGGGCTGGTGTTCGTCCCCTCACCAGCACCCTTGGCTCTCCTTCAGCGGTAGAGTTGGCTCTCTGAGGGAAGGGGATTTCGATGGCAGAGGGGACTCTAATTTTGAAGCCTAGGGCAGAAAGGAGCCCCCTGGGATGTGTTAGTGGTCGCTGTGAAGGGTAGATGCAGTTGGTCTCAGCACAGAGCCGTGCATACGCCCCAGCCTGCCTCTTGGGCTCACCCACAATTCTGGGCCACGTCTTGATCAGCCCCGTACAGGGGCCCTGGCTGAGCTTATCTAGTGAGTGACCCTGTCCTGGGGAGCCCACCGTCCGGTAGGGAAGCCACAGGCAGCCCAGGGAGAGCACAGGGTGGGGCCTGGCAGCCTTCCTGTGGCAGGCCAGGGAGGCTTCGTGGGAGGTGTGACACACGAGTGGTTTTGAAGAGCAGCAGGAATTCACAGGTGCACGTAAAGCCGTGAGACCCTGAGACTAGTCACCTGCTGCCAGGTCCCTGTGCTGGTCCCGGAGGTCGGGAGTGAGTGCCGAGCGCGGCCTGCTGCCCTGCCCTCGGTGCTGAGGGCGGTAGGGAGGGGACTAGAGAACCGGGAGGAGAGGCCCACGAGGTGGCTTCAAGGGCCAGTGCGGTGTGCCAACCTGGCCGGAAGCCCAGGGGTCTCCCACTCTCGCCCGGGGTCTGCAAGCTCTTCACAGCATGAAGCATGCTTAGCCCAGTAGTAGATGCCATCGGTGGGGTCAGTGGGGCTCTGCTTCCCTGGGGACGGAGAGCAGTCCCTGGAGGGCGGGAGCTCCAGCGCCGTGGGGTGAGCTTGAGTTTGCACCTGAGGAGGGCCTTGCTTGGAAAGAGCTGTCGTCTCATTGTGTTGAGGCCTTTGGGCCCTGACTCACCCTGCTGGTTTGTGTTGTTCCATTTCCCTCGGGCACGTTTTCCTCTGTGGTCCCGGTTACTTCCTCCCAGCCCAGGACACGTGGCTGCTGGGCTGCGTGTGCCTGGGGAGTGACTGGCTTTTCTAGCCCACCCGAGGGAGCCTCGATACCCGTGCCAGTTCCTTTTTGAAAATAGGAACGGGGGGGCTTTGTCCCTGAGCTTATTTTATTCATCATTATGGATGTTACTCTCTTCCCTTCCAATGGTTTTCATGCCCTCTTAATTAAGCCTGTATGAGTAAGAGCATTTATCTGTGTGGCTTGCCTGGAATGCTTGGTTCAAAGGGTAATAAAATATACATACCCCAGCCTGGAACAACTGCATAATTATTTATTTGGTGCAAGCTTGTTTGTTTGACTTGTCCAAAACAACTTACGGAAACACTGGTTTGCTTCCCCCTCCTAGAGCTGTGTAACTTAACTGTGAATCAGCTGTGGGCTTTGCTAGGTGACTCAGAATCACTTCACCCAAACCTGGCCGCGTGCTCCTGAAACATTTATCCCATCTCCTCTTAACAAAATGACTTGCAGGTCGTTCGGGGTAACAGGCAAAAATCATCTGTAGTTTATGACTTTTACCGAGGGATTCCCTGTTAGCAAACAGCTTATCTCTTAACGCTTTCTGCTCTTCTTGGCTTCATGCAAGAAAACAGCATTAATGGTAGAGGAAGAACTGAACAGTTGAAGACACGTTTAATTCAACACCTACTGGATGGATCAGCTTGTGTTTCTAAATAACAGAGCAAGGAGGCTGAGTTCTGACCAACTCGAAATAGTGTGACTTTTGGTTAGAACCTTTGTCAGAACCTAAGTATGAGGCTTAAGCAGGATTGTGCTGGCTGACAGCTTAACCTAAATGGTGACTGGGATCTCTTCTTCCAGAGGTTGGACTAAAGAGAACGCTGATCACATGGGCTAGATGCTGTCTTTCTAGAACTTTCCAGTCTCTGAAAAGTGTGTCATGGAATCAGAGAAGGGAGCCATTGCTGCTCTCAAAGCATAAACTACAGGCACGTTGTAGACTTAGAAGCGGCGAGTAGAAGCAGGTGGAATTGGAATGAAGCTTCTTTTCTGAGGTGATTTTAGGAGCCTCACCAAGTGCGTTTTACTGCTGCTTCCCGTTAAGTACACTCTTCTGAATGTGCCTTGTAGATAGAGCTACAATATTTTAGTCCTAGCTTTTACTCTCTTTCTGAATTCACAATTTTCTTCTCAGTAACACACCTGAATTTAGGTAATACTGGCCTCACCTAGAGAACCAAGAACATCTTCTAAATTCACCCATGTGTTTCGGGCCTAAGAAAAATCAGAACTTTTCTGTTTCCAGTGGGTGAACAAAGTATGGCCCTGTGATATTACATCCAGAATAATAAATTTGCTTTTACTATATTTCCATTATTTTGGAAAGAACCGCAGAGATCCTTGGGACTGTGGTCAGAAACAGAGACGAGCTCATGCACCTGCAATGTGGTCTCGCAGCGCCTCGCTCTGACCCACTTCCCTCCCATCTGGGCATCCTGGGAGCACTGCCCTTCAAGGCCGAGAGGGGCACGTGTGTAATGCACTAGGCAGTCAACCCATGATTGATTCCATAAATAATTAGCTTCAGCGAAATTCTGTAATCACTGCAATTCTGAAGATCCCGTCTCAGCCCATCTAACACCGCACACGCCACAGGCCAAGTCTCGCCAAAGCACTCGCACACCCAGGAGAAGCCCACTGTGGTTTGAGTAGGCTGTACTTGGCGGCGGGTGGGGGTGTCAGCCACAAATGCCCCGATTTCTTCGTGCAGGCTCTGGGCTCTGATCACACTGGGATCTTGGATTCTTTGCTCTCGAAGACCTAGAGTACACGTCTGCAAAGAATTCATTTCTACTTCACAGACGAAGCTGTGCTGCTGTCCTCACGCAGGTGTTCCTGGTTGGCCACACACATCGTTATGGCCTGTTCCTCTAAGAAACGTTAGCATCCAGTGTCAGATGTCAGTATAAAAGGGGAAGTGGGAAACCCACAGATTTTTCCCCTGCATTTCGGTGCTATGGGGACTCCGGACAGATTTCAATGGCCTCTTGTCACCAACTGGGACAGCATTGTGTCACTTCAGTCCTAGATGTCAGCAGCTATTGACTGGCTGCCCGGGTGTGTGCAGGGCCCTGTGATGGAGCAGTGAGGAGTGGGCCGTGCCAGTGCCATCAGCCTGTGTGGCCGTCAGCACTGGGCACAGGGCCTGCCACTCACCCAGGAGGGATGCAGGTGATGGGGAATTCAAGCGGAATGAAAGACGTAGGGGTGAAGCAGGAATTAATCCTACTTCATGAGGCTTAGAGGTGGGAATCAGTGGGAATTAGCTGCTCTGAGCAAAAGGAAATCAAGAGGATGAAGGCTCGAGTCCCTGCCTAGCACTTAGGGTGTTTTTCTTGGAGAAAAAGATCGTGCATGACCATCAGCTGTTCCTGGCTCCAACTTGACCCAGGCAGTGCCACTCGGCAGCCACGGGCACCCACGTGGCCATTCCTACCCGCCACGGGACAGGACCCGCCGCCCCAGGGGTGGAGGGTACATGTTCATCTCTTGGGCCTGGAGGCAACAAAATCATAGTCAATATTATGATTATTGGCTTGGTTTTGTCATAACGTTGACTTTGAGATATTAGATGACACGAATGGAGGACATAGATGTTTGTGTTTATCAAAGGGCCACACCCTGTTTAGGTGGGGAGAAAACCCAGCACTGCTGGGGACGATCCCAAGGGTGATGGGGAACTCCAGTGCTTTCTCTGCGGCCCAAAGTCGTGACTGCATTTTACAGGGGGTGACGGGTGAGGCGTTTCTGCAGGCGGGAGCCCCCTCTGCAGGGAGAAAGGGCCCAAGTGCCTGCACAGGCAGGTGCCCAGAAGCGGGTGCAGACACCGTGGGCACAGATGCAGCCACTCACACTCTCCTGCTGTCTTTTTCCTGGTGGTGACCATCAGTGTTCTCTTAGATTAGACGCTATTCCCCCTTGATATTAAGAAATTTTAAAAATTGTTTTGGTTGAAACCCTGGTGTGGGCAGTGGACTATTGCCTACATTTCGTTTAGTGAACTGTTTACCTCAGCCTTTTATTCTTCTAAACTCTGGGTTTATCTTTCATGCCACAGTGAAATTGCATCCCCTCATACTCTGAGACTCGGGACTCACTGAAGGAGCCTTGGGGGGAGGTGCGGCGGGGGGGTTCTTTGGCCCCTCCCCTTGTGGGCTGGTGCCTGTTATCCCTCTGTGTCGGTGCCTGTTCACATCCCGTCCCCCAGCCTGAGCCCTGAGCCCTGGAGTGTTCTTGCCCATCAACTTAGGACACATTAAAGATGAGGACTGACCAAGATCACTGTCGCAGATTTGGCTGGTGACAGACCCCTCTGGGTCTCATCTCCCAAGTAACCCGGGTGACCTGTGTGCTACGCATGGGGCTTCCTGACCTCGACAGACTCGCGCTGCAGGAGAACACTGCCCCCGTCCTTGGCTCCCAGGCTTCCAGACAGGAAGGGAGAGGTACCTTGCAGGCCCAGCACACCCTTCCTCCCAGGCCTCTGCCTGCATTCAGATCAAGAGGAGGCTGGTTCCTGAGCATGTGATGCTGTGAAAGCCTTGTCCAGGAAGCACCTCCTGCAGAACAGATGCCGTTGGTCGTCTGGACGATCTGAACAACTGGGTTAGTGTCCTGGCAGCATCAATGAATGTGTCGGTATCATGGGCTGATGGTAACATATCAGACTGTCAACATCTCTCTTCTGATAGACCGTCGCCCAGGACCACATTGTAGCAGAACCTGGACGGAGGATTTCCTCCTGCATTTCAGTTTGCAAAATAACATCACACCTAGAGATCTAGTTACTATACTGAGTGATGCCTTGAAAAAAGTAACTCAATTTTTAAAAGAAACTTAGTCATTAGTCCTCTGATTTGGGGGTAAACTGATCACTATACTATTTTTACATGAATACTTGCCAAAATACGAAATGCCCTTTTCCCTTTCTTCCACAGAACTGGTGTCGCCTTTGTCTGTCTTTTCTGTCCTGCCGTCTCGGGTCATCCCTGTCATGTGGCTCTTGCCTTTGTCACCTTCTTTTGTGGTCACAACGCACACTACATGATGTGATGTTCCAGAAGTATTAATTGTGGTTTATATATATATTTATTTATTTATATTATTTTTATTTCCTTATGATTAGTCATAGCTTGTTTTTGATCTTAGGGACACTGATTCTGTTTATTTCCAGTTACACTTCTCTTTTACAAATTCCGTCTGCCTTCTGACCTGATCCCACACGGTGGGACCAACTGCTCTGGGCCCCGGAGTGGCCAGGGTTAAGGCACCGTCAGCCGAAGCCTGGCCTCGAGCCACTGCTCTATTGTCCCCCTTTGTGGATGTCCTCAAGGCCCTCCAGAGCCCACAACTCTTATTCTCCACTCTCGTATCTGGATGTTTCCAAATCACATCCGTTCAACTCAGCTGCCTTTCAAGCAGCATCCGTTACCACTCTTCCCTCCTCATCTGGTAAAGGAGATGTCACTGATCATAACCTTCCTCGTTCTTGGATAATTCATGAACATTTCTACTCCCTCTTTACATGTTTAGTAAATCGCACTGTGGTGCCAGGTTTAGGTTTGCTCATTCTTTACGTTTCCCTCTGATGGAGCTGCTCTCTTAAGCTCTTCACCCATCACTAGCTTTCTTTTCCATGTTTTAGTTGTTCAAGTGCTTGTGATTTTGCCACCTAACTTTCCCACTACATTTTCCACACTTGCTGCTTCTTTGCCTTTCCTTAGAAGCCTTTCTTTAAAACATACTCACACGGATTTGTTTTTGTCTTTTTTTTTAATTAACTCTTAAACTTCCTTTCCAGAATTTTAGGTAACTTTTAAAATCTTGCTTAAATTTGTGCTTAAAGGTCAGAATAGGGTAAACATGGTGTGTTCTAGAGCCAGATTCCCTCAGTTTAGAGATTTAGCTGAAGCAGAAAAAAGTCTGAGCCAGGTGGGACAGGACAAGATTTCAGCCTCACCAAGAATTTCCAAAATACAGGCAAACCTTCACAGGATGGAAGTGTGGTCCATCCAAATCCGAATCTCACAGCACAAGTGAACCCAGTGGATAATGGGGTGATGTTATAATAGTCCAAAACCAGCACAGAGTCGGGACACACCATCAGGCAAGAGCCAGGCAGCCGGAGGTTAGTGGCCTGGGCTCCGGAGCCACATGGCCTGGGCTCTAACCTCCTCTGAGCTGTGTGACCTCGGGCAGGTTTCTCAACTTCCCTGTGCCTCAGTTTCATCTTTAAATTGTTGATAATGGTGTGCCTCTCATCGGGCGGTTACAAGGAGCAAATGAGTTAGTATATGTATAGTTTAGAACAGCGCCTAGTATGTAATGTAAGTGGTGGTCACTGTGAATAATTAAGTTACATGCAGGTAATAGAATGTAACAGACATTAAAAGTTATATCAGCAAAGCAAGAGGAAAAAGAGGTTTTGACATACAAGCTTGGTTAGAAGTGCAGGAAATGGGGAGTGGGGAGGTCAGTAACCAAGACTCCCATGAAGCTGGCGCAGAGGAACGTGTATGAAGCACAGGGACTCAGGGACACTGCCTGAGCCCCACAGCCTGCAGGAAACAATCTGTAGGGAGTGTGTCCACCCCACGCTAAGGCCCGGGGAGCCCAAGGAGGGGTTTGTTAGACTTATCACTTAGTGATTTCGTGTGGATTTCGGATAAATGGGAAGGATCACATGTTAGGGTGCCTATAACTTGGAGAAAATATTAGCACCCACTGGTAGAGTATGAAAGGACAGCGGTGATGAGCAGCTCTGATGAGGGCTTTTTGTTCCTAATAATGTTTCCCAAACCCAGGGAGGTGGGTCAGCCTCTCCTCAGTTTTGCTTTGTCATATTTTGTTAGTGCCTTGCAGCCACCTGTGCACCTTTGTGGCCTGTAGCATTGGCAGATCTGTAATGATTTTAACAGCCCTGATTGGCTGTAGCTAAATCAGATGCGCACGGCTCCCTGCTCCAGCAGCGTCAGCACAAGGGCACACCTGAGGGTGGTTGAGAAGCAAGCCTCTGGCTTCTGCAGGCCCCTCACTCTCAATTGAAAGTAATTTGCATTCTCAAAATATCTGCGAAGTTTTCTTTTAAAGTGCCTTTAACTTTTGGAAATTTCGATCTGAAACCCAAATAATATGCGGAGAACACAGGCTCAAAAGGTGATGTTTTAAAAAATTTATTTATTAAACTACAGTTGATTTACAATATTGTATTAGTTTCAGGTGTACAGCTTCAGATTCTTTTTTCAGTATAGGTTGTTACAAAGCATTGAATATAGTTCCCTGTGCTATACAGTAGACCTTGTTGTTTATCCATCCTA
This sequence comes from Lipotes vexillifer, assembly GCF_000442215.2. Taxonomy (NCBI): domain Eukaryota; kingdom Metazoa; phylum Chordata; class Mammalia; order Artiodactyla; family Lipotidae; genus Lipotes; species Lipotes vexillifer. Next base: position 711,773 of record NW_006769631.1, on the reverse strand, counting down.
TATATAATAGTTTACATCTGCTAATCCCAAGCTCCCACTCCATCCCTCCTCCACTCCCCCTCCTTCACAACCACAAGTCTGTTCTCTGTGTCTGTGAGTCTGTTTCTGTTTCGTAGATAAGTTCATTTGTGTCATATTTTAGATTCTGCATATAAGTGGTATCACATGGTATTTGTCTACTCTGATTTACTTAGTATGATAATCTCCAGGTCCATCCATGTTGCTGCAAATGACATTATTTCATTCTCTTTTATGGCTGAGTAGTATTCCATTCTATATATGTACCACATCTTCTTTATCCAGTCATCTGTTGATGGACATTTAGGTTGCTTCCATGTCTTGGCTACTGTGAATAGTGCTGCTGTGAACATTGGGGTGCATGTATCTTTTCCAGTTATGGTTTCCTCCAGATATATGCCCAGGAGTGGGATTGCTGGATCATATGGCATTTCTATTTTTAGTTTTTTAAGGAACCTCCATATTGTTTTCCCTAGTGGCTGTACCAATTTACATTCCCACCAGCAGCATAGGAGGGTTCCCTTTTCTCCATACCGTCTCTAGCATTTATTATTTGTAGACTTTTTAATGATGGCCATTCTGACCAGTGTGAGGTGACACCTCATTGTAGTTTTTTTAAATTTATTTAATTTATTTATTTTTGGCTGTGTTGGGTCTTTGTTGCTGCGCACGGGCTTTCTCTAGTTGCGGCAAGCAGGGGGCTACTCTTGGTTGTGATGCGCGGGCTTCTCACTGCGGTGGCTTCTCTTTGTTGCAGAGCTCAGGCTCTAGGTACATGGGCTTCAGGAGTTGTGGTGCGCAGGCTCAGTAGTTGTGGCACACGGGCTTAGGTGCTCCACGGCATGTGGGATCTTCCCGGACCAGGGCTTGAACCCATGTCCCCTGCATTGACAGGCGGATTCTTAACCACTGCGCCACCAGGGAAGTCCCCTCACTGTAGTTTTGATTTGCATTTCTCTAATGATTAGCAATATGGAGGATCTTTTCATGTACCTGCTGGCCATCTGTATGTCTTCTTTGGAAAAATGTCTGTTTAGGTGTTCTGCCCATTTTTTGATTGGGTTGTTTGTGTTTTTGATACTGAGTTGCATGAGCTGTCTGTGTATTTTGGAAATTAAGCCCTTGTCAGTCACATTATTTGCAAATATTTTCTCCCAGTCTGTAGGTTATCTTTTCATTTTGTTTGTTTATGGTTTCCTTTGCTGTGCAAAAGCTTATAAGTTTGATTAGATCCCTTTTTTTTTTTTTTTTAATTTCTTTTGCCTTAGGAGACCTAAGAAAACTTTACTGCAATTTATGTCCGAGAATGTTCTGCCTATGTTCTCTTCTAGGAGTATTATGGTGTCATGTCTTATATTTAAGTCTTTAAGCCATTTCCAGTTTATTTTTGTGCGTGGTGTAAGGAAGGGTGTGTTCTAACTTTACTGACTTACATGTGGCTGTCCGGCTTTCCCAACACCACTTGCTGAAGAGGCTGTCTTTTCTCCCTTGTATAGTCTTGCCTCCTTTGTTGAAGATTAATTGACTACGTGTGTGGGTTTATTTCTGGGCTCTCTATTATGTTCCAGTGATGTTATGTGTCTGTTTTTGGGCCAATACTACGCTGTCTTAATTACTGTAGCTTTGTAGTGTTGTCTAAAGTCTGGGAGAGTTATGCCTCCATCTTTGTTTTTTCCTTCAGAATTGCTTTGGCAATTCTGGGTCTTTTGTGGTTCCATATAAATTTTAGGATTATTTGTTCTAGTTCTGTGAAAAATGTCATGGGTAATTTGATAAGGATCACATTAAATCTGTAGATTGCTTTGGGTTGTGTGGCCATTTTAACAATATTAATTCTTCCAATCCAGTAGCAGGGCATATTTTTCTATTTCTTTGTATTATCTTCAATTTCATTTATCAGTGTTTCACAGTTCCCAGCATATAGGTCTATCACATCCTTGGTTAGGTTTAGTCTAGATTTTTTTTTTTTGGGCGGGGGCAGGGGGGACACTCTTTTAAATGGAAATGTTTTTTACTTTCTACTTCTGATATTTCATTGTCAGTATAAAGAAATGCAAGAGATTTCTGTATATTGTTCTTGTATCCTGCTACCTTGCTGAATTAATTTATTAGTTCTAATAGTTTTTGTGTGGAGTCTCTAGGGTTTTCTACGTAGAGTATCATTTCACCTGCATACAATGACAATTTTACCTCTTCCCATTTTATTTCTTTTTCCTATCTGATTACTGTATTAAGACTTCCAATACTGTGTCAAATAGAAGTGGTGAGAGTGGACATCCTCGTCTCATTCCAGAATCTAGCAGGAAGCCTTTCAGCTTTTCACCATTGAGTATTATATTGGCTATGGATTTGTTGTAAATGGCTTTTATTATGTTGAGATAGGTCCCCTCTGTACCCATTTTGGTGAGATTTTTTATCATGAATGGATGTTGAATTTTACCAAATGCTTTTTCTGCATCTATTGATGATCATGTGGTTTTTTACTTTTCTTTTGTTGATGTGGTGTATCACATTGATCCATTTGTGTTTTGAACCATCTTTGTGACCCTGGAATGAATCCAACTTGATCATGGCATATGATCCTTCTTATGTGTCACTGGATTCTGTTTGCTAATATTTTGCTGAGGATTTTTGCATCTATATTCATCAGAGATATTGGCCTGTAATATTCTTTTTTGGTGGTATCCTTGGTTTTCATATCAGGGTGATGGTGGCTTCACAGAATGACTTAGGGAGTGTTCCCGCCTCTTCAGTCTTTTGGAAGAGTTTGAGAAGAATAGGTATGAGTTCTTGGTATGTTTGGTAGAATTCCCCAGTGAAGCCATCCAGTTCTGGACTTCTGTTTGCAGGGTGTTTTTTAAATTACAAATTCTATTTCATTTCTAGTGATCAGTCTGTTCAAATTATCTGTTTCTTGATTCAGTTCTGGCAGACTGCATGCTTCAAGAAACTTGTCCACTTCTTCTAGGTTGTCTATTTTGTTGGCATATGATTTCTTATGGTTTTTTGAATATCTGTGGTATCAGTTCTTATTTCTCCTCTTTCATTTCTTATTTTATTTATTTGGTTCCTCTCTTTTCTTTGTGCTGAGCCTTTCTTCTTCTCTTTTCTTCTTGATGATCCCTGGTGGCCAGAGGTTTGTTGATTTTGTGTATCCTTTCAAAAAAACAGCTCTTGGCTTTTTATTGATTTTTTTCTATTTTTTAAAATCTCTTTTATTTCCTCTCTGATCTTTATTATTTCCTTCCTTCTGCTGACTTTAGGTTTTGTTTCTTCTTTTTCTAATTCTTTTAGGTTGTCTATTTGAGATTTTTCTTGTTTTTTTGGAAGAAGGCCTGTATCACTATGAACTTCCCCTCTTAGGGTTGTTTTTGCTGCATCCCATAGATTTTGTATGGTTGTGTTTTCATTGTCATTTGTCTTAAGGTATTTTTAAATTTTCTCTTTGATTTCATCACTGACCCATTGGTTTTTTAGTAGCATGTTGGTTAGTCTCCATGTAGTCATTTTTTTCTCATTTCTCTTTGATTTCTAGTTTCATGCCATTGGAGTCAGAGAAGATGCTTGAAATAATTTCTGTCCTTTTAAATTTGTTGAGGCTTGTTTTGGGCCCTAGTATGTAGTCCATCCTAGAGAATCTTCCATGTGCGCTTGAAAACAATGTGTATTCTGGTCTTTTTAGACTGAGGTCCTGTAGATATCAATTAAGTCTAAGTGTTCTGTTGTGTCATTTAGAGTCTTTGTTTCCTTTTTGATTTTTCTGCCTGGAAGATCTGTCCACTGATGTCAGTGGAGTGTTAAAATCTCCTACTGTTGTGTTCCCATCAATTTCTCCTTTTAACGTTTGTTAGTATTTGTTTTAATGTATTTATGTGCTCCTATATTGGATGCATTTATGTTATATAATATTAATAACAGGGATATTATAACAAGTATAATATTCTCTTCTTGTATTGATCCTTTTATCATTTTATAGTGTCCTTTGTCTTTCGTTATGGCCTTTGTTTCAAAGTCTATCTTGTCTGATATGAGTATTGCAACCCTTGCTTTCTTGTTGTTTCCATTTGCATGAAATATCTTTTTCCATCCCCTCATTTTTAATTTATGTGGCTCTCTTGTAGGCAGCGTGTTGTAGGTTCTTGTTTTATTATCCAATCTGTCACTCTATGTCTTTTGATTGGAGTGTCTAGTTCATAGACATTTAAGATAATTTATTGATAGGTATGTATTTATTGCCATTTTAAACCTTGTTTTCCAGTTGATTTTGTATTTCTTCTTTGTTCCTTTCTTTTTGTTTTTCCTTTTGTGGTTTGATAATTTTCTTTTGTATTACACTTGAGTTCTTATTGGTTTTGGGGAGTCTATTTTATGCTTTTTTTTATTTTTTAATTTTTTTTATACAGCAGGTTCTTATTAGTCATCAGTTTTATACACATCAGTGTATACATGTCAATCCCAATCGCCCAATTCATCACACCACCACCACCACCCCGCCGCCACTTTCCCCGCCTGGTGTCCATATGTTTGTTCTCTACATCTGTGTCTCAATTTCTGCCCTGCAAACCGATTCATCTGTACCATTTTTCTAGGTTCAACACATATGCGTTAATATACGATATTTGTTTTTCTCTTTCTGACTTACTTCACTCTGTATGACAGTCTCTGGATCCATCCACGTCTCAACAAATGACCCAATTTCGTTCCCTTTTATGGCTGAGTAATATTCCATTGTATGTATGCACCACATCTTCTTTATCCATTCGTCTGTCGATGGGCGTTTAGGTTGCTTCCACGACCTGGCTATTGTACTGGTTATTGTAAATAGTGCCGCAATGAACATTGGGGTGCATGTGTCTTTTTGAATTATGGTTTTCTCTGGGTATATGCGCAGTAGTGGGATTGCTGGATCATATGGTAATTCTATTTTTAGTTTTTTAAGGAACCTCCGTACTGTTCTCTATAGTGGCTGTGTCAATTTACATTCCTACCAACAGTGCAAGAGGGTTCCCTTTTCTCCACACTCTCTCCAGCATTTGTTGTTTGTAGATTTTCTGATGATGCCCATTCTCACTGGTGTGAGGTGATACCTCATTGTAGTTTTGATTTGCATTTTCTCTAATAATTAGTGATGTTGAGCAGCTTTTCATGTGCTTCTTGGCCATCTGTATGTCTTCTTTGGAGAAATGTCTACTTAGGTCTTCTGCCCACTTTTGGATTAGGTTGTTTGTTTTTTTAATAGTGAGCTGCATGAGCTGTTTATACATTTTGGAGATGAATCCTTTGTCCATTGATTCGTTTGCAAATATTTTCTCCCATTCTGATGGCTGTCTTTTTGTCTTGTTTATGGTTTCCTTGGCTGTGCAAAAGCTTTGAAGTTTCATTAGGTCCCATTTGTTTATTTTTGTTTTTATTTCCATTACTCTAGGAGGTGGATCAGAAAAGATCTTGCTGTGATTTAGGTCCAAGAGTGTTCTTCCTATGTTTTCCTCTAAGAGTTTCATAGTGTCTGATCTCACATTTAGGTCTCTAATCCATTTTGAGGGTTTTTTTGTGTGTGTATGGTGTTAGGGAGTGTTCTAATTTCATTCTTTTACATGTAGCTGTCCAGTTTTCCCAGCACCGCTTATTGAAGAGACTGTCTTTTCTCCATTGTATATCCTTGCCTCCTTTGTCATAGATTAGTTGACCATAGGTGCTTGGGTTTATCTCTGGGCTTTCTATCTTGTTCCATTGGTCTATGTTTCTGTTATTGTATGTTTTTAATTTGTGGTTACCCTGGTTTTCAAATATGGTAACCCATAACTATAACTACTTGCTTTAGACTGATAGTCGTGAAAGCTCTACATTCTAAAAGTTGTACATTATCCTACTACCCTTCTCCACATCTTGTGATTTTGATGTCCATTTTACATCTTCATGTTTATCCATCTGCTGTTCCTTGTAGTTGGAATCACATTTAGAAAATTAAAAAAAAAAATTTTTTTTAATCTATGTACTGGCTTATTTAACTGACCTTTGATCCTTTTATATATTTGCCTTTCCTACTGTGATTTTCCCCTTTCTTATAGTTTCTTGCTTCATTTCTGTTCAAGGAAGACCTTTCAGTACTTTAGGATAGGGTTAGTATTGCTGTATTCTTTTAGTTTTTGATGGAGAAATTCTTTCTCTCTTCTTTTAATCTACATGATAATCTTGCTGGATAGAGTATCCTAGGTTGCGGAGTCTTCCCTTTCAGGACTTTGAATTGAGCTTGCCACTCCCTTCTGGCCTGCAATGTTTCTGTAGAGAAATCAGTTGATAGCTTTATGGGGGTTCCCTTGTAACTGACTCTTCTTCTCTTGCTGCCTTTAGAATCCTCTCTTTAACTTTTGCCATTTTAATTATGATACATCTTGGTGTGGGACCCTCTGTGCTTCTTGTACCCGGATATCTGTTTCCTTCTTTAGGTTTGGAAAGTTTTCAGCCATAATTTCTTCAAATACATCTTGATCCACTTTTCCCTTTCTTCGCCTTCTGGAATTCCTATTATGTGTAGATTGGCATGCTTTATGTTATCCTATTATGTCTCGTATGTTGCTTTCATTTTTTTCATTTGTCTTTCTGTCTGCTGTTCTGATTGGGTGACTTCCGTTATTCTATCTTACAGATCACTTTTCGTTCTTCTGCATTATTTAGTTTGCTATTTATTGCCTTTAGCTCGGTTTTTATTCTTGGCAATCGAGTTGTCTAGTTTTGATTGTCTCTTTATGGTTTCTAGTTCCTTGTTACAGTGATCTCCATTTCTACTGAGAGTCTTTCTTAATTCCTTCAGCATTTTTTTTTTCCTTTTTTCTTTTTTTCTTTTTTTTTTTTTTGGCAGTCCGCGGGCCTCTCACGGGACCTTCCCGGACCGGGGCACGAACCCGTGTCCCCTGCATCGGCAGGCGGACTCTCAACCACTGCGCCACCAGGGAAGCCCCCTTCAGCATTTTTATTACCTCCTTTTTGAACTCAGGGGTCTGGTAGACTGGAGAGGTCTGTTTCATTGTTTTTTCTTTCAGGGACTTCTTTTTTTCTTTTAATTGGGAGTACTTCCTCTGCTTTGTCATTTTACTTTCGTTTCTCTTACGCTGAGAATTTAGGAGAAGAAACAGTTACGTACTGTGGTCTTGAAAGGCTGTTTTTATGTGGGAGCATCCCTTTGTAGACTGTGTAAGTCCAGTATTTTTGATGTGAGGGCTGTATTTGGTGTGGATGCCTGCCACGACTTTGCTCAGAGCGTGCTGGCCACTGTCCCCTTGATAAGGGGTGTGTTTGGTGCTGTGGTGACCAGAGCCTGCACTGGATATTGGGCGGGGCTTCCTCTTTGGTTGTCACAGCCCTGTCGGGGGTAGGGTTTGCTCCCCAGTTGTTGGAGTAAAAGCCCCCAGGTCCGGTTCTAAGCTGCAGCATGAGGTAGGTGAGACTGGAGCACTTCCCCTGGAAAGAAGTTGCTGGGTGTTCCTCTGCAGGACCTGTTTGCTGGGACAGGCAACTCTGTGGCGCCACCCACCACCTGGTGTGCGCACCTACAAAGTCGGCCTGCTCTCTGCTGCCAGAGCACGTGCGTCAGCTCTTCCAGCCTTTGGCATGTGCACACTCACCAAGTGGGAGCTCCGGAAGCTGTGCCCGCTGTGAGCATGGTGCGAATGAGGCTTCCGTGACGGACCCACGCTCTGTCCCACACACACCCCCATTTGCGGCCTGGACCACATCCCAGGCCCTTCGGGCTGTGCCCAAATAGCCAAACCAAGTCCTCTCCTCGAGTCTGTCTGCTGCAGCCCAAGTTTCAGCACCCAGGCGCACTGCACGCACCAGTAAGTGCGTGTCTTGGGCTGGGAAGTGTGGTGACGTGGCAGCAGTCAGTGTCGGTTCTTCTCTATCCTGCTTGTAAGCAAGCCAGTCTGTGCACACTCCTCTCGGGCAAATTCCAGGCTCCTGCAGCTACCTATCTGTCCTGGCTGAGCTCCCAGCCGGCGAAGGAGGTTCCCAGAGTAAGGAAACCATTCCTCTTTCATGGCTCCCTCCCGGGAGCACAGGTCCCACCTTGATTCCCCCCCTTTTTTCCCTTTAGTCTTACCGGGTTACGTGGGGGTCTTTCTTTCAGCTTTAGTCGTATGAGATGATCTGCCCGCTTTCAGCTGGTATGCGGTTGGCATTGACTGTTGGTTCTTTCAGGCGACTCTTTTTCTCTCAGTTGGGACTGCTTCCGCCACTTCCTCATTTAGCACTTTCGGTTGGTGTTCTGTGAGAACTGTTCCAGTTGTAGATGTAGTTTTGACGTGTTTGTGGGGGGAGGTGAGCTCACGTCCTCCGGCCCTGCCACCCTGATCTTCTCCCAGAAGATGATTTAAGAAGTAGACCTTTTTTTTTAAGTTGAACTGACATTTATCTTCCCCAGGATCAGCTCGTGCAGTTAATGAACTCGTGGACACTGGCATCTCACTGGTTGGGTGAGCTGGGCCTGGCCACCAGGTCTGGGAGCTGGGTTTGGACCTTCTTGGAGGAGTCTTGGTTTCCAGCCGGGACCAAGATGATGATCTGGCAACTTTCCTGGTGGCCCTTGACTTTCCCCTGTCATCTTCTTTCCACCCAGCTCTACTGCATACCGCCTTCCCTTCACCAGAACCACCCCTGAGGGCTTGGGGGGCTGAGATTCCTGTCTCCACTGGGTGACATCCTGAGGGGCTGGACCCAGGTCTGCACTGTTACCAGGGCAGGGGACAATCTGGAACTCCAAAATCCTGAAACTTCTGACATACAGCCCATGTTACGGTGTGTTTCCTATGATCCTATACATGTGACAGGCACATTTATGGTCCCGAAAGTGACGCTGACTTCAAGAACATGAATGTGTCTCATTTACACACCCATGAGAAGGGAGGCTTTACCTGTCTGTGTTGTTCTTGATGAGATTATCAGCTGAGCTGTCATCTCCGGCTGCTGCTGTAGGCTTGGAGCTGTGCTTGGTTGCTCTTCCACAGGTATCTGTGGAGCAGCAACTTGGTGCCGGAGCTTTTGCAGGCCCTGGGGGTAGAGTCAGGAGACCAGGTACTAGCTGGGATAGAATGTTTAAAGCAGGAAAAAAAAAACAAAGTTCACATAGACAATTAAAAACCAGATGGTCTGAGTGGAGTGCAGGAATTAAAATAGAGGGATGTGACGGTGACGGGAGACTTCTCTGGGGTAAGTGATTTGGGACAGCTTCTCTGGGGGAAGACAGGCGGAGGAGCAAAGCTCGGTGGCAGGGCAGGCGAAGCAGATGGTGATGAGCCTGCGGGAAGAAGGAGCTAGACTGGAGGCAGCGGGGCTGTGAGAGAAAAGTGGAGGCTTGAGTTTTCGTCTCGAGTCTTTGGGAAACCCCTGTAGTGGCACGTTCTGGTCCCGTTTTAAAACGTGGCTTGGGCTGCGTTTGCACAAGCGTGGGAAAGTTTGGGAGGTGGTTTCGGTGCAGCAGGGGCGACAGTCCTAAGGTGGGAGATGGGAGGAATGGGGTGTGCTTGGCAGGTGGAGTCGACAGGACCCGATGGGGAGGGGCAGAGAGTCATCCAGGGTGACGTCTGCAGTTTGGGTCCGAGTAGCCAGCTGGTAGTGGTCCCCGAGATAGGGGTGACTGGGAGAAAAGTTGGCCGGGGTGGGAGGTGAGGGATTCAGGGCGCTGGCCTGTTTGGGTGTCAGCAGATCTTACACTTCTCCATTTTGTCAAACGGTAAAATGAACCAACCCCTCCAGAGGGAGAGGAGGTGGATGTAACTCCCCGCTGGTGCTGTCCCTGCACCTTGCTGCCCCTCCACCCACTGCTTGGGGTTGTCAGAGCCTGATGGCATCGCCAGGCCCAGGACAGATCTGGAGTTTTTAACTGTTGCTTCCGGAAGTGTTCAGCCTGCTGCTTGTTGGAGGGACTTTCCTCTATAGACCTAACAGACAAAAGCCGTTTCTGTGAAAACGCGGTACCTCAGAAGGCCCATTCTCTACTTCCCTGTTCACCTGAATTGCCAGACCCTCGCTTAATTTTGCCCCGACTCTAAGTACATGACCTCCAACAAGTGACGGGATAGAGGAGACACGCTTGTGGTTGCCGGGGTGGATGGGGAGGGAGGCTCCCTCTCCCGCGGGCCCCGCCCACTGTGGAAGGGGCTTCCTTCCAGGCAGTGGTTCTCTGTGCGATAGTGTGTCCCAGCTGTGCGACAGAATCCTCCAGGGTAGCTTCGCTAACCCCCAGGCCACACCCCAGCCCATTAAATCAGAACGGAGTGGGGTAGGGGAAGTAGGGATGGGCGATGGCAGTGCTGTCACCAGGACTGCGCACCTGAGGCTGGCGGGACTCAGGGACCCTGGTCCCCCAGGTGCTGTCGCTGAGCTGAACTGACCTGAGAACCCAGTTCATGTTTGAGCTGCTGTCGTGGGATGGCCTGGCCGCAGAGGCACTCAGCCTGGCTCCAGCCACTCAGCTCCACACTCAGAGAGACTGGAGGCCTCTAGCAAACAAACAGGAAGGGATGAATGCACAGGTTTGGCCTGTCCTCAGCCAAGACCTGCCCAGATAGAGTCCTTCTGGGCAGGTGGTTGTTGCTTTGGGGGAAGGAGTAATGGAATAAGCTGGTAACAGACTGAAAATTGCACAATACTGTAATCAACTGATTTCCTGAGCGATGTGAGTAGAAGGATCGCAAAACTGATTATGGGCTCAGCCAGGGAGAGTCTCTGCTGCAAGCCCGGGAGGATGAAGCCCCGTCTGAGGACTGCAGATCTCAGAACACATTTCTGCACTTCTCCACAGGGAAGAAGGGATCTGGTTACTCACCCTTTCTCAGGTTAAGCTGCATGTTTGGCCAGCACGCTTAGTGATTCGGTTCCTGTCACAGGCAGACCTCCCGAGATACGCTGGGTTTGGTTCCAGGCCACTGCAATAAAGCGAGTCATGTGAATTTTTGGTCTTCCAACGTATATGAAAGTTATGCTTACACTGTACTATGGTCTATTAACTGTGCAGTAGCATTATGTCTATAAAAAACAGTGTACATACCTTAATTAAAAACTAATGCTTTTTGAAAAATGGCACCAATAGAATTGCTCAACACAGGGTTGCCACAAACCTTCAGTTTGTAAAAAAACTCAATTTCTGTGAAGCACAGTGAAACAAGGTCCACCTGTACAATCACTGCTAATAATGATGCCAAAAACCAGTCTGCGCTTTTTAAAGAGTAATTTGGAGCATGAGTGTTTTAGCGAATCATGAGTTGAGGAAAATTTCGTTCTCTCTTCATTCTGGTGCTTTTTATGGGGAGGAAGTCAGGACTTTTATCCTGCTTGTATTTTTAATAAGATTTTGATTTAAGAATCCCCAAAGAAGCCAGTTTTTTCACCCCACCCTCCAGGCGGGGCAGCTAAAGAGAAGACGCCAAAGAGCTGAGCTGCAGGAGGCAGCGTGAGGCCCTGAGGGGACGGCGCCCCCCAGCCAGAGCACACACGGTGGCCTGGATCTGCCCAGCGTGGCCCAGCGACGCTGGCTTGCGACGCTGGTGAAGGATGGCAGACAGCAAACCAGTGACTCCCCGCCCTGGGTTTGTCCACGGAGAAACGTCGAGGGCTTGCTAAAAGTTCAGAGAGTCCTGGGTCCCTCTACAAGCCAGCGTGACGGCATCTTAGCATCTCGGGGAGGTACCAAGAGTCTGCATTTAACAAAGTCTCAGGACCCTTAAGTGACCACAGGACCAAATGATCATCAGGGTTCCTTCAGAGCAGCAATTTTGTGCTTCTGGAGTTAATTCTGCCAATGCCCACCATTTCACCAGTAGGCGAGGATGTGGAAAGCTTCGCTCTGGCGGGGGGCAGTTTCATTACAAGTTACTGACCACACACTGAGGGGATCCAGACCCAAGAGCAGTGGGCAGCGGCCGGTTGACCCAGGAGAAGCTGTCTCGAGGCCAGATGGCATCTGACCCCATCTTTCAGGCAGGAGCCGAGTTGGCCTGCCCCGTTTGTGCAGGAAGGGTTGCAGCGTCGCTCACCGACCTCAAATCCAGTTGAACTCTTCACCTCAAGCAGGCGGGCCGTTGCAGTTTGTTTCCTCTTAGCTGCTGGGGTCTTTCTTTGGGCTTTAGCTACAGGTCTTAAGTTTCTGGTCCTGCCCCCTGTGCAGCGTGTCCAGCCAGGGTGTGCAGGAGACGCAGGAAGACAGGCCGAGCCCCGGCCCCCTGCCACTTCCCAGGGCCTCGGCACTGTGCTGAGGAAGGCCAGGTAGAGGTCATGGGGGCATAAGCCTTCCCGCCCCCGACGGGCCACGTTGCCTTTGGGGATCACAGAGCTCTATGAGGCAGATGGAGCCCTGAGGGACCCGGCCATGGGGTGGCCGGTGGGGGGGGGGGGGGG
>NW_006769631.1:664833-699355 GCF_000442215.2 Lipotes vexillifer | reverse complement strand
GGGTGGAGTGGGGGTGGCCCGACCCAGAGGCCTGGGGGCCTGTCACTCTTCAGCTTCAGAAGCAGCCTTGCTCCAGGACAGGCGAGGAAAGGGCACGAGTGGAGACAGGAGCTCCTGTGTAGACTGCCTGAGGCATGAGGGGGCGTGGGTGGGGGGTGGGGTGGTCCCTGCCCCGGTTCCTACCTTTGCTTCCAGCAGCGCAGTTAAGTGTAGACGAGCCCGTGACATCCAGGAACCGCTACCATTAGGAGCTGCCCTCAGCAGGGCAGGCAGGCACTGCGGTTGGGCAGTCGTCCAAGCCCAGTGGGTTCCGAGTCTCTTCCCCGGCCTGGGCCAAGCCCCCAACCTGGGACCTGAAAGAAGAGGCATCTTCGAAAAGCTAGGTCACTTGGGGCTGGGTCATTTAGGGCAGAGGGCCCGTGAGATGGCTCCCCTCAGCCTCCCGTGAGGTCTGCAGGACGCTCTGGCCTGACGCCAAAGGGCTCCCCCCTCTGCAGCCACGCACGCAGACCGGGGGTGGGGGGGTGTTGTTCGCAGCTCGCAGGGAGCCTCGAAGGCTTATGGAGGGCAAGCATGGCTGGTAGATTCTGTGACAAACTAGGGAATATCGTATCCTCATTCTGATGCTAGTTTAGTTAAATTTATTTCACTTTTAGTTTCTTACGGTGACATGTCAAATCAGGAAATAGATTCATCTTCTGTGCCTCACCCCCTTTCTGTCTCTCATAAATAGACATGTTTAAAGGTCTCGTAAGTATTAAATGACACCAGCTGCAAGAGTCTGAAGTGCACCTGGGGGAAATACTACATTTTACATCAGTAGTTGACAGTCGAAGTGGGCTCGTGAGAGGACAGGAGATATGAGTAACGGAAAAGGTAGCAGAGGCAAAAACTAACTTCTGGGGGGATTCGGGTGGCATGGCCGTTCTGCTTCTCCAGGTTTGTGAACTAAATCACACCATCTCCGCCGTCCCGTCAGGCTGAAGGTCGCATGAACCCCCGCAACTGAGTGGCGCCTGCTCTAGGCCCGCTCAAAGGCTGTGGGAAGAGCCTGTCCCCACTCGGCATCTCCCCCATCAGGAGCCGTCCCCTATCCCTGCTCCCCCAGACCCAGGCAGGCCCCTCCCCAGCCCAGATGGACAGGGGCCAGCTGCCGGGAGCCCATCTCGGCGCGGCCCTGCGGAAGGCAGAACAGGCTAGAAAAGAGGAGGACTGACTGGAGTGACGGGGGCCTCCTGAGATGCTACAGGCCTAAAGGAGCCTTCGGGGAGGGAAGCAGGTTGCAGCAGGAGGCAGAGGCGTTCGACTTGCAGTCTGTGAACCGGCCTCCTCCCTCTCCCCGAAAACCGGCAGGAGTGTGCGCCGTGTCCAGACCATGTGGTGTTTGTTTGGGGCTCCCAAGAGGGGCAGCCAGGTACCCGGGCACCAGCAGCGTTTGTGCTCAGTCTTGTTTTCTCCATAAGTAAACAGCTGGTATCAGAAATCTCTGTGTATTTTAAGCCAAATCCCAAAGGAGTTATTCATTGGTTCAGTACCTAGGGCAGAGCTCTGCGCACGCTGTCCAGCACCCAGGGCACAGAGGCAGCCGGGGCCCCAGGACTGGAGCAGCAGGACTCCCGCTGCCCTGGGGCCTTGATGCCAGAGCGGGACCTGGGCCGCCCCTGAGGCGCCACTGCCCAGCCTCACGTGACTCAGCGTGTCCTGTGTTCTCTCTCGACAGCAGATGAAGCACGTGGCCGAGAACCTGAAAGAGGACTGGAGGGAGGGCGGGAAGGAGGAGGCGCCCTGAGGGCCGGTGGAGCCAGCGGGCGCCCTCCCCGCGCGGAGCCCCGCCCGCCCGCCCGCACGCCGCCCGACCTTGCTCTGGAGCCGCCGCTGCCCAGCCTGGCACGTGGACGAACTGCCAGCTCCCCGGGTTGCCTTCACAGTGACCGTCGGCCCGTCGGGTTGGCAGGCGGGGGCGTCCAGCGAGGTGGCGTTTCCGACGCTCGACGACGCAAGGTGCCTCTCTCTGGCTCTGTCCTGCTCTATGTTCCCAGACCCTTTATTTCACGGAACGGAGGTCACCAAGCTATTAAAGGCCTCATGCCCGCCTGATGCCTCCTTCCGTGTGTGGATGGAGCAGCCCGTCTGCTCCGAGCCGGGTCGTGGAAGGGGGAGCCGCCAGGGCAGCCAGGGCCGGGCCCGCCTCGAGGCTGGGCCGCTTCCAAGGCGTGCGGAAGCCCCAGGGGTCCTCGGGAGATTCTGCTGCCGCTGGGCCTTCCCTGGGGGCGCGGCAGGGGCCGCTGGGCCACAACTGGGGGGGCTGTCCCGGCTATGCCCGCAGGGGTGCAGCTCCCTCGCCGGCACAGCAGCCCCCGGCCCCCCGGGAACCGCCCTCCACGCTCCTGGCTCTGGTCCAGCCCCGTGGACCGCCCCACTCGGGCCAGGCCTGGCTTCCTTTCCCACCAGCTGCTCAAACGGCCCCAGACAACAGCCAGCCCCGCCCCACTGGGGCCCTCATAGCCAGGACACCGGGCCCATCTGGGGAAGGCCGGGAAGGGCGGGCAGGTCTAGACCCGTGTCCCTCGCTCCGAGTCCGGCCCCTCGATTCCCTCCTTCACATCAAGACCGGGGTGGCCACGGCGGGCCCGCTCCACCATGTTTTTGGAAGCCCAGCTCTCCCGTCTGCCCCGCCTGGTTGCTGAGCGGGTGCTGCCAGACTGTCATCTTTGCCAGCACGGACACCTGTGGTCAGCCTTGCCCTGCCCCCTTGGTCTAAGGCCCTGCGTGGCACAAGTACTCACTGGTGGTTCCGTGCTTGATGGATACTTTCTAGAGCATTCTCGTGTCTTAAAACACCAGGGAACGGTAGCCGCCACTCCAGTCCTGAGCCACCAAGAGCTTCCCTGCAATTCCAGCCTGGGCGCGTGTGTTTGCTGGGAAAGGAGAAAGTTCAGGTGGGTCCTTGGACCCAGCTGTCTCCCCCAGAGCGGGTTTTGGGGACCAGTCACATGAGTGCAGTTGGGTGTGAGGCAGTGGGTTCCGGGTGGACCCCATCAGCTCACCTCCCCACCCGCGGGCTCACAGCTGCTCTCCAGGCTGGCCCTCCTCGCCCTGCGACAGTGCGGACCCCGGGCTCCCTGCGCTCACGACTGTCTTTCCCAGAAGCCTCCCCCTGCCCTTCCTCAGTCTGACGCAGCAGAACCACGTCACTTACCCAGGACTAAGCCAGTCATGCTCGGGGGAAACGGGACCGGGTCAGCCTGGACGCGGGGACCCACCTCACTGGGGCGGGTTCCTGGGCCTCGGGGAGGAGGAGGATGGACGTGGGAGCCGGTCAGGTGGAGACAAGAGGGAGGCTGGCAGGAAGGAGATGCCGCGTAGGCCCGCTAGGCCCCCGGAACTCCTCTTTGTGTCCCAGCGCTCGGAGTCGGTGGCGTCTGGCTCGTGGCAGGTGCCCAGGAGCAGGGCTGGAAGAAACCAAGGTGTCCTTCAGTGCACGTCTCGTAGTCCCTTGTCACCCTAGCCGGCCTGAGGGAGACACCCAGGATGACACTGCCCACCGCCGCCCACCGGCCCCCGTGCGTGAGGAGGATGCCCGGCAGCGCTCCCCCGGCCTGCTCCCACCGCCCCGCTGCCCTGCTAGCCCTGGGGTCCTCGTGCCCCACCCCCAACTCAGCCGCGCTGCCTCCGGCCTCTGTGGTGACTCACAGGACGTGCCCTGCGCTGCTCCCCACTTCTCCCAGATACCGAGGATTCCGGCCGCGGGAGACCCCTCCTCTCGTCGTTCCTTGCCCGCCTTCCCCCGTGGAGTGGACAAGAGCTGCAGGCACTGCCTACCTGGAGCAGGTGAGGCAGGAGCCCAAGCCCGGGTAAGAAAAGGTGCCTAAAGAGATGGCGCCAGCAGGAGGCTGAGGCAGCAGTGTCTCCAGACCGAGCAGGGAGCGGGCGGCCAGGAACCCGGTCTCCTGTGCACACAGCCCGCCCCGGTTCTCAGGGCACGTGAGGCCTTGCCCACACCGCAGTGACCCCAGGTCTTTGGACCCAAGCCCGGTCACCAGACGGCTCTCGAGGAGCCGCTGCATGGGCAGGTCCCCGGAGAAGAGCCTCAGCACCTGGGGAGAGCCGGAGGCAGGGGATGCCCCCATTCCCATACAAGCCCCATCATGCCGGCCCTGCTGGGAGGGTCCCAGCGAGACGAGGCACGTGCAGCCGCAGAGGTGGCCCTCACTGGGCGGGATGCTCTCTGGGTGGGGCAGAGCCAGGCCGCAGCGCCGCTCCTTGCCTGCCGTGGCCTCTCCCCTGACTACCACCCTCCCTCAAGCCATGAAATACAGACTGTCACTGAGTCCACAGATTGCCAGTGTGCCCTGGCCCAATTCACTTCTCAGCCCGACTATCCCCTCTCACGCCACCAGCATGACATTCAGTTCTGGGCCACTGACAGTCACTGGGCCTCCGGGGGCAGGGGCTGGGCCCGTGCCCCCCACACAGGCGCCCCGTTGCTCTCTATGGTCAGCCTGGTGGGCCTGCTGCAGGCGGAGGGGCAGGCAGTGGACCCTTCTCTCCCCACTGGTGGCCACACTGACTCACTCCCCACCACCGGCTCCAGAGCTCAGACGTGAGAACAAATCTTTATGCTGCTGACCTTTGGGAGGAAACTAGAAGCAAATGGTTAGGGACACCCAGCCCTCCAGTGAAGCCGGAGGCCACTTCCCTCCTCGATATGCCCTCTGGGCCTCAGTTTCCTCCTATTGTCCCTACTTTATAGATGAGAAAACTGAGGCACAGGGGGCTTCAGGGAATTCACAGCAGTGTGGCCCACATCTGCCAGGATGGTGCTTGCAGCCTGTACCAGGCCCTCGGCCCCAGCTCTCTATCAGCCCTGACCCTGGAGCTCCTGCCCTCCTTCCAGCAGGAAACTAGCAACAAGAAGATGGAAGACCAAAGGCCACAGAACAAGAACCCTGGGATCCAGACTCTTCCTGACCCAGTTTAACCCACGGCCCTGCAAGGACAGCCCCCGGCGCCGGGCGAACAGCAGGTAATGGCGAGCTTCTTGCGGGTCAGCCAAGTCCGAGGACTGCCCTCCATACCCCGCCCTAGGGTGGCCTGAGGAGAGGGAACCTGACAGAAGTGGAGCCACCGGCACCTTCCAGGGCCACCAGGGACTGGAGGAAAGACATGACCCCTCTGCCGGGGCAGCTGTGTCCTCAGGACTCTCCAGCCTGGGAGCACCCTTGCATCACCACCACGAGGGGCCACAGCCTCTGCAGAGGAAGGAAGGCGCTTCCCCGCGTCCTGACAAGAGGCTTGTCTGTGGTCTTTGGTGTCTGTACAAGCAGGCACCTGGGAAGGCTATGGGACGCTCCTCCTCCCAACCTCCTAAGAGTCAAAGTTAGGAGGTCTTGCGAGCTAGCTGGGGCCCCAACCAAGCCCTGCACTGGGTGGGCAGTGAGGCTGGCATCAGCAACTGGGCCTCAGAGAGTAGCCGCAGACCCCCAAGAGAGAATCACCTGCACCCTGTTCAATGCGGATGCTCGGGTGCCGCCACCCAGGCCTGAGGAACGGGGTTTTGGCAGCTTGGCCTGGGGCTCCATGTCTTTGAGGATGCCTGCAATGGACGCTGCCACACGCTGCACGCTCTGGAGTGTGAGAACTGAGGGGAGCAGAGGCCCTGCCCGTTTCTCCCCAGGAAGGGCCGATGCTAACAGCCCCGCAGAGCCAGCCTCCTCCCCTGCTGCCTCGTCACCAAGGTGCCAGGTGGGGGCCCCCACGGTCTGGCAGGGATCTGGAGCAACAAGGACCTCCCTCACACTGGATAGGCACCCCTGGGCCTGAACAGGACCTGGGGCAGAGGAGCAATGGGGCACAGGACCAAAGAGACCTTCCAGTTCCAACACCCGGCGCTGGATGACTGGCGTGCCCCACGACCCTCTGAAAGCCCCTGGGATACCTGGGCAGGTCAGAGGCAAGAGCCGCCGCCACCACTCAGGAGGGAGGGGACGCCAGGCTTCCTGCTAACTGGTCTGTGAGCCTCACGTGATCAACTAACGTAAAAGCGATACAATGGCATTTTCCCTTGAGTCTGTGGCACAGATCACGCAGATGACACGTGGCCTCCTCTCTGGACCTTTCTGGCTGCTGGTGAACTCCCTCGGGGGACGGGGAGAACGCAGCACAAAGCATCGGGATCACGTGGCTCCTTCCGCTACCCACTGTCTTCTCCTTTGCACAGCCGAGAGCACCGCAGCCCAGGCAGGAGGACGCGGGAAGGGCAGAGCCGGGTGAGCCCAGGTCTGCTGACCCTCGTGGCGGGAGCACGACCCCCCTGCCCCCGCCCCGGCAGGTGTCCAACAGGCCCAAGGTGTGAATGCAGTCATCTGCTCAGGACCAGGAAAATCATCAAAGTGCCGAACAAAGGACCAGAGGGCAACTCAGTAGTGCAGACACAGATCCACGCTGCCCTTTACACAGCTGTCTGGCTCAAAAACAGGAAACAAATATGTTTCCACCCTAAGGGAGGCTGAAGAGCCACTTAGAGTGATCTCTGCCCCTCCAATCCCAAAACACAAGGCCGAAAACTGGCACCACAGGGCTGGCTCTTTGCAGATGGAGTCAGCTAAATAAACGGGGAGACCAAGCGTGGTACCAACAACTGCCTTCCAGGACCCGCCCGACTGCCCGCCAGCCGGGGCGCCCTGCCTGTGCCCTGGATGAGCAGCCCCTGGCATTTGGGCCACAACTGAAGGAAGGATGCAGGTAGGGATCTGCGTTCATAACCTGAACCGACCCAGTGATGTGCTGACTCCCACCTAAACCGTGTGCCCACTGGTCCAGGTATCTGCTGTGCTTCCTACACAAACACGCTGAAGGTACCGACTCCTTCACACACCACGGGCCCCCCGGGGCCGAGAGACGCTGCCTCCTCGGTCCTAATCAGCTCCCAGACGGTGGGTCCCAGGGAAGCTGCTGGAACCCCTTGGGACACGTGAGACCAGGTCTCAGCCCCCGACTCCAAATGCCTTCCCATCACGAGGTGTAATGATCTGCCCGACATGGTCTCATCTGCGTGTCCGCATCCCTCGGGACCAGGGGTCTCACAGAATTTGGAATTCTTTCAGGTATTAGAAAGGTAACAAGATGCACAGACATCTGTTATGTAAGAGCCCCAGTGTGGTTTAAAGTGAACCCGTAGCCTAGTGCTTTAATACTGCTTTGCCCAGCCCTCTGGAAGGTCAGAGGTCATCCACTGCCTCCCCTCGCCGCATGCAGCGGGGCAGCCTGAGCGGTGGGCTCTGGGGTCGGGTCAGCGCCGTGCCTGTGGGCAGGCCCTGCACCCTTCTGAGCCCCACAGCCCGCCTACCAGTCCCTTCCCGCAGGGCGCTCTCAGAGTACCGCCCACACACTCACCGTCACCGCGGCCACCTCAGTGCCGACACTCCTGGAGAGGCCTCCTCAGGATCATCTTCCGCCTCCCGTTCGCCTCCGCCTCCGAGCTGTCTCTGCTGCTCGGAGGCCACAGCCTCAGTGAGCAGTTCTTGAGCTCACCTGTCGCTCTCCCACTCGGTGGCCTCCACTCCTTGCTTCCCTGATGCCTCCTCTCAGCCCCACACCTGAGGCGGCCCCTGGGCTTCTGTCTCTGGCCTCGGCTGCTCTCTCTGGGCCTCTGCTCTCGCCAAAGCCTCCCATCCTCGTGGCTGAGATCACCTCCTTCATACCTGCAGAATACAGAGCTAACCCCTCGGCCAGGTGCATAACCTGCAGGAGATGAAAATGCAGTCCCCCTTTTCAAAAGCTTCAAGAATTTCAAGACAGCAAACTGAGAGCAGAGTGTTAAGCCAAGAGAGGGCCCTTCTAAGCGGGGGGCCCTGAGTGACAGTGGGATATTGAGTCTGTCTCCTTTCCACCCTAACACTGATGTTCCACCTGGCAACACTCTTTATAGCCATGCCCCGCAGTCCTCCAGTCCTTCCAGTCTTCCAGTCCAGAAACCCTGGAGTCCCTGTGAAGGGATAAAGCAGTCACGAAGAACGGACCCTCCTCTCCCAGCAAAGTCCACGCCTGTCTCCTGTGGCTCACAGGGGCGGACGACCCGGATCCTACCCAGCTCAATTCTCTGCCTCCTGCACTCTCCCTCCCTCCCCTGGCTCACCTGTCTTGGAACTCTCCTGGCCCTCACAGCAGTGCCCTGTGACCCGTCACCACCTCTGATGGTCATCTGGTGCCAATTTAAATCCCCGTTTCTTCCCCAAGGGCATTATGAACTCACAAGGACCAAGGCTCTGTGTTTTCCTTCTTGACTTTCCAACACGTAACACTTTGCTGGGAGAGAGGTGTTCGGGAGTCGGGGATCCTCAAAAATGCAAATGACTCTCTAGCAGTCACAATGTGCTTGGCTTCTATCAGCTCAAGGAAGGCTAGATCCCATTTCCCCTTCTCAACTATCCCTCGCCAGACCCAGAAGCCTGAGGAACCCACTCCCTGCTGGACTTCGGGGCAAAGGGGTAGCCTGAAGTCTGGCATATCCTGCTGCGCGAGGAGTCAGCAAGAACTGGAATCTGCCGTCTTTGACTGAGAGCCGATCGGTACATGTGCATGAGAAAACTACCCGGAGCTGGAGAAAGAAGCCCCCCGGAAAGCAGTAGACTGACCAACGCTTAGAACTTACACAAAGCTGAGAACAGTTCACGCTCCCACCAGCCAGAGTGGAAAGAGTTCGGTAGAGTGCTTAGAAGGGCACTGCTTCGGTGGTGGGCCAAATTAGCCCTGAAGACGGCTGTGGATCTGTCCTGACGCACTTTAAAAGCAAGACCCAAAAGGATCCGACTGATTCCAAGTAACCCTATGCCGAAACAAAACCCAGCACTTTTTACATGAATACAAAATCCAGCACTCAACAATGTGAAATTCACGGTGTCCGGCACTGCAATAAAAAAACTGTCAAGCTAGAATTCTATACCCAATGAAAACAGCCTTCACAAATGAAGTAAAAATACGTTTTCAGACAAGCAAAAGCTGTCAGAATATAGTCAGCAGACCTGCACTATCAAAAATGAAAAGTTCTACAGGCAGAAGGAAAATACCAAAATGTGGATCTATACGAGGAAATGAAGAGTGACGGAAATGATAAAGATGTTGGTAATATAAGACTTTTTCCATGTTTCCTCTCTTAAAAAGAAAACTACCTACAACAAAACTGTGTATGCATATGTAAAAATAAAATGATTGACAACAGTACAGAGAAGAGAAGGAAGAAAATGGAAGTATATAGTTGTAAGGTTACGTTCCATAAAAAAGTAAGAGAGGCACACAGCCAATAAAAAGTGCTTAGTTAAACCAAGAGAAGTTAGTAAAAGAGGGAAAAAGAAACAAAGAACAGATGAAACAAGTAGAAACAATTAGAAAGAAGGTAGATTTAAACTCAACCATGTTGATAATTACACTAAATGTTAATTGGTCTAAGTACTCCAAATAAAAGATAAAGATTTGCAGACTGGACCAAAAAAGCAAGACCCAACTACATGCTGCCTACAAAAAAACAAACAAACAAAAAACCCCAAACTCCTATTTTAAATATAAAGATACAGATAGGTTAGAAGTAAAATACACTTCCACAAGTCAAAAAGAGTTAGAATGGCTATATCAGTATCACACAAAGTAGACTTCAGAACAAAAGATAATTTACTAGGGATAAAGAGCAACATTTCATAATGATGAAAGGGATCAATTCATCACGAAGACTTAACAATCTTAAATCTAACAACAGAACTCCAAATTTCATAAAGTGAAACTGACAGAACTAAAAGGAGAAATAGGCAAATCCATAACCACAGCTGGATTTCAACCCTTCTCTCTCAGTATTTATATAATGAGACAGAAAATCAGTAAGGATACAGAAGACTTGAATACCATTATCAATCAACTTGAGTTAATTATTGACCTGTATTAAACATACAGAACACTTTACCAGCAAGAGCACTTCTCAAGCACTCACATAAACATTCACCAAGATAGGCCATTAGCTGGGCCATAAAACAAATTTCAGTAAGCTTAAAAAGATCTAAATTACACAAAGCAGGGGCTTCCCTGGTGGCACAGTGGTTAAGAATCCGCCTGCCAATGCAGGGAACACGGGTTTGAGCCCTGGCCCGGGAAGATCCCACCTGCCGTGGGGCAACTAAGCCCGGGTGCCACAACTACTGAGCCTGCACTCTAGAACCCATGTGCCACAACTGCTGAGCCCGCCTGCCACAACTACCGAAGCCTGGGCGCCTAGAGCCCATGCTCCACAATAAGAGAAGCCACTGCAACGAGAAGCCCGCGCACCGCAACGAAGAGTAGACCCCCCCCTCACCGCAACCAGAGAAAGCCCACGCACAGCAATGAAGACCCAACGCAGCCAAAAATAAAATATACTAAAACAAAATAAAAATTACACAAAGCATGATTTCTGAACAGAACAGAATTAAACTAGAAATTAGTAACAGAAACTTATGTGGAAAATCTTCAAATGTTTGGAAATAAATCACCTTTCAAAACATAGCATGCTTTAGCTTTTAGAAGGATCACTCACAATGCTGAATGGAAAACAGATGAGAGAGACAAGAGGCAAAAGTGATGAAACCCTTTAAGAGGCATTTTATAGTTGACCAAGATAAGTGTTGATGGTGTCATGGACCAGAATGTCAGGAGTGGAGGCAATGAGGTGTCAATATTTGAATGGTGAATAAGATGCGCTCATGGATTGGATGCTGGGATCAAAGAGTGAGGGCTGACACCAAGATTTTTGACTTGTGCAAAACAAATGAAGGTTTAGAGTTGTCAGTTATGAGATGGGGAACATTAGCAGGGTAAGGATTTGAGGGGGATTATGAGTTTGGGACTTGTACAAATTGAGGTGCTTATCGGACACATCCAAACAGACAAATAAATCAAATAGGTAGCTGGAATCTGGTGTTCCTGGGAGACGTGGGCTAAATATATTTCGGGCTTCTATCAGCACGTGGATGTTAAGGATCAAGAGACTGTGTGTAGCTACAGAAAGGATCTAGAATCGAACCCTGCAGTATTCCAAGCTTAGTGGTTGGGAGAACGTGGAGCTAGTGGACTGAAGAGCAGCAAAGTAGGGTCCTGAACAACGTGAAGTTTGCAAGGAAGAGTGATCAACTCAACAACTGCTAACGTGGGACTGCAAGTGACCACTGGATTAGTGTTTGTCTGGCTTAGGCTGGGCTGGGAGTTGAGGGGAAAGGGAGAATGTGCTAACGGGTACAAGGTTTCTTTTAGGGTTTATGGTAATGGTCACACAACTCTGTCAATATACTAAAACCCATTGAATTGTACGATATGACTCAGTGAATTATGCAGTATGTGGATTATACCTGAAAGCTGTTTCTAAAAATTGACCACTGGATTTAGCACATGGAGATCACTGCTGACCTTGAGCAAAGCAGTTTTGGTGGGGTGACAGCAGCAGTGCCTGATTGGAAGGGTTCAGAGAGAGGTGAGGAGAGGAACAGAAAAAGGTGGCAACAGCTATAGGGAGAAAACAAAATATTTAAGGGAATAAAGTCATGTTTGTTTGTTTTGTTTGCTGTTAGGAATAATCTAGTAGAGAGGCAAAGATTGGTGGTGCAAAGGGAAGAGGAGAATGGCAAAGTCCTCAGGTCTGTCTCACTTAACACCTGTAAAGTCTTCAGGGGCACAAGTGAAGGGACTTACCTGGAGTCACACGACCGGGAGGAAGAGCAGGGCATGTGGACACATACGAAGGTAGGAAAGAAGAAGTGGGAGCCTGGGGGCAGTTCTAACTGCTTTGGTTTATTGACTGAGAGCATGGTGACTGGCTGAGTGAGGAAAGCAGATAACTGGGGAAATAAAGTTTAATTAATGGGCAGTCCTGGGACCCACCTGAGGCTTATGGTCACGAGTTTAAAGTGAGAACAGTCACGACTGCATTTTTTCAGTCACATCTGGTGGTGCAGGTGCGCACACAGCACGTAGAACTTCGGTCTAACCCAGGCCGGGACTATACAGAGCTGCGTTCATGAGAAGAAACAAAATATGCGACACAGTTTATATTGCTGAACACCGATATGCCACTTTATTATTTGGACTCTTTTTTCCCATTTGTCACATACCTGTCAATGTTTACACAATGAGGAATATCAACCAGCAGTGGAAGCAACCGACCAAATCAGCTGATAATTCTGTACCCTCTTAACACACATCAATTCTTACTTGGAAGGGACATCTTTGAGTCAGTCTCACGGCTATTCTTAAAATCAGTGTCAAGATTGTCACAACTTTAAATACAGATAGAACTGCCAGAAGTACATCATTTTTTATATATATATATATATGTATATATATGTATATATATATATACACACATACAGAAAAATACAAGACTAATTGTTTTTCCACAATATTTAATTTACACACTACTGTAACTCTATGCAACTTCTGAAGACAGGTTAAGGGGTACAAGAAACTGTTTAGAGCAAGTAAGTCATTTGGTCCAATATTATCTTAATGTAATGGTTATTTGCTCCCTCCCTTTTAATGTGATGACATACTATGACATACAACACATGCACAATCATTCACTTACGAACAAATGAGTAAGACGCCACTCAGACTAACATTTGTATACCCAGAGGGTCAACCAACCACACACAACTAGTAAGGCTATGATACAGCTATGCAGCATAAATGGTCAACACTGCTGATCCTAAAAGTGAGCACCATATATACATCTGAATATAAAAAACCACTGAAAACCAAACACATATGGGTTAGTTAAAAGGTGCCATTCCAAGGCTATACATAATCACAGGAAGAAGTATTTACATTACTTGGAAAACAGCTGCAACAAAGAGTTTATTGCCAATGCCCTTTATAAACTTCTCTCCTACGTTTAATACAGATGTTACGCTCACTATCTATGTGAACCACACATCTTATTTCTGGCCCTTTATAAGATCCCTGCTCAAGAACTTCAAGCAAATATGTTCTATGGCTTCACCCACACACCTATTCTCATAGCTCTCAATTATAAATATCACAATGAACTAGAGCTGTAGCTTAACACGTATCTAGCCTAGGTCTAGAAAGTAAAATAAGTATTTTGACTATCATCTTTACTTAGTTTAGTAAGTATACTGTGAAATTCAGAGCTCTGAGTAAAACATATGAATCCTAAAGTAGCAGAGTCAGTGTGTACTTGGAGAAACCGTGACCAATGGAATGCTGTCCTTTGGTGCTCTGCCCACTCTATGGACCAGGCAACTGTCACTGCAGAGACACGACAGGAGGCTGATGAGTGTGGGAAGGCCCTGGGGCCCAGCCACATCCTATCACCAATGTCCCTAAGTGTTGCTTTTAAGACCCCCTGGGCACAGCATGAAAAAGTAGCATCTGGTCCCTTCCAAAATGATACTGTGTCCTACAAGATAAAAGCCACGAAAGATGATTATCTGGTCAAAAGTAGTCTTTGTACAGGAATAGTTTAAAGCAAAAGTTCTTTGATTATTGTTTTTGCAGGAAGGCAAAGTGAAAAACACTTCCAGCAAAAAATAAAAAAAAAAAAAAACAAAGCAGGCTTTGTGCATTTTTGCTTGCTTTATGTGTGAATTCTTACCCTTTTATGTATATTTTTTAATCAGCCAATTTTCGTAGGTAGCTGAGCTAAAAGACGTAAAAGAATGGAAGTTAACGAAAGAGACAACCTAATTATCAAACTCCTAAAAATCAAACGCCAACACTTTTTTTTTTTTTTTTTTTTTAATTTACGGGCTTTTGACTTTGCCAACATCTGGGTACACCTTTGCTTCTCTATTAGGCCCTATAGTTTCTTCTATCTATGTGGTTATAAAGGAACCCTGGGGTGTGCCCTCCAGGAAGGAATTAACACCAAGCATCTGTTTTGTTCTGTTAGACAGACACACACTCTGTAAGTAGAGTTAAGACATCATCAGTTCACTTTATCACATTACAAAATGAGATTGTCTGCTTGTGATTTACCTCTACGGGGAAGCTGCCTTATAAATCTAAGTACTTTATCTCACCAATTACAAAACAAGAAAATCTTTTTCAGTTAAATTTTAAGAGCCCAAACTGTTTTCACACTATAGCTTAAGACAAACAGGTGTGGGTATGTTGAAATCATGGTTTTAAGGTTGTCAGTGCAGACGCTCACTGTACTCTGCACAGGCCCTGGCATCTGGGGGCGCGCGGCACGCTCGCGGGCTCTAGGCCTGATGGCATCACAACGTTATTGCTTTGGTTCTGCCTCAGACACCAGAGTGTGCCTCAGATCACGGAGGTTCCATGTCACAGAAGGTCGGAGCAGGAATTTAGGTTTTTCACAAGGAAAATCATTTTTTCTCTCTCTAGGTTAAGTGCAGAACATCAAATTTCTAAGTGCTCCATTTATATTAGGTTCCAAATATACATTTTAATTTAATCCTGATCATCCACATTAAAATTATAAATGTAAAAATCACACAAGACTTTTCGGCTGGAAAAAAAAAAGTGTCTAGCAGCATGCACAAAGACCATGCATTTGTCAAGTCGTCAGGCGAACAAATGAAAAAGTAATAAATAATTGCCCGCTTTAAAAGAGGAAAACCGAAAAGGGACCAGTGAAGTGAGCCGGTCTTCGCCGCTCTGAGCAGGAAGCGCACCGAGGTCAGATGACGTGGCAGCAGCTGGCCTGGCTGGAGGCGCACAGCAGCCCCTCCTTGGGGTTCCGCTGGATGTTCACAGAGATGGTCTTTTCGCACAGAGGTAGCTGGAGCACGTTGTTTTTCAGATTCTTGCTCTTTATCCGGTCCAACTCCACGGTGGTGTTCGCCACGCGGTCGGAGAAGAACTTCATGCCGCCCACGGCTGGGGCGGGCGCCGCACCGCCTGCGGAGCCGATGCACATCTTCCAGGCGGACTTCTCCTGGACCTTCACGCTGGAGAACGACAGGCTGCTCTGCGGGTCGATAATGTACTTGGCGCTCCCGTGCAGCTGGGAGCCGAGGCAGAGGCCCATGAGTTTGAGGCTCTCCACCAGCTCCCCGGCGCCGCGCGCCGCCAGCTGCGTGGACGTGGAGGAGCCGGGGCCGGCGCAGCGGCGGGCACTGCCTGACGTGCCGCCCGGGGCGCCGCCCGACCCCCCCGCGGGGCCGCCGCCGCCAGCGCTGTGCTCGCTGGGGCTGGCCTTGTCCGCGCCCCCGCCGCCGCGGCTCGGCTTGCTCTGGCCGCCGCCGTCGCCCTCGCTGCCCGGGGGCCCCTCGCTGCTGTCCCGGCGGTGCCAGGAGTAGGTGAAGCCGCTGTCTTTATCCAGCCGCCGGCGGCTCTCCGAGTCGTCGTCGCTGGTCTCCGAGCTGCTGCAGCTGGAGCCGCGGCCCTGACTTTTCCTGCGGTGGTAGCGTTTGTGGACCGTCCCCGGGGAAGCAATGTTCATCTTCAAGCGGCTCAGCTTGGGAGGCAGGTTCTCATCCATGTCGAACTCGTCATCCGACTCCCCCTCCTCGAATATCTGGTTGAGGACCGGGGCGCTCTTCCTGGACGTCAGGCGGTTGGTCACGGACGGCTTGCGGCGCAGAACCACCTGTGTTGAGAGGGACATGGGCTTCTTGTCCTCCTCGTCTTCCTCTTCGTCTTCCTCCACCCGAAACAGACACTTCCGCCCACTGGCCGCGGGTTTCAGGCTGGCGGGTGGCCCTGTGGACAGCGCGGGCCCGGCCAACTCTGGGAGGTCGTCTTTCTTAGCTGAGTCACACAGGCCTTTGCTCCTGTGGCCGTTGAGGACACTGTCGGCAGCCCGAGCAGGAGACTGAGGGACAGTCGCATGGGACAAAGGAGTGGCCGTGAGGTCATCCTCAAGGTCCTGGGGCACGTCAATTTTGGTTGGCCATGACTGCCTATGTAACAGATTGAGGAAAACAAAAAAAGAAAAGCTATGTAATGGTACACAGACTTTACCCAAGTACCTTAAATAAAACCTACTGGGACAAAATACACAGACTTTACAAAAAAAAAAAAAAAGAAAACGAAAGAGAAAAAAAGAAACAGCCTTGCAAACCCATTCAACATCCTGTAAACATCACAAGGACACTAGAAGGGCAATGTTACTCTGAAACGTAAACGTGGTTCAGTTTATGGCTTATTGGCCAAATGAAAACTTCATCACGGTTGTCAGAAAAGGGGGCAAACATCTTTTCTATAGAAATGTTTTATACCACAAGAAAAACCTTTCCAGAAAGTACAAGGGAGTTATCACCAAAGCAAAACCTGAACACAGGTTTTGCTCCTTCCGCTCTTAAGATCACAACCTTTGAAGGTATATTACTGCTAATAAATTCACCTGAAATTTCCAGTCCTCCAGATTTTACTGGATGCTGTTAATAGTTGGTGTTTACAAAAACAAATGGAAATAGTTTACTGCATTTAAATATGATACTGGACAGGAAAGTCAGTGAATACTGGCATACATAAATCTCTTCTTCACCAATTAAAATATGCACCCTCTAAACTAAATACCTTTTTTTTCTTTTTCTTTTTTTTTTTTTTGCGGTACGCGGGCCTCTCACTGTTGCGGCCCCTCCCGTTGCGGAGCACAGGCTCCGGACGCGCAGGCTCAGCGGCCATGGCTCACGGGCCCAGCCGCTCCGCGGCATGTGGGATCCTCCCGGACCGGGGCACGAACCCGTGTCCCCTGCATCGGCAGGCAGACTCTCAACCACTGCGCCACCAGGGAAGCCCAATACATACATTTTTAAATGCCGACACGGGAGTCCTGCACAGCAAAATCCACTGTTATTTAAACTTTGATTTTATCCCTTAATCCAGAGTCACCGTAGTAGTAAGAACACTGCTTGGTAGCCCAAGGAAGACTTTGGAAAGTGAGGTCTCCAGCCTGTTTTGAATAAACATCTTGAATTCTCAACTGCCCTCTCTGCTCAGGGGAACAGTAGACGCCAGTGACACTGAAACTGCCACTGGTACGCTAACACTTCCACTTCACACCACTTACGTTATCCTAGACATAAAACCCAATTTAAATCTATAGCCTTAAAAAACCCATAGGAGTTTACAGCAGACCTCTTTCCCCCAACTCGGAGCCTCCTCCTCTCAAGGATGGAGTGGGTCCGTTTGCTGGTCACTGCTTGGTAGTTTACAGAAGCTGGGTGTTCAATGATTCTGAGGTCAAGCAGCGTCTCTGGACAAGTCCTCTGTCCTCACAACACAACTGTACCAACTCCAGATGAGCCTCAGGGCCCTAGGAAACGGCACACAACATTCCTTTCAGGCTGCTCCTCAAAGAGCAGCCACCCAAAAGGTCACCCTGGCAAACCCTGGGGTCCCTGTAGTGGGAGGCAGGTGCGGACAGTGCGTCTGACCCACCAGAGCGGCAGCCAGTCCACTCGAGGGGGGCAGGGCACACATGTGCCGGAGGCGCTTCTCTCCCCACCAACCCCAAGAGAAAGCCAAAACCACCCTCAGAACCCACCCCCAGAAACCAGATGGTTACTAAGCGCTGCAGCTGTACCAGACACGCTATCTCCACTTCTGAACCAACGGCTCTTATTTATACGAGGAAATCAGATTGTTAAACAGCTCACATTTATTAAGAACATATCTGGCCCCAACGCTGTGCTAGACTTAATGAGCACAACACTGTTAGAAGATCACGGCTTATCTTAACGGAAGATAAGAAAGACTGCTAACAAGAACTATAAACGAGTCACACTGACAGCACAGTTCACACTGAGAACTTACTAGAGCCAGCACTGTGGAGAGAGCCTGACAGCAATTAATTCATTTAATCCCACCACAATCCCATCCTCCCTTGACAGTGAAGAAATCAAAACACACAGAGTGTAAGCAACCTGCCCAAGGCCACACGGGCTTGAAGACAGTGACATCTAGGCTGAGTTCAGTGGTTACTAAACCCCCAGAGCAGTGGCTTCACTCTGCAACCCAGGAAGCCCTCTGAATGACTGCCTATCGAACGGATGGCACCTTTGCAGTCAGGCCTCTGTGGTTTTCCTTACTTCCTAGTTTCTCTCTGGAAGGATGCGGGCACTGGTCCCACCCGTGTGGAGTTCAGCTCCCAGAGGACTTCACAAAGCTCTTCTAACAGAATACGCGTGTTTCCATCCCATGCTGGCAGGACCCAAAGAGCGTATCTGCTCTCTGGGGCTCGCGCTCCCTGACTTGACCTACCCGTGCCCCACAAATAACTCTGCTGGTTAGACGCCAACCACGTTTCTGCACCCCAAGTCACTCTGACCCCAAGGCACACCCAGCAATGGAACCAAGTTAGGGTGCAGCGTTTTGACAACAAAGAGACGGCAAGTAAGCAGACATCCACCACCTGCCAGTGGGCCCTGGGCCCCAGGAGGAGGACAGGCCCCGACAGCATCTCCACTCTGTAATCCCCAGGTGGGTAAAAGGAAAGTGCACGGAAGGCTCTGATATTTCTCTGTAACTACTGTTGGCTTTGTAATTTCTATGATACAGTAAAACCAGTTTAATGCATTTACACATCTGCTCAATTTCAGATTGAGCTCCGATCTGTTCCCCTAAAAATCAAACAGTTCAATTCCAAATATTCCCTTCTCCAAAACACTGGAGTGGCTCCAGGCCTGGTGGCGCAGCATGCGGTGATGGCTCTGGAGCCACTCTTTCACACTGGAGGGCTCGGGTCACGACTAGGTTGACCCTAACCACTCACTGTCACTCTCCTGGTCTGTCCCATGTGCAAGGGTCCCCATGCTCCCTGGGGCCCAGTCTTCTTCCAAGCTGACACCAGACAGAGTGTCTAGTTTTCATTATGCAAGAATATGTCCAGGATATAGATGCAGTTACCAAATTCATCTTCCCATTAAACTAGACTTCTAAATATTTAGTCTTTGGTCACCTGGGAATGTTTTCTTGTCTCTTCTCTGTTGCTCCATCCCAAGCAACAACCTATACACATGGCAAGGTGACTGCAAGTAATTTAAAATCCAATGGTAATTCTTCCTCTTTTAAGTAGTAATTACTGTTACATATTCACACATGTTGATATAGCTATGTACAAGTAGAGAATTATTTAGAACCAAGAGCATCCTTCTAGTTTCTTTAAATTTTTAACTACTTATTTTATATTTATTTATTTAGGCTGCGTCGGGACTTAGTTGCAGCACACGGGATCTTCGTTGCAGCATGTGGGATATTTCGTTGCAGCGCGCAGGCTTCTCCCTAGTTGCAGCACACAGGCTCTGTAGTTATGGCATGCAGGTTCCAGAGCGTGTGGGCTCTGTAGTGTGCAGCACGCAGGCTCTCTAGTTGAGGAACGTGAGCTCGGTAGTTGTGGCGCACAGGTTTAGTTGCCCCACGGCACGTGGGACCTTAGATCCCCGACCAGGGATTGACCCTCATCCCCTGCATTGGAAGGCGGATTCTTTACCACTGGACCACCAGGGAAGTCCCTCCTTCTGTTTTTGAATCACTATAATTCCATGGATTACTTCATCTGAATAAAGATAAAGTCTAAATAAATTTTCATAATGGTGACCAAAAAAAGTAACCCTTCCCAAGCTTTGATATTAAATGGAAAAAAGCTAATACGGCAGAGGAAAAAGAGGAGTAGGAAGGTAGGGGGAGAAGAGGAGGGGGCGGGGGAAGGGGGAGAGTTGGGGAAGGAAGGAAGGGGAAAGAGAACACAGGGGAGCCGAGCACAGTCACTGCTTTACCAAAGGTGGTGTGGTGGGGAAACGTTCTCAACAATGACGGCAAACACGTGAAGCCCAGTTCAAAGCACTTCACGTATATTAATTCGTTTAGCCATCACCACAAACCCCAAGAGGTAAACAGGATTACTACTCCCACTTCACAGGAAGCTGAGTCAGAGAGAGGTTAAATGACCTCCCAAGATCAAGCAGCTGACAAATCAACTAGCTGATGTGACTGCCAAACTCCTGAAATCCTAAGACAGCATCATGCCACAGACATGCTCTGTATGTTTTTTAAAATTATGTCAAATACTGAGGGAAAACCTGGCCTTGTTCCTAGAATGAAAAATTAAAGAAAATAACACATTTACACGTGTCCGATCTGGAAGA
Organism: Lipotes vexillifer; assembly: GCF_000442215.2. Lineage (NCBI taxonomy): Eukaryota > Metazoa > Chordata > Mammalia > Artiodactyla > Lipotidae > Lipotes > Lipotes vexillifer. The sequence goes on along the minus strand of NW_006769631.1, from coordinate 679,265 downwards.
GCTTAGTGAAAATAGCTGGCACTCTAGACTGAGGCTGCTGCTTCTCCGCAGGTGTCTTTGTGGCCAAGCCAGCAACTGCAGCCCCTGTCTCCGCTAAGCCCGAGAGAGGAAGGCATCCCTGGTGACCAAGGAACCAGGACCCCCACTCACGTGGAGGGCCCACAGGTGGCCCCTCCAGCGAGGCTGTCACCACTCTTTATACTCCCACCCCCACAGACTTAGGAAACATCAAAGAAAGTTCACTATTTCAAAACGTTAACTTACTAAAATCAGTGAAGATTTTTTTCTCACCTAAACTGGGCCTTGATATTGCTAGGGCTTGCAGACCTGGTCTGTATTTCTTTCTCTTGCTTTTCCCTCAGGATCCTTTCAGCAAGCAAGAAGTAAGTGGCTGTGATGTGGTTATACCTGTTGGTTTCCAGGGCTCTGAGGAAATAAGAGAGAGTGAATATAAGCCACATTCACAGGTTTGTTTTTTCACAAGCAGAACTGGATTTTTTTTTTTTTTAAGTACAAGCAAATAAAATCCAATGACCTGGAATCTTTAAAATTACGGGGAAAATAAAACCCAACACACACACACAAATGAGGGAAAAAAACCTAGTAGATCATTCTTAAAATTCTAAGACACAACTTCATAAAAGTGTTCAATTAGTAAGAAAAACCCAAAATGCTGATGGCAGCTGAGCTGGATGTTGATTTTAGATGCATAAAATAATGAAGTTTCCAAGAATGTACACATTATCCAAAAATATAATGTGTGTCAGTGTTTATTTCCATTACACTTGCTTCCAGCAGAACTATGAAATGAGTTGTATGAATGTACACTGAAACACTAGTATCAATCAGAAAAATTAGAAAAAGCTTTTATTTTTATACTCTTTGTATTTATTGGCATTTTCCGACATGAATGAATTATTAATACATTGAAAGCATGTCATTAGCCTCTTCTTTGAATACAATCTACGCGTTCATTCATCCACCTCAAAAGTAATGCTATCTGAGTCCGTAGTCTGGCCGGCGCTGTGCTGGAGCACACAGCCTGCCTGCCCTCCTGCAGCTGGCCGGTAGTGGGACACGGGAGGAATGCCACAGAGGATCCACAAGGCCCAGAAATATGTAATTATGCTTTTCAGGACCTTTCTGTAGTTAGCGAACATATGCAATGAACACTTCGGGAGGAAACGATACAGGAGACTCTCCTCACAAAACGGACACGGTGGGGCCTCAGCTAATGGGGGCAAGTGGGGGGCTGAGGTGAGAGGTCCTAAAGGAAGAGCCCGAGGTGAAATTCGGAGCCACAGTGACTTCTCAGAGTGGTTTCCTCAGCTGAGCACTGGGTAGAGCTGTGGACTTGTGTTAAGGGGACCAACAAATGTGTCTAAGAACTCAGGAATCACCCTGCAGCGAGGAGCTGCTCGTACTGTGGGCAGCAAGAAAGACTTGGCTGAGACCAGCGGGAGGACTCGGGCTCAGGGCGTCACCTGAGGCATCACCTCTCCTTCTGGATTGATAATTGAATTCACATGAATTAAATAGTTCTCTACTACACCACTGCATGTATTTATTCATTTTTAGATATTAAGCCAATTCAGGGCGATGCAAATAGCCTTTTTTATTCACTCACAAGTGAAAAATCATTTTCCACACATTCCTAAAGTGAGCGTCGTCCTTGGCAGAAAGAGCGAGTGTCCTGCACTTCTCTGTGTCTTTAGGTCAATCTGTGAAAACTGAGAATGCACTCAGAAACCTGAAGAAATCTGTACTTCAACCAAAAGGAGGATTAGTTTTGTAAACCCTTCTTTCCAGTGTACCCTAAAGATACATGTCCTTTATACAGACACCACCCTTCTCAGGGACCAGACCTTCTCAGGTGCCACGTGTGACAGTCTGCCACGCTGCAGAGGTAAGTCCAGCCTGCAGCCTCCTCTTCCCCGAGGACAGGTACCTGGGTCAGATCACTCAGCCAGGCCAGAGTGGCCCTCCCGATGGGAACCTCTTTTTTGCCCCAGAGAGTATATCCTCTTTCCATCATATCCAACTATTTCATTCAATGGGTTAAATAACTTTTGACTTTCCATTTGTGGAAACGCTTCATATTTTTACAGACAGGACCTCTTACAGAAATGAATCGTAGCACTGTTAAAGCAACTGCATCTTTACATTATCCCTGATTCCAAACTTCTTAGGTTATAAAAAACTGTCTTTGGTTTTAAAAAATGTAACTAACAACTTGTGCATCTCGTGGGTTCCAGGTTACTGCAGCAAGGGCTCTAAAGAGCCAGACAGTAAATATTTTGAGTTTTGTAGGTAACATGGTCCATCTCGCAATGACGCTGATACTGCAGCACAATGCTGCCATGGACAACATGTAAACAAATGGGCTCAGCTGTGGGCCACTACAACTTTATTTACAAAAATGTGTGACTAGGCGCATATAGCAACCCCTGATTTTGAGGAACTGTGGTGTCGCCCCCTTGAGTGTCCCTGCTTCCTTATGGGGACCAGAGGGAGACCCAAGAATTAAGAGGATACAGCAATGGACAAGGCATGTACTGGGATATAAAACAGCCTGTTCCAATCCACTTCTGTAAGAAGGGAGAAAGGCCACAGGACTCACTGTTCACTAGTACAAAAATAAAAACAAAAGACCAACAAAACCTATGAGCCAGGCACTGGGCCAGAAACTCTAGAGATAAATGACATAACCCCTGCCAACTGGCAACCCTATCCATTACACAGTGTCCACAAGCCCTGACACGTTAAGAAAAGAGCCCATCCCAAGAACCCTAAGCCCAAAGCCCCTGTACTGATGAGCGCCGACATACTCGACAATGGCATCCCGATCCGCTATGTCCCCGAGCACCATGCGCTGAATGATGCTGTTGTGCTCCTCTTCCGAGAGGTTTTTATATGACACGAGGGGGATGTTATACTTCGTGGCTGGGGAAGGGTCCACTCCCTGAAGCCAAGGATGGTTTTCAATCTCTTCTAAAGAGGCCCTTCTCTTGGGATCTCTCTGTAGCATCCTTGTGATCAGGCTGGAAAGGAAGGTAAGTCCATTGTTAAAGCAAACTGCTGTCAGGGATTAGTAACGGTGGGTTACTGTATTTATCAGAATTGTTTCCTAAACTTATACCATCAATTTCATTACGTCCACTAGAGGTGATGGTGGGGCAGATGGGAATAAAGAAAGTGCCATCAGATTCATAAAATAAAAAATCACAACCACCAGACATACTGACAAGCCAAACACACAAATGCAGTTTCCTATCACCTAGAATTAACTCTAGGTACCAACGTCTGTCCCTGAATTAACTGTGGCACGGTGGCATACCGGAATCAGATACAATGATCAGCGACGACATACAGAATAGGGTACATGAGCCAACCTCTGTTTCCAGAAGAATGAATGACCATCCTGATGAAAGCAACCAGAATGACATATATTTTTAGACATATATTTTGTTTAAAGGCATTGTGTTGGCAGGAAGGAAGGGAGGGAGGGCAGACAGAAACATGGACAGACGAACTACTCAGCAGGTAAAAACAGAGTTAAAGCAAGACTCTTAGGAGCAAATGACAAAGTTGGCCTTGGCCTGATTGTTTCTGCTTTTTTCTGTTTCCACACTGAGTACACGAAACAGAATACCACCAGAATATAACATGTACGGCCTACTGAAAGTGGGGGATGCAACTAGAAGCCTTGCAAAGAACTGGGACCCCAGCTTCAGTGTGAAGATGAACGAGAAGAAACAAACCTACTGCTAAGATGTCAAGAGGGAAATCTGCCTGCCTCGACAGTGCTGTGGAGGTGAGATGGGGGAATTTCTTCTAAGAACTTCTAACTACAAGCTGGTCCTCTCTCAAGTTTGGGGTCCAAATTAATGAAAGTATATCCGTATGATACACACAGTGAAAAAGTTAATTTTAAGAGGTTTCAGGCTGGACGTGCCCATGGGCAACTAGTAGAAAAGCAAATGCAAACTGTTTCTCTAGGGAATGTAACTTAAAAGAACTGCCACATCATTTTATAAGAAATCTGACCTCGCAGTCAAAAACTACAAAGGAAACAAGGTACCACTTGTAAGAACTAAAAGACACGATGGCAAAATCAGAATGCAAAGACATCAAATACATCTACTTCTACCAGTGAACACAATAAAAATAAATGGAATAAACTCCCCAGTTAAAAGACAATGCTCAGATGGGATTAATCAAAAATCCAGCTCCCATCTGTTAAAAAAAGATGTACTTAAAAACAAGACAATAAAAGATTTAAAGTAAAAGAATGGAAACCTATATAGCACATAAATGCTAACCAAAAGACAACTGGAATGGTTAACTAAAACTAGACAACATAGACTGACTTTAAAGCCCAAAGCATTATTAGAGATAAATAGTGATACAAAGGTTCAATTCACCAGCAAGACACAACATTTTTCAACTTGTTTGGACCTAATAACATTCCCCCGAAACACCCAAAGCAAACACTGAGAGACTTTCAAGAATAAAAAAAATACATTTACAATGTTGTATTAATGGGGGTAATCACTATTTTTTTTTTTTTTTTGCCTATAATATACTTCCATGTAGTGGAAGAATATCTCAGTAAGTGATAGATAGATCAAGCAGTCAAAAGACTCAGAAGTAATTTTAAACATCATAATAAACAAGCTTAGTCTTAAGGACTTATATAGAACTCTGACCCCAACAATTAGAAAACATACATTCTTTTCCAGAACAAAAGGATTATTTACAAAAACTGACTCCATGCTAAGCCACAGGAAGCCTTACCAATTTTAAAAAAACTAGTAGCAGATAGACTATATTCTTGGATCACAATGCAATTAAGTTAGAAATGAATAACAAAAAGTTAATTAGTAAAGCTACACATTTGGAAATTTAAAATACCCCCCTGAAAGTAAAAGGTTAAATAAACCCATAGAACCTATAAAATAATCAGAACTGAATAACAAAAGGACTATTAATCAAAACTAATGGGATGCAGCTGAAATGGTACTGAGAGGCAATTTATAGCCTTAACTACTACCTTAGAAAAGGAAGATGTATTATCTGAAACCCCCGCTTAAGAAAAAGAACAAAAGAATTAGCCCATTAAGCAGGCAGGAGGAAACAATACAGCCAAAAGAATATCAACAGCATAAAACAAAAAATATAATAGTAAATTAATAAAGACAAAAGATAGTTCTTTGAAAAAGATTAAAATGAACAAAACCTCATGTAAGACTGATCAAGACAAAAACAGAGAATGCAAAAATAGAGAAGGCAAAAAAATCAGTATGAGAATGAAAAAGGGCAACAACTCCACTAATTCATAGGCTTTAAAAATATAATCAGAGGGTTTCCCTGGTGGCGCAGTGGTTGAGAGTCCGCCTGCCGATGCAGGGGACACGGGTTCGTGCCCCGGTCCGGGAAGATCCCACATGCCGTAGAGCGGCTAGGCCTGTGAGCCATGGCCACTGAGCCTGCGCGTCCGGAGCCTGTGCTCCACAACGGGAGAGGCCACAGCAATGAGAGGCCCGCGTACCGCAAAATAAAAAATAAAATTTTAAAAAAATAAAAAATAAAAATATAATTAGAGGATATTATAAATACTTGAGGCCAATAAATTTGAAAATTTAGATAAAATGGACAAGCTCCTTAAGAAACAAAACTTACCAAAACTGACAGGAAAAACGCAGGAAAAAGTAGAAATCGAATGGTCCTTTGATTATCAAAGATAATCCCTCTAGGAGGGAGACACCAAGAAGAGGCCTCTAAAATATTAGAACCGTTCTTTATCTTAAGCCGGATAATGGGTTCATTTTATTACATACACATTTTATCCATTCTTTTGAATGATAAATGTCAATATAAAAATAAGTTACTCTGTCTTAGTTTTTTCAGAAGGGGCTATGGAGATACTCCTTGAATTACAAACATCTAACATGCACACAACATATACCCCCAGAGAGCAGCCTGCTTCCTGGGGTAGAGAATAATAATAGTAAGGGTATAAGGGGGAGGAGGAGGGGGAGAGTCATCAATCTTCATCTTGAGCGCTACTTATGTGCTAAAGACTGAGCTACAAGCTTTATATACATTAAGTCATTTAATCCACAATAACCCTGTAAGGTATGTTCCACCATTCTCACATCATTAGTAAACTGAGAAACCAGTAGCTGAATCCAGAGAGTTGGAATTCCTAAATTCTTAACTATGGCCTAAGATGGGGATCCACTTGGAGAAAAGGTTCCTCAAGCTCAGATTTCCTTCTTATCAGCTAATGGGAGAAACTAAAAACTTCATTACTCTATCAAAATCCTTTAAGTAGCTATCATCTCAGGTGACCTTATTTAAAGTATCACCACAGTATCAAAGAAATACTGAACTTCCAACAGTTCTTTTACTCCATTATGAATTTATCACTACACATATCACAGTACTATATATATAGTACTTTAAATTCCAAGTAATCAGCCTGCATATACTTCTTTCCATAGTCACATGAACCAAAACAGAGCTCTTCAGTCACCTGGGGAGAGAAGTACATGAACAAAATCATGAGGCATGCTATGTAAATCCTAAAATGGTGTGCTGATGGTCTACTTCAGGAAAGAAAACTCCCTAACTGTTCTCTGGAATGTCAAATAATTCCAGGTGCAAAAAGAGAAAGTAGTTCTTATGGTAATTCTTCAAGTGAAAGTAACCCACTTCTCCTGGAGGCTGAAGAGGCATAAAAAGGGTTTCTTGAAAACTGGCATATTTGAAAAACAGACTAATACATTCCATACTCCAATATTAAATTTCAATCATATTCTATGGTTAACTCCCCAAAACATACTTAACAAGAGCGGAAATATTGGGTTCAAAAATTAAAATGAACAAAGATACCCACATACTTTTTTTTTTCTTTTACTTACTCTTTACACCCTTTAGATACGTGGGATGGTACTGTATATTTGCAATCCATGATCATTGTCAATGTTTCACTGTCATTGGCCTCTTGAAATGGTGGCTGCCCACACACCAACATGAAAAGGATCACTCCCAGACTCCATATATCTACAAATCAAAGACATACTGTTAAAGACTGAATTAGTTAGAAAACAAAAAACACTCAGAGGAGTAAAAGGAGACTAACAAGATTTTATTTTGAGGAGTCAAAAAACCCTCTACAAACAAATGAAAACAAAACATGATGATCCAAAACCTATGTGATGCAGCAAAAGCAGTTCTAAGAGGGAAGTTTATAGCAATACCACCTTACCTCAGGAAACAAAAAAAAAGCCCAAATAAACAACCTAACCTTACACCTAAAGCAACTAAAGCAACAAAACCCAAAGTTAGTAGAAGGAAAGAAAGCATAAAGATCAGAGCAGAAATAAAAGAAATAGGGATGATGAAAACAACAGTAAAGATCAATGAAACTAAAAGGTGTTTCTTTGAAAAGATAAACAAAACTGATAAACCTTTAGCCAGACTCATCAAGAAAAAAAGGGAGAGGGCTCAAATCAGTTAGAAATGAAAAAGGAAAAGTTACAACAGACACCACAGAAATACAAAGGATCATAAGAAACTATTACAATCAACTGTATGCCAATAAAATGGACAACCTAGAAGAAATGGACAAATTCTTAGAAAGGTACAATCTTCCAAGACTGAACAAGGAAAGAACAGAAAATATGTATAGACCAATCACAAGTATTGAAATTGAAACTGTGATTAAAACCTCCCACAAACAATAGTCCAGGACCAGATGGCTTCACAGGCGAATCCTATCAAGCATTTAGAGAAGTGTTAACACCTATCCTTCAGAAACTATTTCAAAATATTGCAGAGGAAGGAACAGTCCCAAACTCATTCTAAGCAACCACCATCACCCTGATACCAAAACCAGAAAAAGATACAACAAAAAAAAGAAAATTACAGGCCAATATCACTGATGAGCACAGACACAAAAAATCCTCAACAAAATACTAGTAAACTAAATCCAACAATACATTAAAAGGATACCCACACCATGATCAAGTGGGATTTATCCCTGAGGTGCAAGGATTTTTCAATATCCACAAGTCAGTGTGATACACCACATTAACAAACTGAAGAATAAAAACTACATGATCATCTCAATAGCTGCAGAAGAAGCTTTTCACAAAATTCAACACCCATTTATCATAAAAACTCTCCAGAAAGTGGGCATAGAGGGAACCTACCTCAACATAATAAAGGCCATAAACGACAAACCCACAGCAAACATCATCCTCAACAGTGAAAAGCTGAAAGCATTTCCTCTAAGATCATCAACAAGACAAGGATGTCCACTCTCACCACTTTTATTCAACATAGTTTTGGAAGTCCTAGCCACGGCAATCAGAGAAGAAAAAGAAAGAAAGGGAATACAAATTGCAAAAGAAGAAGTAAAACTGTCACTGTTTGCAGATGACGTGATACTACACATAGAGAATCCTAAAGATGCCACCAGAAAACCACTAGAGCTAATCAGTGAATCTGGTAAAGTTGCAAGATACTAAATTAACACAGAAATCTGCTGCATTTCTATACACTAACAACAAAAGAGCAGAAAGAGAAATTAAGGAAACAATCCCATGTACCATCACATCAAAAAGAATAAAATACCTAGGAATAAACCTACCTAAGGAGGCAAAACACCTGTACTCCAAAAACTGTAAGACACTGATGAAAGAGATCAAAGGTGACACAAACAGATGGAAAGATACACCATGTTCTTGGACTGGAAGAACAATATTGTCAAAATGACTATATGGGGCTTCCCTGGTGGCGCAGTGGTTAAGAGTCCGCCTGCTGATGCAGGGGACACGGGTTTGTGCCCCGGGCCAGGAAGATCCTACATGCTGCAGAGCGGCTAGGCCCGTGAGCCATGGCCGCTGAGCCTGCACGTCCGGAGCCTGTGCTCCGCAACGGGAGAGGCCACAACAGTGAGAGGCCCGTGTACCGCAAAAAAAAAAAAAATGACTACACGATCCAAGGTAGTCTACAGATTCAATGCAACCCCTATGAAATAAGTTACCAGTGGCATTTTTTCAGATCTAGAACAAAAAAATCTTACAATTTATATGGAAACACACAAGATCCCCGAATAGCCAAAGCAATCTTGAGAAAGAAAAACAGAGCTGGAGGAATAAGGCTCCCTGACTTCAGACTATACTATAAAGTTACAATAATCAAAACAGTATGGCACTGGCACAGAGACAGACTTACAGATCAGTGGAACAGGATACAGAAAGCCCAGAAATAAACCCATGTACCTATGGCCGATTACTCTATGATGAAGGAGGCAAGAATATACAATGGAGAAAAGACAGCCTCTTCAGTAAGTGGTGCTGGGAAAACTGGACAGCTACATGTAAAAGAACGAAATTTGAAGATTCTCTAACACGATACACAAAAATAAACTCAAAACGGATTAAAGACCCAAATGTAAGGCCAGATGCTATCCAACTCTTAGAAGAAAACATAGGCAGAATACTCTTTGACATAAATTTCAGGAATATCTTTTTGGATCAACTTCCTAGAGTAATGAAAATAAAAATAAACAAATGGGACCTAACTGAACTCAAAAGCTTTTGCACAGCAAAGGAAACCATAAACAAAACGCAACGCAACGCAACCCACCGAGTGGGAGAAAATATTTGCAAACCATGTGACCAACAAGGGATTAATCTCCAAAATATACAATCAGCTCATGCAGCTCAGTATCAAGAAAACAAACAACCCAATCAAAATATGCACAAAAGATCTAAAGAGACATTTCTCCAAAGAAGACATACAGATGGCCAAGAGACACATGAAAAGATGCTCAACATCACTAATTATTAGAGAAATGCAAATCAAAACTACAATGAGGTATCACCTCACACGGGTCAGAATGGCCATCATCAAAAAGTCCACAAACGATAGGGGACTTCCCTGGTGATCCAGTGGCTAAGACTCTGTTCTCCCAACACAGGGAGCCTGGGTTCAATCCCTGCTCAGGGAACTAGATCCCACATGCCACAACTAAAGATCCCGCATGCCACAACTAAAAATCCCACGTGCCACAACTAAAAGATCCCTCATGCTGAAACGATGATCCTGTGTGTGGCAATGAAGATCCCGCGTGCCACAACTAACACCCGGTGCAGCCAAATAAATAAATAAATAAATAAATTTTAAGTCTACAAACAATAAATGCTGGAGAGGGTGTGGAAAGAGGGGAACCCTCCTAGGACCCTCCTACACTGTTGGTGGGAATGTAAATTGGTACAGCCACTATGGAGAACAGTATGGAGGTTCTTTAAAAAACTAAAAATAGAGATACCATATGATCCAGCAACCCCACTCCTGGGCATATATCTGGAGAAAACCATACTTTGAAAAGATACATGCAACCCCATATTCTTTGCAGCACCATATACAATAGCCAAGACATGGAAGCAGCCTAAATGGCCATCAAGAGATGAATGAAGAAGATGTGGTGCATATATACAATGGAAAATTACTCAGCCATAAAAAAAGAATGAAATAATGCCATTTGCAACAACACAGACGGACCTAGAGATGATCATACTAAGTGAAGTTAGACAAAGACAAATATCATATGATATCACTTTTATGTGGAATCTAAAAAATGATACAAATGAACTTATTTACAAAACAGAAACAGACTCACAGACTTAGCAAACAAACCTATGGTTACCAAAGGGGAAAGGTCGGGGAAGGGATAAATTAGGAAGTTAGGATTAACATATACACACTACTAGATATAAAAGACATAATCACAAAGACCTACTGTATAGCACAGGGAACTCTACTCAATACTCTGTAATAACCTATGTGGGAAAAGAATCTGAAAAAAGAACTGATATAGGTATATGTATAACTAAATCACTTTGCTGCATACCTCAAACTAACACATTGTAAATCAACTTTACTCCAACATAAAATAAAAATTTTTTAGAAACATAAAACAAAATTTTAGAAAAGCATTTATACCTCAAAGTAAAAAGATCTAGGGGAGAGAACTTAAGCCTCAGTCAGGCAGGGAAGGTATCTGTCGTATTCCCTGTTTTCATATTCACTTAAGACCCAAGCAAGTGCCAGGCACATAGGGAATGGTCAATAAATGTTCAATGAAGAAATGAATTAATTCATTTATTAATGGCAAGAACATCAACTGGAAAGTACCTATGAAGGTTCCCAAACCAATGGACACACACTGCCATTTTCCCCATTATATTATACACCAGAGATGAAACTAAGATACTAATACTGAGACGTGAAAAGGGTTTTGCCTAAGGTCACGATTGTCCAGGTTGTTCTTAAACCTCAATCCTGGTCAGGTAACCAAATCATGTTACAGACAAGAAAATTAAAGCTCAGAGAGGAGAAAAATATTCCTGGGCTGGGATGTCAATGAGGAAAATAAAATGACTGATTATGTATTACTTCAGAGGGAAGAAGTAGGACTGAAGGTATAGTAACCAGAAGGCACACTTTGACTTAAACAGCAGATGCTACTTAATAAAACCATGATAACACTGGAAAAGGTAGTTAAGTTTCCCATCACTTTAAGTATTCCAGCAAAGGCTGGGTAACCATCAGTTTAATCTCCTGCATAAGGCACTCCTGTACTGGCTGGAAAGCTGGACTAGCTGACATCTGAGGACCCTCTCAACACTAACCCCTATAATAACAAATAACCCCCTACTTCTTGCCACTAAATAAAAAACAAAGCCATCACTCAGATGGAAAAATAATGACTCAGTTTAGGAAGGTCATCACAAGTCATTCATTCATTCATTCATTCCAGAAACTAAAGTATAGACATGATTATATGAACATGCATGTAACACGACATCAATTCAAGACGCTTTCTAGACCATGAAAGGCTTAGAAGAGAGTAAGGGGCAGGCCACAAGGCCTTTGTCACCACATCTGTTAACACTCAACCTCTCCTTTCTTTTAAGCTTAAACACCCAAAATTATGTAGGTTCCATGAGAATTAAAACTTGTTAATAAAATATCTTTTCCTTGGTCCAGATTAAACAGAGGGCAATAAAGGCAGAAACCCAAAAGTTACACACACTGTGATTTTTTTTTTATATATACAATAAATTTTACTAAGGATGCTCCAATAGAAATTAGTGAAGGAGATGGGGAAATCTACTAAAATTAAAACATTTATATAAATGAGAACGAAAGGGACCTGAGGATCACTCAGTTCAAACCCTTGGCTCTGCAGTGTCCCCAAGAGGCTGCCTGGCATTACTTGTTGGATGCATGAATTATCTTACTGCCCCAGGACAGCAAGGTGTCTCAGGGCTCCACTCCACTCATTGACCCACATTTCTTCATCTTCATTTTGGAATCCAGAGGGCCATCCCCATTCAAAGTCAAACAATCTCAGTAACGGTGGTTAGTTGCACCTGTTTTTTTAAAATATTCAGTAAGAAGAATTTATAACCCCAATTCTAGGAATACCTTATTAAGATTTTTAAAAGGAAACTCATAGAGTTGATGTTTAACTTAAACTCTCTTCGTACAACGTAAACCTGCTATTTCTGGTCACCTGCTCCAACTCCCAAGCCACCACTGTGAACAACTGGCAATTACAATTATTCTCCCTTTAATGTGTGTGTCCTTCATTTTACACAACAGTCATAATCTAGAAATTAACTGTAAAGTAAACCCACCTTTTCACTGATGTTCATTACACAAGGAGGGAAGCTTCTGTTTATAATATAAACATTTATATGTATATATGTATATAACATATAATTATATACATATATATAATAATCCTAAAGAAAGAGGGGATTTTAAATGGCTTACAATACAAATGCATAATCATAAAAATCAGGATAGTTAAAATAAAAACTTTCTTCTGTTGTTACAATAATGACAATGCCTAATGCTACTGCTGCAACCAAACCTAACCATTAATACATGTACATTTGAGATATAATGAATTCATATCTTTCCATATAAATCCTAAAAACACAATCATTTTTATGAGTTTGGCTACATTATTTCTTCTACCATCTCATACTCTGCGGATAAACTGGTTTGCTTTTTTACTTTTTCTCTATGCTAAACTGGAGATGATACCTGACAGTACAATTATACAAAACCGATGATTTAAAAATACAACAAATAAAATAAATATCAACTAATAATTACCCCAAATTCTAATTTGGTTAAAGAAACTTTCTTTTCCTGTTAAATATTAACCTCAACGGCAACAAGGAAGTCCAATTATTTGGAAACGTTCTCTTCTGGATCATTTGCCCAAGCAAGCTAACACACTCTGTTAGGAACTGATGCACGGTTAGAAGAGTAGAAAAGAAAAACAACATAAATATATACACTGTTTTCAGTTAGGGTTCAAATAATTTCTGAACATGGAAATGCTTACAATTTGAGAAACTCAGAAATACAATTCTATGGCAAGTAGTTTCCAAAGCTAAACGACATGACTTGGAGCATGTAAGCTGCAGAAGAACGGCAGTGTAACCGAGGGGGTAAAGTTTTGGAAAAGGCAAATGACCCTCTCACGGACACGACATTAGTCAAGGGACCATGTATTCCATTTATTTATTTTCCAGACTTTTTCTCCTCTTACTCTACTTTTTGTCTTTGAATCATTAACTTTTCCATCCTAGGGGCCAAAGGAAAGAGATAAAAACAGTCACTAAACAAACACGAAGTATGACTTTAACCAAGTTATTGAAAAATATGTTTCCCACCTTGAAAATGAGAATAGTTACTTCCTCTTAAAGCTGCCGTAGGCATTAAACGGATAAGAATCGAATCCATGGTTAAGTATTCAGGACAGAGACCGGCACACAGAAGGCATTCCCAAGGAAGCTGCTGCCACCCCGCTCTTGTTCACCTGTGCCAGGCTCTGTCTAGGCACAGTGAACACAAAAATAAACGAGACACCCTTGCCCTTTTGGGGCTCCTAATTCACTGTGAGAAACAGACAGCAGGTAACAGAAACAGAAAGCAGGTTAAGCTCAAGAAGGCACAAAGCCAACACAGCGAAGAAAAACTAAGATACTGGGGGGAGGCAGGAGGAACAAGGAAGCCCTTTTAGTAATTCAGGTTAAAAAAAAAAAAAAGGTGATAACTCAGGAGTTTGGTCCCCAGGACTACACATATGGTGTTACAGGACCAAGAATGGAATCAAGAAAGATTATCTATGATATTTCACCCAAAATAGGGGAGGGAGGGGGTACTTGTCTTAATAATAATTCATTTTAGTGGATATTTTAAATTACCTTTTCCATAAAAAAAAAATAACTTGCTAATAAAACTACAAACTCCCAAGGCGTAGATCATAGCCTAAGCTTGAGATCCTAGGACCACAAAGGATCCACCAAGTCTGTAATTGGGGGCGGGGGGGG
>NW_006769631.1:662585-664794 GCF_000442215.2 Lipotes vexillifer | reverse complement strand
GGGGGGGGGGGGGGGGGAGGGATGAGTAGGCAAGGTTAGAGAAAGAGCATGGAACGGGGACTTTACATTATTTTCATTAAAAAAAAAAGTCAGTGGAATTGTCTATTCATACTAAAGGTCCACAGGTTAACAAACATCAACCATCTGAAAAATCAAACTTAATGTTGATACTACTACCTGAAGCATACGTTTTTATTTCAGACCCAGCTATAGACCCTTGGGTAATAGTAGAAAAAGAAAATATCACTTCATAAATACAGCTCCTTTGGTTAAAAAACAAATCTTCCAACTCATGGAAGGGGAAGGAGTAGAAAGATAATGAAGTCTTCGTTAGTATAAAGGGTGGGAATTACCGGTCCCCTTACTGGCTCTCAAGGTAGCCAGAAATAAGATCACAAGAATGAGCACTGAAGTCTCATCTGCTAACATCCAGTAGGTCAATTCATCATAATACAATTGAATTATGCTATCTCTAGGGTTGGAGGTGGAGTTTATATTACTAAGTTCATTTAGGCAGGCTAACAAAAGATCAAAATGAAAACAAAACAATAAAAGAGTGATTTACTTTGAGGAAAAGTAACTGCCAAAGGGCGTGGAAGGGAAAATGTCACAACTACTGAAAGGTTTTCTGAAAAATAATTTCTGAAGTGAATTATCTAGACAGCAAAAGAACAAACAGGGATTAGAAAGTAATAAAAATGGGAAGACCAGAAGAAAGATTTTAAGTAGAACCCTCTATTTTTTCCCTCCGGCTTTCTTTTATCAGTGTAGCCATGACTCATGAAACAAGCAACAGGAATAGAATGTTCTAAAACCACTACAGATGAGCTAGGGACCAGCACCTTTTATAACACCACTCACAACTGGCAGGATTTATGCAATCACTGTGCAGTTCCAACTACGGTCACTAGCAACTGACACATGACCCAATACTAATGTTAAAGGGAAGGTTTTCTTAGAATAGCAAGTACTGTTGCAGAAGTGTGCAGGTCCCAGGAGTTCTATAACAAAACCTAGAGCCTTTGTTTCTTGTATGATATTCAGAAACCTTATCTCTATGGTCCACTGATGTGAATTCCTATCTACATAGTAAGAACTGCTCGTCTGCATTCAAAATCACCTAGAGCTCTGGTTTTCAAGGATGCTTTCTTGCTCTGAACAAGATCAGTGGCTGCTCCTATGGGACATAACTAGAGACCGTTCTGAAAGTAGAAAACTGTCAGGTCATTTGAACTAACAGTGTAAGACTGAGGCAGAAGAGGAATGAAGAATGTGGACATGTCTTAGGATAGCTCTATTATTTCTGGTTTTATCAACACTCTAGTTGGAAGCAAAGTTGTATTATTTAACAAGAAATCACTTCTTCTCTTTAAAGAGAAGAGTGAGAATGAATGTCAACATCTCATACCTACTTGCAAAAACTTCTTTCCCAGACCTGAATCCACCTAAATGTGCCTTGGGGACTTCAAAAATCAGTGCTGCCCAAACAAAGCTTATCATCTTTTACCCAAACCTATTTGTCCTCATTTGTATTCTAACTTGGTCAATGACCCCTTCACCCACCCAATCAAAACTCGGGAGACCTCCCAGACTCTACACTCCGTGGGTCCTCTGACTTCCACGTCAGGGAGATCGTGCCAACTCCAGTATGTGCTTAGACAGAGCGGTTTCCACCACTGACGCTCACGTTCCCTGAGGTGTCCCCACACTGCCCTCCAGCCTGGGGAGCTGGGCCAGCTGGTGACTTCAGCATCACCACAGCAAGCTGTAACTACAGATGTTCTCCTGTCCTCCTCCACTGCTCAGAGCTCCGTGAGGGCAGGGTATGTCTCCTGCACCCAGGCAGTCCTGCTCGACAGAGGTCTGCTGAATGGAGTGAGCCTGAAACTATAAAACAAAGTAGTACTTCTGCAAATGCCGTTTGGGTAGAGCCCCCAGGAGGCAGATGAAGCGGAAGTTTGAGGTACAGAGGCAGTGAGCGGCTAGTGAGAGGGAAAGGAGAATAAGGAGGGCTCGCGGTACAGTGGCGGGGTGTGGAGGTCAATGAGGACAAGCTGCAGTGTCAGCTGTTTAAGGCCTTATGCAAACTTGTTTTTTTAAGTCTCACGAAAACAGGGAGAAGTTCAAGAAGTCAAAGGTTATCAGTCAACACACTGTGGGACTATACACGTTCGCACAAATCCCAACCAGACAAGCAGCAGACGCTCTT
>NW_006769631.1:647431-662561 GCF_000442215.2 Lipotes vexillifer | reverse complement strand
GCTCTTCCAACTCGGCATATTCCTTCCTAAGTCACTTTACGAGTCTGATTTTGATACCAGTTAGGGAGTGAGCGTCACAGATGAAGGAAAGATAAGACAAAGCTAAAACATAATAGTTGTGTGACTGCTTTCAGTACAGCCTAAGGAAAAGAGCATGCCTGGGCTAAAGCGCCCAAGGCCTAGGTTCAAACCCTACCCTGGCCATTTAATCAGCTGTGTATTCTTAGCCGAGTCACCCAACTTCTTCGCACCTTAGTTTTCTCTTCTTTAAAATGTGGACACCACTACTTACATGGTACTTTCTGAGAGGCTGACAGGGTGTCTGGGCAAACAGTGCTACATGTATCACTGCAGAGTCTACAAGGATCATAAATGGTCACACCTTTAGGTATAGGAGTGGGACTGGCCAGAGAAAGCAAGAGGGATTTTATACTTTTTATTAAATATATTTCTGTATTATTTGAATTATCTTACAAGAACATTCATTTATTACTCGTAAAAAAAAGTAATTAGAAATTAGCTGTGCTTAATATTTTGATGTGTACATACTTTGAACTGAATAAGCAGAAACCTCTTTATAGGAATGTAAAAGATATTTTAAAAAACGTCTAGACACGTCCTCTAGTCACTGAGCCTGTGACTCTTAGCCTGTGGTCTGGGGGCATTCGGTTCTGCAGGGTTCCCTTAATGGCTTCATGGACCAATCTGCCCATAGCATGAATACCTACAGTAGGAAATAAATTACTTTTCATTTTTAGCACAAATAATTTCCTTCAAGGATTAAGAAAGCTCAAATACGAACTCACTGATGTTTCATAAGTACCCCTGAGAGTCTTACAGAATATGATGAATGAAAAAAGGGCAGAGTTATATGGGTCCAGACTCTCTGGATAACCTGTTTTCCTGGTGGTATCTCAGTACCACAGTGTCTAGGGAGAGCATTTGGGTCTCATGAAGCCTGGGAAAGGGTCAGGGTAGTGCTGCTGGCTGGGTCACCCTCTAGTTCTACTCCCCTGCTTCAGGACAAACCTGAGGGTTCTCAAGGGGAAGGTGACCCTGAAGCCAGAGCCACCACAGTCATCCACCTTGGGTATATTCCCAAAGTCAATCTGGATGCTCTGGCTTCCTAGAAATTTCCACTCTCAGAACAATCCTTCGAAGTACTGATTTCTACATACCCTGGTGAAACAAGAATCAGTTACAAATTCACACCTTTCCAAAATTAGATCTTTTATTTAAAAAACACTTATGAAACCTAAAAACTTCTTTTTACAAGCTTAGGAGAAAAGTCTCTAACTTTTGTCCGATTTTATTATACTGGTCACAAAGCCTAAAATGTTCATACAAGAGAAATATTTTTTTAAATGTGAAAACAAGCGCCATCAGGATGGCAACACGCATGAGTACATTCTTCGACTACAAATTTCAACATGGACACTTTTCAAAGAGGGGGTGTACGGGAGCACTGCCTCATCGTGGACACTCAGGGACTTGGATTTCATTTTAAGAAGTGATTTTACATGATTATGACACAAATATGACAAATGCGAAGTGATTTCACAATTTGGCTCGGCTCTAGAATGTAAAAATGTTCAGGTTCAGTACCAAACCTAAAAACGTCAAAGTCAATTGTCTAATCCAACAATACCAACTCTGCAGACTCAAGAATAAATCTGAAGCCCGCACTAACTTGACGCTTTAGTTTAATAGCTAGTGGAGTATTCTGATGTTTTCTTATATTGATTTTAAAAACACTGAGCCTTTTGCATAAGATTGAGGTGTGCTAACATAAGACAAATATACAAGCCATTACAATATCAGTTAATAAAAATCACCTGCATATACTGACTCTTGAGGGTTCTCTTTCAAAATGCAACAAACACAGCTTTCTGGGCACAGAGATACAAAGTAAAATGAGGTGTGTCCTTTAACCGATCACAGCAATACCCTAGACTCCCTAAAATGTTAAACTTGTCGAGAGACTTTAACGTTATCATTTGAGGATAAAAAGAAACAAACTTGGGGCTTCCCTGGTGGCGCAGTGGTTGAGAGTCCGCCTGCCGATGCAGGGGCAACGGGTTCGTGCCCCGGTCCGGGAAGATCCCACATGCCGCGGAGCGGCTGGGCCCGTGGGCCATGGCCGCTGAGCCTGTGCGTCCGGAGCCTGTGCTCCGCAACGGGAGAGGCCACAACAGTGAGAGGCCCGCGTACCGCAAAAAAAAAAAAAAAAAAAAAAAATTTTAAATAGTGTATTTGCTATAAAAAGATTCAAAATTCAAAATATTAGTTCTTGAAATGTTTGTTTTGCTTAGTTCTCCCTGCATAATGCCTAGTCATGTGGTTTAAAAATGTATACAGGGCTTCCCTGGTGGCGCAGTGGTTGAGAGTCCGCCTGCCGATGCAGAGGACACGAGTTCGTGCCCCGGTCTGGGAGGATCCCGCATGCCGCGGAGCGGCTGGGCCCGTGAGCCATGGCCGCTGAGCCTGTGCGTCCACAGCCTGTGCTCCGCAACGGGAGAGGCCACAACAGTGAGAGGCCCACGTACCGCAAAAAAAAAAAAAAAAAAATGTATACAAGCTATATTCCTACATTAAAAAAATCAACACATCTTTCTAGGGATTACAATAAACACAACCTGGTTGGTTCTACATAGGATTATAACTTTTAGATTCCTTCATATTAAAACTTTAGCTAGAGAGTTCTCTCAAATATAACCACACATTTCCTGTATTTAAAAGTTAACGCTTACCTTCTTCAGATTATGAAATACATGTTTAATGACAGTAAGTTTCTATTAGCAGCCTAGGGGAAGCTCCACCATTCCCAACACCACAATCTTTCATATTAGCCTATTAGATAGGTAAAGATATTAACAGATTTGTTTTAATTTGCACTGTCCTGATTATTTTCTCCCAATTTCTCCAAGGTATAATTTACATACACTAGAATTCACCATTGTCAGTGCGCATCTCTGCAAGTTCTAACAAATGTAGTCACGGAACTACTATCACAACCGAGACAGAGATACAGAGCGTCACTCCAGAAAGTTCCCTGTGCCTCTTTGCAGTCAACAACTCCTCCTCCCAGCCCAGCCCCTGGCAACCACGGGTCTGTTTTATGTCCCGAAAGTCTTGCCTGTAAATGGACTCATACAGTGTGTAGTCTCTGAAGTCTGGCTTTCTTCACTGATGCCTCTGAGATCTGTCCATGTTGCTGCACATGCCAATAATTCATCATTTTTTATTGCTGAGTGGTGTCCCTTTACACAGGTGTTCTACAGTTTATTTAATATTGAGACCATCATGAATAAAGTCACTAAAAACATCTGTGTACCGGTGCTCATGCAAATTTAAATTTTCATCAGCCTTGGCTAAGTACCTAGGAGTGGGTTTGCTAAGTCATATGTCAGCTTTATTAGAAACTACCCAATAATATTTGTGGGTTTATTTATGGATTCTTTATTCTATTCCACCGATCATACCCTTTTGCTACTACCATACAGTCTTGATTACTGTAGCTTTATACTAAGTCCCAAATATTCTAATTACTCGTAAGGTTAACCTCTTCCTTCTTTATCGGCTATTTATATGACTTGTAAATCGACTCCTCACTTGTCTTTAGAAGAGTTTTCTCATTGATTTGTAAGAGCTCTTTCTACAGTAAGAATAGTTATCAACTATATTACAAATTATTTCCCCAGTTTGTTTCCATCACAATTTTGTTTTAAACATATATGCACCATACCCATAAACTGTAATCAAGTCGATCACCATTTCTTTATCATTCCTGTTTAGAAAGGCCAAGATCTTATGAATATTCAACTTTTTTTTTGCGGGGGCGGGGGGAGGCTTAATTCTTCATATACAAATCCTGAATTCACCTGGAATTTACTGTGACATATGGCATAGGTAGGGATCTATCATCCCTTCTTCTTGAAATATTTAATTATTCCAGTATAACTTATTAAATAATTCTTCCCCTGATGCCTTCTGATAATGGAGGAATTTAAAATTATTAGGGCCTCTTCTTTTTTCTACCTCACTTAAAATCACCAGCTAAAGAATCATGGTAAGATACAGAGGTGCCCTTGGGCATCAGTCCTTACACTAAAGGGCCACAAAGCAGAAACTGATGTGTCTGTTCAGCAAGTATATGGCACCACTATTTGCCAGGCACTGTGCTAGGTGCTGAAATGTAATCCTCACAAGACCTTAGAGGTTGGCAATGAAGGGAGAATTTCCAGGAGAGCGGGCACTGCTGCCCTTGGTGTCCTGGGCCCTGCCACAGTTCATTTCTGTTCATTCATTTACAGAGATGAATGAATGTTACAACCACCTGGCTTATAAAAGATAGCTCCACCTTATCTTCCATCTGAGAGTCCCCTTTTAGAGCTGCTTCCATGGCAAGCATGTATCTCCCTCTACCTCCAAAAGTACCCAGAAGCCCGGAGAAAAGCCTGGACTCCAGGTAACAAAGGGGCAGATCACGTTTTTAAGAGTTTTCAATTACGATTTCTTGATGCTTCCTCATCTCTTGTTGCTATCAGTGTGCCGGCCTCTAGGAGGTCCCTTTGCTACCTATCAGCTGAAGGCTACAAAAATAAACTCATTCAACTTGCTAGAATTTTATGTAAAATTAATAAATAAGGATATGAGTGAGACCCTGAATGACAACGATAAACAAAATACATGAGCTTTGTACATGGGCTGAGGGCAGTCCATTTCAGCATCCCAGCAGCCTTTATTTGCTTGCTTTCTGGTGCTCTACTGTGTTCGGGACAACTCAAGAATTAATCTAAAGAAAGGGCTCAATAAGTACTTTCCCTGATTGGTAGGAGACACTGATAGCTAAGGATTCTGAAGCTCATTTCTCCTACATAAAGTAACACAAGAACAATTTCAGAAAGCTTCCTTACCATATGAAAAGCTACTCCCTTCACTCCCTTGATAGCAGCCAGAAGAGTCAAAGGTTAGAAAGTCAGGGAACACAAAGCCTCTACCTATTCTTGCCTCTGCTGATTGACGAGTTCATTTTAATACTGAAGCTAGATGCTAAGTCCAAGAAATTTTTATCAAGCTGTTTACTGACAACTTGATAATACAACTATCCTTGAGACAGCACTGTACGCCACCCATAAACTGATGACTGAGAAAAAGAATTAGGACTAACTTAAAACCACTAGGAATCTTCTGCTTCCAGGTAGAATATAATGGGTTGTAGCAGACTGAAGGTCCTGCTCTAATAACCAGAAACAAAAGGATAACTTGCAGAAATCATGATTTTAAAGCCTTGGGAGCAACAGGAATAGATGAACTAAAATTCCAGACTGGAGAGAGCCCTTTCTAGAGCTAAGGCAGAAATTCAAACAAGAATCATGTGACCTCCAGAGTTTCAATGGATCACAAATGTTCCTGAAAAAAGTTAAGCCCAATCAACTTATATTACACTATAACTAAAACATTATCTTAGGTATAACATCATTTTTAAAACCCTGAAAACCAGGTAAGGTTAGGAAAATATAGCTATCTGATGCAAGAATATAAGCTTACAGTGAACTGATATTTAATGTCTCATATATCAGTCAACTGCTATCTGTATATATTAGTCTCTTAATAATTTGTTAAACCAGTTTCAGCTCTCTAGAAACAAATTACCACTGCATGCAAAACTAGGAATCAACACTCTGGAACATGGGGTTCACCTCATCTGAGGGGCTTCCCTGCACCTACTGGAGCTCCCAATCCATGTTAAGTCTCTTTTAAACTGTAACAAGAACCTCCAAAGGTCAGTGAAGAGTTAATACATACAAACTCTGTTAACGCAAAATGGGTTTAAAAAAAAAAAAAAATCTTACCTAACACAACAAATACCTACAGATTAAGTCTATTTTAGTTTTAAAAAATAAAAAGAACACTGTACCTGCAATGACTTGATGTTCCTTTTGGAAGTAGCCCTATCTAAAACCTTACCTCCAATTTTCCATTACAATCTTCCCAAGTCATAGCTCGGAAACTAAAAACACAACAAGGAAAATGAGAGCTCTAATATATAAAACGAATTAGATATGCACAAAAAACAAGGCCACTCACTATTCCACACATGTATTTTATGCCTCAAAGCTTATTTCAAAAGTGCTTGAGCTTATTCCTTCTGTCAGAAAGTTGTGCGCCCACTTTTTACTCAGCCCCAAGGTCAAATCTAAAAAGGGGCTTCACAGTGGTCCATAAAACACCTCAGAAACTGTACCTCTGCATCTCTCCGAACAGAGGCACCACAGCTTTCATCAGACTCCTGGTGAGTCTAGGACTCATTAAATACATATATAGAAGGGCAAGAAAGGGGGCTTCCCTGGCGGCGCAGTGGTTGAGAGTCCGCCTGCCATGCAGGGAACACGGGTTCGTGCTCCGGTCCGGGAGGATCCCACATGCCGCGGAGCGGCTGGGCCCGTGAGCCACGGCCGCTGAGCCTGCGCTCCGCAACGGGAGAGGCCACAACAGTGAGAGGCCTGCATACCGCAAAAAAAAAAAAAAAAAAAAAAAAAAAAAGAAGGGCAAGAAAAAGGAGCACTGAAGTGACCAAAGTCATCAGGAGGAGCCATGGAGGGCTCACGATTAACCTGTGCAAAGAAGTTCAGAAGAACGTACATTTTCATTTCTTACTCTCTGTAATGTTTATTCATTCGAACAAACATTAAGAGCTTGCTGTGTTTACCAGGAGACGAGGATGGGACACAGATACAAACACAGTTCCCTCTCTCCAGGATCTTACTACTGAACAAGGGGGACAAGTGAGCCATCTGGAGTGACTAGGCTTGGCATCACCCCATCCAATTCCAAAGGGAAAAGACACTCAGGGCATATGTCCTCTGCAACTCATCACCCTCTTTTTTTAGCCATTCACAAGCCTTCTATTATTTTTTATCCAACAAACTAGAGTGCCTACTCTGTGCCTGGCTGCATCCCAGGCACCAGAACTTAGATGTATCTATGAAGAGGGTCTCACTTCACAGTCTTATTTTCCTACTCACCAGACATTGCCACAAATGCTGAGGGCCCACAATTGTTTCCTTAGGTTCCAGGGTTTAAAATAATTCTGAATTAAAGTTTTAAAATATTAAAGCAGGCACTGTCTTATACTATACTGGATGTAACTTTAAACACATCACCATCAGGCTAACAAATCAATAAAAATTAGCTAAGATACACCAATGTTTTCCAAAGACAGTATAGATTATATAGAAAATGTGCTATACAGAATGATGGGACTAAGACATGAAAAATGGTGAAGGGCACGAATTGGCATCACAGCCGTAAGGAAGCATCAGCTCCACACAGGAGTCTCTGCTGGTGAACTTGGCCTAGCTCCAGGTGTCCTATGCCATGTCTGCTCTCCACCTTTGTCTACTGAAGTCCACATTAACATGTGAGGATCTGACTGACAGAAGCCATAGTCCTTGAAAGAAGTAAACCACACTCTGTGTGTTAAGGTGATTGTGAAAGCGTTGCCCAAGCAGCCACCCTGGGAGTCATGACAGGACCTGCTGGGCAGGGTTTCCCCAGAAAGCGGGACCTGTGGTTGACTAGCCCCACCAGGCCCACCTCAGGGAGCGCACGGGAGAGAGATGAAGCCGGCACCCTGACGTAAGCAGACACACATCCTTCAGCGGTTCTTAAACACACGACAGTCACTCCACAGGCCACTCAGAGCTCTGAGTCTCTTCAGCAATGTGCACTCTGACTGAAAGGATTCCACAAATTTCCTGTGTCACTGAGTTTGTTCTACTATATTTTGTTTTGTGAACTAGCCTTTTCTTTAACAGGTTTATGCTTCTCCCCACAAATAAAACGCTTAAAAAACACCCAAGCAGATTATGATGTTTTCAACTCCCCAAAGGTTTCCTAGGCTACAACCTCAAGTACAGATGAGCAGTTTCGGTTTCCATATGTATTTTACTGTATTAAAATAGTTACTGTTTTGGATGTTTTGAACAACTCTTCTGAAGTTCCAAGAAACTAACCAGTCATCAGATAAACATCAGGACTTTCATTTGTTTTTATAAAATCTAACATGAACACACACACACACACCCCTTCTTTAGAAGTCAACCTACTCCCTGAACACAAAAAAACCTAACATTTTAAAAGTTAAACACAACTAAAAACACAAGCGGGAAAGCACATGTGCACAGGCCTGCCCTTCCCCCAGTTTCCCCACGCATCCAGCATTTCAGAAGTTCCCCCAGGACAAATTTCCAGAGGAGCGAGCACCTCAGGCAGGAAAATGAGGCCAATGCAGCCCCACAGAAACATGAAGGCGTCGTGTTTCTCCTCCAAAGGGGGACATGCTGAGACAGTTCGAGCTGCTGGCTGAAGGGGGTCTTCATTCACCTAAACCCTACAACAGTCCTGAGGCGGGAACGGTTCCTACCCGCACTGCACAGAGAGATGCGTCAAGTGGGGAAGGACATCGGCTGGGTGGGGAGAAGGTGAGGCCTGAGGGTGGGGGGCCGGGAGACGGGAGGACCCCGAGGCTGGGCTGGGGCGGGAGGAAGGTGACTGACGGGCCGTGTGGCTGGAGCTGAGCAGCAGCAGGGAAAAGTGGGAGGGAAAGTCAGGGAAAATATATAGGATGCTTGGTTAAATTTAAATTTCAAATAAAGAGAATAATTTTTTGGTATAATTATGTCCCATGCGTTATTTAAGACGTACTTACATTTAAAAAAATCATTTGTTGTTCATCTTAAATTCACGTTTAACTGTGCATCCTCTATTTTATCTGGCAACCCTATAAACTAATGAAGTAGGCATCTTTGCAGGGTAACCCTGAACCATCTGCTTACCAAATATTAGTTAAATATGGTAAAATTATTTTTTTATAGGTATTCAGAAATTTTCCGTGTAGTATTGGAATTCAAATAGAGCCAGCAAGTTAAATTTCAGTTCGTTCCTTCGAGAATACAACTTAGAGAAAATTTATTATTATATTACTCAGCCATAAAAAGAAACGAAATTGAGCTATTTGTAATGAGGTGGATAGACCTGGAGTCTGTCATACAGAGTGAAGTAAGTCGGAAAGAGAAAGACAAATACCGTATGCTAACGCATATATATGGAATTTAAGAAAAAAAAATGTCATGAAGAACCTAGGGGTAAGATAGGAATAAAGACACAGACCTATTAGAGAACGGACTTGGGGATATGGGGAGGGGGAAGGGTGAGCTGTGACAGGGCGAGGGAGAGGCATGGACATATATACACTACGAAACGTAGGGTAGATAGATGGTGGGAAGCAGCTGCATAGCACAGGGAGATCAACTCAGTGCTTTGTGACCGCCTGGAGGGGTGGGGGGGGGGGGGGGGGGGGGGGGGGGGTGCCACCTTGAGGGTCATGCGGCCACAGTGAGGACTCCAGTTTTGACTCCGGGTGAAATGGGAAGTCTTTAAGGTGTTCTGAGCAGAGGAGTGACATAACAGACTCCAGTTTTCAAAGGAACTGAGAAGCACTGTTTTCCCCCTCGGCGGGGGTTACCTGAGACTGCCGCCTCGGGCTGCAGACCCGAGAAAGCCCCTGCTTACAGCTCTCCTTAAAGCTGCTCCCCAGGGCAACTCCGACTCGCCCTCGCCCCAAGCCCCAGAAGCCACCTCTCCCCGGAACTGTCAGTATCTGAGAAGGGCAGCAGCACGGAACAGAGAAAAGGAAAGCTGCTTCCAAAATCCCTTCTCTTACCTGGGCTGTAGTTTGAAAAGTAGGTGAATAGTAACTTCCGGTTTTTACTCTAATAGGACCTGCAGTTACCAGCCCTGCACACCTGTGTCTTCCCACAGGATTTTAGGGGGAGTAAGTGGTGCACTAAGGTCTACCTAAAACAAAACAAAACCCCTGTCTAGTTAATAGTAGTCAGAGCCCTTAGAAAACTGCAAAGGTGCTATAAATCTTCTGGACGAAGAAAACGATTTTAAATGAGGCAATGAGGCAACCTTCTGACCACAGTGGAAAGGAAGCAGGCAGGGCAGTCTCTGGGCTCCTCAGGACAAGGGACCCTGACGGCTGTTTAGCTTCAAGTTCCAGGCACTGGAGAGGCATCAGGAAACATTTCCAAGGGACCTGAAATTTGGTTTTCACTTACTTATCCCTAAATGAACACAGAATGTGACTAAAAATGGGGCGGCGGGAGGTGGAGAGAGGTGGAGGGGAGAAATTTAAACTCAATTCTCAACATCAAAAAGAATATACATTCTCGCTCACTCTTTTGAATGTGAAGGTTAAAAATTTTTTCCCCCCCACGCTTATTATCTAAAGAACATTAGAATTAAAATACTGGGAATCTTTTTTCCACTAATGGCTAAAAACATTTGGTTCTATGGGCCTGAATCAGCGGTAGGGAAGGCTAGATGCATATCAGAATCTCATGAAAGCTTCTGCTTGTGGGACTATCAGAATCAATCGCTAGCAGGGTTGCCCAGGCAAGGTTTTTTTTTTTTTCTTTTTAAATCTCCCCCAGGTGAAACTGATGGGCGATCAACTGAGAACCACCAATTTAAATCTTACCATACCACTAGTACAGTAAGTTATACTTTTCAAAACAGAGTCGCCACACATTTCATCTGATCTCAGCCTTATCACACAGTGAGAACGGTAAGTACCGTGGCTAAAAATGCAACAGGGAAAGCATGAAAAACATGCAAATCATTTCTACCATATTTTTCAGATGTCTGAGAAATCAATGGCTGTGTCAGCCTGAAAAACCCACCTATAGGGTACCTATAGATTATACTACCTCTAACACTTCATGCTCAAATATTAACTTCAGTAACAGCTTACTTATAAAACCCAAAAGATTTTACTCAAGGCACTGCTACCTGCTTCTCAAATACCTGATTATGCAACATTCACATTTTAAAGCCAGCACACTGTGAAGACAGAACTAATACCAAGTCAAGTGCTTTTATTTAGTGCTCATGCCAGATCCATTTTTCATTGTGATTTCTGAAATAATTTTCATTTCTCATAGGCATGTGAATCTTCAGGAAGTTTAAGGAAGGATTTTCATTTTTTCTTTTGGTTTTATGATAAGTGATGGCACTATACTTTGTAAAAGGTACCTGTCAGAGCATACGACCCTGCATTTGGCAGCTGGGTTGTGGAAGGTGTGTGCCACACTTCTATGGATATGTTTTTCAGTTCTCAGCAACCAAATGCTACCCGTCTGACTAGGCCTAAGCCCCAGGCTGCAATGCAGCTCATATTGGGCACACTTATACAAGCAGGTTCTGTGTTTCCTTTTTTAGTTTTCCAAGGTTTCTGCCCTGGGCCTGGGCATGGGCCTGGTTTAACAAGCATGAGTGTATAAAGCCTAAAGTTCCTCTTTAGCCCTTGGCACGATAGTGATCAATTAATTAGGAGATAACAGGTAACATCATCCCTCCGCTGAAGTGTAGAGACCAGATCCGCCTTGCTCAGTGCTGTATCCTGGGCCCCTGGCATGGACTAAGCACGCCATAAACACGTGCTCAGGAGAGGGAGGGAAGGCAGGGGAGGGACTGGATGGAAGCAAGCCTGGTTTTCACCTTGGTCACAACAGCAAACAGTTGATGATTGCAAAGCTGAGAGGGACAGAGAAAACCTCGATGAACAGCACTCGGTCTGTTACTCACATGGCAGCGTCACCTACAGCAGGATGTGCTCAGGCCAGAGAAGTGTTCCAAGGCCA
This sequence comes from Lipotes vexillifer, assembly GCF_000442215.2. NCBI lineage: Eukaryota > Metazoa > Chordata > Mammalia > Artiodactyla > Lipotidae > Lipotes > Lipotes vexillifer. Next base: position 650,850 of record NW_006769631.1, on the reverse strand, counting down.
TGCCCACTCCCATATGCAAATAAAACAAGCAAGGTGCTACTTTGAAGCAGACCAAACTTCCTTACCTACGCATAGAAGAGGCTCAGATCATCCCTTAAAAATATATAATCCCAAACTCCACACTTGGGCCTAATACTTTGACACAAGCCTAAGGTCTTAAAATCTAGGACTCATCAGGGCCATGTGTCTAAACGACAAATAGAAGAATAAGTAATATAAAATTTAGCCGGATTCTGACTCTGGGAAGAAAAGGTCCAAGTCGGAAAATACTGAAACATTACAAAGACATCTGGATCTAATGAACAACTGAGAAAAATGAAACTGTACACACTGAGAGTTGGTGTAGCTTGGGAAGGACTGTAAAAGCAAGTACACAAGCAGCTTATCTGAAATAAAAGCAAGGAATTATCAATTCATAGTCTGAGCTATAATGGCAGATCTACGTTAATCAAAGAGAAAATTTCCGATTTGCTTACATCTTTTTGGATTATTTCAAAGCTCTATCACAAAGTTTAGGTTAGGTTGCACTATCTGTATAGGAAGGAGGAATCCTTTTCAATCACAGGACTAGAGCAGAGCGACGAATGGCTGCCATAAGCGCATTAACTGTGGCCTCCAGTTTAACTTCAGCTCTTGGCTTAAATACACCAAGATTTCCCAAATATTATACAAAACATAATTAGCATATATATTTTTTAACATCTTTATTGGAGTATAACTGCTTTACAATGGTGTGTTAGTTTCTGCTGTATAACAAAGTGAACCAGCTATACATATACATATATCCCCATGTCCCCTCCCTCTTGCGTTTCCCTCCCACCCTCCCTATCCCACCCCTCTACGTGGTCACAAAGCACCGAGCTGAGCTCCCTGTGCTACGCAGCTGTTTCCCACTAGCTATCTATTTTACATTTGGTAGTGTATATATGTCAATGCCACTCTCTCACTTCATCCCAGCTTCCCCTTCCCCCGGCCCGTGTCCTCAAGTCCATTCTCTACATCTGCGTCTTTATTCCTGTCCTGCCCCTAGGTTCATCAGAACCATTTTTTTTTTAAGATTCCATATATATGTGTTAGCATATGGTATTTGTTTTTTTCTCCTGACTTACTTCACTCTGTATGACAAGACTCTAGGTCCATCCACCTCACTACAAATAACTCAATTTCGTTTCTTTTTATGGCTGAGTTATATTTCATTGTATGTATGTGCCACATCTTCTTTATCAGTGGTTAGGAATCTGCCTGCCAATGCAGGGACATGGGTTCAAGCCCGGGTCCGGGAAGATCCCACATGCCGCGGAGCAACTAAGCCCATGCGCCACAACTACTGAGCCTGCGCTCTAGAGCCCGCAAGCCACAACTACTGGGCCCACATGCCACGACTACTGATGCCCACGCGCCTAGAGCCTGTGCTCCGCAAGAAAAGCCACCGCAAGAAGAAGCCCGCGCACCACAATGAAGAGCAGCCCCCGCTCACCACAACTAGAGAAAGCCTGTGGGCAGCAACGAAGACCCAATGCAGCCAAAAATAAATAAATAAATAATTTTTTTTTTTTTAAATGAACACAATTCTAAGATGTGTCTATAGACTTCATCAGATCTTAAGGCATTACTGAACCAGAAAAAGCTAAGAATCACTGCTCTAAAATAAATGCAAGTACATATTTTTAACATGGTGAAGGTTAAATGCTCTCACCTCAGTGGACATAGGATAATTTTTGGCTGATTATCTAGTTTTACAATTGTTATTTTAAAAATACAATATAAAAATACATTTGTTAGCATGCATCTGAACACCGAAAAAATGCAGTGTGTTTCTGTCATGGCGACCTTCATTCCCAGACCATAATCAGGCATTACTGTTAAAAATAAAGTAAAAACAACCCCTACACAACATCTCGGGAACATGTACATTGGAATACTTTTTTGTTTTTTTAATTTATTTTATTTTTGGCTGTGTTGGGTCATCATTGCTGCCCACGGGCTTTCTCTAGTTGCGGCGAGCGGGGGCTACTCTTCGTTGCAGTGCGCAGGCTTCTCATTGCGGTGGCTTCTCTTGTTGTGGAGCACGGGCTCTAGGCGCACAGGCTTCAGTAGTTGTGGCATGCAGGCTCAGGAGCTGTGGCTCACAGGCTCTAGAGCGCAGGTTCAGTAGTTGTGGTGCACGGGCTTAGCTGCTCCACGGCATGCGGGATCTTCCCAGACCAGGGATCGAACCTGTGTTCCCTGCATTGGCAGGCGGATTCTTAACCACTGTGCCACCAGGGAAGCCCTACATTGGAATACTTGTCTTCTAGGCAATGAATAATATGTATTTTTTAACTTTTTATCTTGAAATAATTATAGATTCACAAGAGTCGCCAAAAAAAAAAAAAGTACAGGGAAGTCCCATGTACTCTTCACCCAGTTTCCCCGGCGGCAACACCTTACTTAACTACAGCACAGTATCATATAGGAAACCAATGTCAATTGGTTCAGTCCACAGAGCTTATTTGAATTTCACTGTTTTACATGCACTCATCTGTGTGTAGCTTCCATGCAATTTTATTACATGTGTACATACGTGTAACGACAACAGATACAGAAGTGCTCCATCACAACAAGGTTCCTTCATGCTATCCCTTTATAACTACACCACTCACTACCATCTCTAGCCCGTGGCCACCACCAATCTGTTCTCCATCTTTACAAGTGTGTTATTTCAAGAGAGTTATAAATGGAATTACGCAGTACATAAGCTTTTGAGATTGGCCTTTTTCACTCAGCATAATTAAGATCCACCCAAGTTGTTGTATCAATAGCTTGTTCCTTTTTATTGCTGCATAGTATTCCAGGGCAATCTGGCTTGTTTCCAGTTTGGGGCTATTACAAATAAAGCTGCTATGAACATCCACATACAGGTTTTCATGTGAAAATAAACACCCAGGAGTGCAACTACAGGGCTGTATGGGAAGTACATATTTAGTTTTATAAGAAACTGCCAAACTATTTTCCAGAGTAGTACAGTAGTGACTCCTCTCTTGTTATTCTTTTTCATAATTGTTTTAGCTCTTCTAGGTCCTTGGCCTTTCCATGCAAATTTTAAAATAATGTTGTCTATGTCTTCAAAAATTTTGCAGGGCTTCTGACAGGAACTGCATTAAATCTATGGATCAACTTGAGAAGAAGTGACATCTGTACTATGTTTCAATTCATGAATATGATTTGTCTCTCCATTCATTTAAGTCTCCTCTAATTTCCTTCATTAGCATTTTGCATTTTTCAGCATAAATTATTTGCTATGTTTTGTTAGATGTATACATTTTCTTTCGCATGATTGTAAATATTATTGTGTTTTTAATTTGTCTCCAGATGTTTGTTAATATATACAGATGCGACTGATTTTTATGTGTTGATCTTATATCCTGTGATCCTGCTGA
>NW_006769631.1:622051-647363 GCF_000442215.2 Lipotes vexillifer | reverse complement strand
TGCTGAATTCACTTACCGTTTCTAGGAATTCTGCTGTAGATACATACCTTGAGATTTTCAACGGAGGCAATCATGTCATCTGCAGATTGAGATAGTTTTATTTCCTCCTTTACAATCTGTATGCCTTTCAGTACTATGCCAAATAACAGTGGTGAGCGTACATCCTTGCCTTGTTTCCAAACTTAGGATGAAAGCATTCAGTCTTTCACCATTAAGTATGATGTTAGCCGTAGGTTTTTGTAGATGCTCTTTATGAAGTTGAGAATGTTCCCCTCTATTCCTAGTTTACTGAGAACCAGCAAAGAGTAATATTTTTAATGTAGGAAAAATAACAGATTTATAAAAAGAACTCTAGCTTGCTGCATACTCATATGCATGAGGACACTTCTCATAACTCCGTAAATGAATAATATCCATTAAATGCTGAACTGCAAATTGTAGAGAGTGTATACAGATTTTCTGTTTACATCCCAAAAAGCTTATACACACTGAGTCTAAATCCAGATCTTTGCACTGTATTAATATAGAGCCATGTTTTATATAATTTAGCTTTCAATGATATCTCCTGCATATTAATTTAGCAAATAATAAACTAATGAAGAGACTGAATATTTCATCTTTGAAACAGTCTGTCCATAAACTAAGAAGCATCTAATACAGGGGTTTTCAGTTCCAGAGCTGTAACATCCCAGGAAGCCTCTGAATCTCAAGTGAGATGACAAAGTTTTCAATACCAAATTTAGTTCATTTTAACTTGAAAATAAACTTTAAATATTTAGTGAAGTAGAAAGACATAAACAATTGCAGGGTTTTTACAACAACTGAAAAGTTCTGTCCACGATGTAAGAAACAGTTTTCCCATTTTAGAGTTTCTATAATGAAGAAACCTTTAAAGCATACTTTAGTTTTGTTTTTTAAAGCAGAGTAAGGTCTTTTCCAATACTTCTTTGAAAAAAAGAACCCCTCCCCTGCCCAGAAATTCACCTGGAGGTGAATTACTACAAGGGCCCCCTACAGGGCCAGCAGCAAGGTCCCCAACAGTTTCAGCAGAGCCTAAGCTCTCCAGAGCAACACCATGACGTGTGCATGACTCCAGCAGGGACAGGTCCATCCCCTGCCTGACCTTCCATCATCTAAACTGATGTAATTAGCAGTGACAATGAGTTTGCCACCCTGTACACTGCTGCACTGCAATCTCTACCACAGGAATTCCAAAGACTGTGATGAGATTCCAGGACTTTTCACAGAGATCGTTTTTTATCTTTCCTTTCTAACTCGGTGAAGTCAACTTAATACACATTCTTGAAAGCCAACAGAGGCAACTGGAACGAACAGCTCACTGAGCGAGATCTAGCTCTCCTTCTCCCCCCAAATCCCTAGATCGGATCGCAAAGGTAGATGGCACATGGGATCAGACTGAAAGAGGAAACCAGCTGGTAGGAGCGTCTGTGGTGCTCCTTTCTAGAAGACACAGTCTGGAAACTGGAAGAAACTGCACCAAGACAACCATTAGAAGGATGAATCAATTTCTCTCACCCCATAACTCACCAAGCATGAACAAGCAGGTATTTGTTCTAGGTGGGAGGAGTGACGGTGGGTACCAGGGGCAGAGGTGTACTGACAGTCTGTCAAATAGTAAGACCAGACACCAGGCCACACTCTGCTCCTCTCCCACATACACTGGAGGCTACCCAGACACTATATTCACAGACAGACTATTAGGGAATCTCAAAAAAGAGATAAACACACAACTAACAATCCCCAAGCACCTAGGAAACATGGGCAGCATGAGAGAGGAACCAAGTGCATCCAACAGAAGAATTAATACCCAAGAAAAATCATTTAATGGAGCATTTCCAGAAGTGTGAAGCTATGCTTCACAGGATAAATGAAATGTATAGCCCAACAAAGAAAATAAAATTAAATTCACATCAGACTTCACCCTGGCAACTTTAGAAGCAAAAGGTGACAGGAAAATATCTTCAAAGTTGGGAAGAAAATGATTCTCAATATGTATTTCTATACCCAGCCAAAGTACAATTCAAATGTGATGACATTTTTAGACAAAGACTTGACAAACTTCTCACAAATCATCTCTAAAGAATTACAAACAAAACAAAAATAATCTAAGTGAAAAACAGAAAGGTGAAGACTCAGTGGTAAACCAAGAAATTAGTAAAATTAAGTCCAAAATTAAATATTTTTTATAAATAAAAGCAAATAAAACATCTTTTACTCAAAGGAAAGTGAAAGCAAACTATAGTTGTTTGTGTGATAGAGGGAATGATACAAATATCAATTAACTCCAGACATTAAGAGTAGACACTAATACAAAGAAATGGACTGCACATCTTGCAAACCACTGAAGGAGGAGCAAAGAAAACTTGAATAACCCAACAAAATATGGAAAAAGGTAATAACAAGGCAAATGAAAAACACAAAATAAGACAGCACAAATGAGTCCAAACATTCCAGTCAAAACAAATATGAATGGATTAAATTCACCTATTAAAAGTCTGGCTCACAGATTACAGACACAAAATCCAGCTACATATTTAAGAAAGATAAATCTAAAACCAAATGACGAATAGGATCTAAGGCAATAAGCAAATTAGTGCATTTTCACACTGCCAAAAGCTACAGCCCACCATGTAAAATAAATTATATAAACTTTTATATAGCTAACACAGCTTGAAAATAACATGTACTAAGCAAAAACTGATTAAAATACAAAATTCACAGATAAAAGTAGGAGACTAGCATAATTCTCTCAGAAAATAACAGATCAGAATAACAACATAATGACACAAAGGAACAAATTACATAATTAACAATCTTAATGATGTATAAAAGTTCTGTACATACCAAAATTTTTAATCATACAGGGAATAATAACCAAAAATTACTATGTATTAAACCACACAGAAAATCTAAAAATATTCCCAAAGCAGAAACCAATCAGGCATATCTATTGACTGCAATGTACTAAAATTAGAAGTTAAAACCAAATGGTTAAAAGGAAAAATAAATGTATCCACTCTGAATTTTTAAAAAAACAAAAAAACTAAACAAGAAACAAAGCAGAGGGCTTCCCTGGTGGCGCAGTGGTTGAGAGTCCGCCTGCCGATGCAGGGGACACAGGTTCGTGCCCGGTCTGGGAAGATCCCACCCACATGCCACGGAGCGGCTGGGCCCGTGAGCCATGGCCGCTGAGCCTGCGCGTCCGGAGTCTGCGCTCCGCAATGGGAGAGGCCACAACAGTGAGAGGCCCGCGTACCGCAAACAAAAAAAAAAAAAAAAAAAAAAAAAAAAAAAGCAGAGAAGATAAAGTTTAGCAATGAACAACAATGACTGCAGAGTGAAACCCCTGGGATGTTACCAGAGATGGAGGGAGAAGGCAACATACAGCCTTAGATGTAAATATTTTGTTAGAAATCAGGACAATAAGGGAAAACAGCTTTCAATTCAAGACGCTAAAAAAAAAGAAAACAAAAAGAAAACTCAAAGGTCCTAGAAAGAATAAAAATGAAAGAAAAAGTAATGATATAGAAACCAAACAGTATAGTTAAATAAAATCAAAATCTGATTCTTTGAAAATAATAATAAAATACACAATTTCTGAACTAAGTTTCAATGTCGAGGACCAGTGTACTCAAAAAAAACCTTATCTATAAAATTGAACCGAAGTTGTTTTATTTAGTAACATCTGATAATTTAACTAAATGACAGATTCTAATATTTATTCCCAACTAATTTTGCTAAATATCTGTGAAAAATCATTGATTTTGGCATAATAAACTAACACTACATTAACAGAGAGATAAGTTTCCATTTGTTTTTTAAAGCAATTCTGTAGTAAATTCAATCACACAATTACACAAAATGTATAGAAATAAATACAAATAAAGAAGATGAACTCCACCCAATTCTACTGTACCAACATAAGTTAACCATTTATCAGACTGGGGATTATCCTTCTAAACGATTTTCTTTTCCTTTTTAAAAACTTGTTTAAAGTTCTATTATGCAATATTTATGATATAAGGCGAGAAAAAAGAATATTACAATGCACACCTGCATATTCACTACTCAACTTAGGAAATAAACATCACCAATACAGAAACCCTCTAGATATGCCTGCCCCTTAGAAGTAACTATTTTGATCTCATTGTGTGCTTCATACTTTACTGCATGTGCATGGACCCCTAAACAATATATCATACTGCTCTGTATGTTTTAAACTTTCATATAAATGTTATAATACTGTATGTATTCTGCACTCATTTTTTCACTTAAACAAGTCTGTGAACTCCAGCCATGCTGACATAGTTTATTAATTTTCACCAAGCTATAGTTTCACCACATGAATAATGAACAATTTATTCTCCTGCTGATGAACAGTCAATGCTGCTAAAAACATTCTTTGAAAATCTCTTGCGTACATAGGAAGCAGAACTGCTGGGTCTCAGGATGTGTACATCTTTAACTTTACCAGGTATTGACAAACTGTCATCTACAAGGGGTACAAGGGGTCCTGATGTTCTATAGTCTTATCTACACTTGGTTTTGTCAGACTTTAGCTTTTCTCAATGTGAAAAGTAAGAAAATATCTTACTGTAGTTTTAATTTGCCTTTCCCTGATTATTAGTGAGGCTGAACATCCTTTTCATGTTGAGACATTTATGTTTCCTCTTCTGCATATTCTGGGCCACATTTTCAGATCAGAGCCTCTCCACCAATCAAAAATCTCTGCCTCAAATATTCTAATGAAAGACTTTAGTGAAGCCTGGTTATCTGTCGTGTGCAGAAACCATTTTTAACCCTTTCTTTTCCAGAACACATAGTCTAACATGAAAAACAATGTCTTCGTATACAGAGTATTCAGTGTAAGATCAGCACTCTTCAATGTGTGTCTTTAATCTTCTATAACCTGCATTTTAAATGATCAGAATGCAAATGGAAGGCTCATATCTATGAAGTCTGATATCATGTGCATGTAATATTAGGGCACATTTTTCCAAGACTAAACCTAAAATTTTAAAAGCTTGACCACACCTTCAGATTAACAAACCCTTAAAAACTGAAAGTAAATTCCTAAATGACCTTCAAAACAGATATGAACCCAAGGGGACAAAGTTGACACAAACTGAAAACCAATAAACCCTTCTACCACAACTAAATAACTCATGAGAAGTGAGTGAGAGCGTGAAAATGTGCTGGAGTGAAGGGAGAGGGTCAGTGGGAATGCCAAATGCTACCACTATTCTGGAATCCACCACACAGCAGACACTCTGTATACCAATTTCCTATTCTGTACAACGAGAGGGACAATAACCACCACACAGTCACTGTGAAAAGTAAACAAGATAACATACGATACCTGTATCTGATCTAATTCTATTTTATGGATGAGGAAATGAAGCAGAGAGAGGTCAAGTACACTGTTCAAGGTCACAATAAATGATTCCAATGCCCCAGTTCTTCACACTGCACTGTCATATTCACAGTACCTGTCTAATATGGGTCTCATGACTGTTAAAAAGTATTCACAGGAAGGAGATGACTAGGAGTATCTCAGAAGATAGGAAAAGTACTCAGACCTTAAAAAAAATTAAAACGGGCAGATGAGAGGTTACCTTAGCAACTTACTTATTCCCCTTTGTGCTGACAAATATACTTTAGACATTAGCCATCTAAAAGGTAAAATAAACTCATTGCCAGCTTTAGAGACACATGGCATGCATGAAACCCAATCTGTTAACTAAGACCCATTTAACAGAAATTCCCCTAGAAATTATTTTGATACCAACAACAGATTTGACCAACTACACTCCAGCCAGGAGAATTCAAGAGGGCAGATACTGGAAGGTTACCTACCTACCGCAGGCGCGTCATACTCATCACCAAGCAGAATTTCTGGTGCAGAATATGCAAGAGATCCACAGCTTGTAGTGAGCTTCTTCCCTGGTTGAAACTTGTTGCTGAAACCAAAGTCTGTCAACTTTACAAGACCCTGTTTTTCAAAGAAGACCACGTTCTCGGGTTTTAAGTCTCTGTGAACCACATGGAGTTTATGGCAATAAGATATGGCGTGAACTATCTGAGCAAAGTACTTCTTGGCCAAGTCTTCATTAAGTCCCTCCTCGTGCTTCATTATGTAATCGAACATGTCTCCTCCATCCCCAAGTTCTAGAATAAGATATAGTTTGGTCTGGGTGTCAATAACTTCGTAAAGGCGTACAATGTTGGGATGCTGCACTAGTTTCATGCATCTCACTTCTTGGAAAAGATGACCAGTGGCTAGACTGTCCAATTTTGTCTTGTCAATAACTTTTACTGCCACTTTTTCACCTGTAAAGACATGCCTGGCAAGTTTAACCACTGCAAAATGACCTCGACCCAAGGTTTTATCCAGATCATACAATCCAGCAATCTTCCCATCATACCCTCGCTTGAATCCTGCCATGCTGGTCCAACGGAAGAAAAAATACTTAGACTGTTTAAAATGGATCTTCTCATATATCTGGTGAAAATAAGGAATTCATTTTCAATGTCGCCATGGACATCTACAAAAATAAGAGAAATAAAATTAAGTTTTCGGTGACTTTTCCTTTTATAGCTTCATTTTTCTTTAAATTTTAAGAGAAGCTTGAAATAAATACACTGAGACATAAAATGAGTCAGGGGCATTTATAACAACCTATTTACATATTTAGGGTTTACTTTATAAAGGTTGATAATTTAAATACCATTTCATTTTGCAAACTGATAAAAAGTTAGTTTGTTGAAACAATTTTTTGGTGATGTCAGAAATAAGAAAACTGGCAAGTTTGATAAGCTATGTTTTAAAAGAATATTTTCCAAAAGTAATTTCTATTACTGTCTTAAAAAAGAAGTCAGGGATTGACAAGAAAGGGAAAACACAAAGAACATACACTTGGACAGAAACCAACAACTTTTTCCTATTATTCCAAATTAGCACTATTTCCTTTAAAATCTCTTCAGTAAAGGCTTCTCTAACTCTCCCAGGTGGTATTACCTTCCCTTCTCTTCTCTGCATCTCCAAAGCACCATGGGACACCTCCATCCCAGGCGGTCTTATTCTATAGGTTTTTGTATATACCACCTTTATCCTGAGACTGCAAGGTTCCTGAGGGGTCTATGGTTCTATAATATTTTTTACTTCTACCCTCCCCTAATGCCTAGAACAGTGTTTTACATACAGCAGGTAATTAAAATTGTGTTAAATTTTGAAATGCAACATTTTTTCAAAATGTTTACAAGGCAATGCTTTGCTCTTGCATCACTAGTGCCTAGAACAGTAAGTGGCACACAGTAGGTGCTTATTATTTGCTGACGGATACTCACTCTTCGTGCTTATCAGTTATGCTTATCTTTATTACGGTTTTCCAACTCTCAAACAAAACCTACTATGATCTGCTTATATTTGAAGAACAGACAAGCATGCATTTAAACCGTTTAACTGTTAAAGACCATTTGGCTTTAAAGACCTCATTTCATATGGAATTTAAAATTCTCATCCTTTATAGTGTAAACCTTAAAATATAGAAATAGGTTCTTACAAATGACCCTGACTCAGAAAAATTTTTAAATGTATATAATTATACAAATTAAGACATCACTTTAAATCTCACAGACTGAACTCCCACTATTTTCTGACCAAAACTTAATAGAATTAAATAACAAAATCCAATGAAAAATACAGCCGTCTCCCAAGACTAGATCTCTCCTATTAGTGCACATTCATCCCTTCAGTGAAGCCTTTCCTAATGCTCCTGGTATACAGTTGCACATTTTCAGTTACTTTTAGTTAAGAACAGTACGTACAGCATTTACTCCACTTTGGTGAAAACAGCCCAAAAAACTAAATTGTACATAAAATAAGGTAGTTTTTCTTTTTAAGCACTAGCATTAAATACCTTTAAATCTCATTTTCGCTTAAAAGAACAGAAGAAAAGCTAACATTTACTGAAGACCTACTATATGTATTTGTACAAAATGAATCAAATTGGATTGTGTCATTGGATCTTAACAATCCTAAGAGGTCAGTATTATTTTATAGCCAAAAAAACACTTGTGTTCCAGGTACATGCTAAAGCTAAGGTTCAAACTGAATTCTTATTTCAAAGCATACACCTCTTATAAACATTTGGCCACTCTTAACAATATTATATTTAGGATAATAATATCTTAAGAGTTAAAATACTATAAAAGAGGCATAGTCATTCTCTCCCATGCAAACTGAAATGATCTGAATCACATATCTGGGGCCCCCTCAAGCTTTTCTGTAACTGTAAATTACCCTCAGAGTAATTTTGACTGATTTGTTTTTTTAATTGTAAATTGCCCACAGAGATAGGATTATTAGTCTCATTTTGAGGCACAAAAATAATGAGTAACTTGGCCTAGGCTATAGGGCCAGTGTGTAAAAGAGGTGGGATTTGAACCCAAGGCTATCTTGACACCAAAATCTGTGCTTTTAACCACTATGCTACACTGTTTCTGCATTAATTTCAGAAACAAAATCCTATTTCCATTAAGATTTTTTAAAATAAGAAACCCATACTATCTATGTACAGGGGCTGGAGAAAAAGCAAATTTCTTCTATACTATGTATTATCCTTGTCATCTGAGCTAATAATTTTTATAAGATTAACAGGAAAATCCAAGTGGAAAAGTCTTGCTTTATTTGGACAGTAGTTCCCCGAAAGAAAGTTTAATTCAGGCATGTCTAATTTTCAAATATAGAAACGCTAAGCTAACTCCAGGGGGCAGAAAACTATCTTTAAATCTTTGACTTCAATTAATTATAGTGGCGGTAATTACTCTTAAAATTCTACCCAAGTCTATGTTTCTACTGTATGAGTTTTTGCAAATGCAACCTTCGCTTTCAAAGCAAACTTCTTCAGGCTGCCCCCAAGTTATCTAATTTTTTTTTTTCATCTATCACTTTAGATGTATTCTACAGTGGCATATAAATCAGACTTTACAAGTAAATCTGAGTTTGTCTGAATTTTAACTTAATTCATTTTCTTTTTACAGATTTTTTTTTATTACAAAAGTAATAAATGAATATACAGATGAGGGAAAAAAGTCTTTTTTCAGGGTCTTAAACACCCAGAGATAATCACTATTCACACACTGTCATTTCTCCTCCCAGTACTGTGTTAACAAAAGGGCATAATGAAATAATTTTTAATCTACTAGCCAGTTCATAGGGAAGAATCTTATAGGGTCCTTTTTAAAAAATTTATTAATTAATTAATTTATTTTTGGCTGAGTTGGGTCTTTGTTGCTGTGCACAGGCTTTCTCTAGTTGTGGCGAGCGGGGGCTACTCTTCGTTGCGGTGCGCGGGCTTCTCATTGCAGTGGCTTCTCTTGTTGCAAAGCACGGGCTCTAGGCGTGTGGGCTTCAGTAGTTGCGGCACGTGGGCTCAGTAGTTGTGGCTCACGGGCTCTAGAGCACAGGCTCAGTAGTTGTGGCGCACGGGCTTAGTTGCTCCGCGGCATGTGGGACCTTCCTGGACCAGGGCTCGAACCCGTGTCCCCTGCATTGGCAGGCGGATTCTTAACCACTGCACCACCAGGGAAGCCCTAGGGTCTCTTCTTAATGACAGACTACCCTGTAATGAAATGATACTCTCACTATCAAAGAATTTACTTTTTTTGGTACTTTTCTGGGTACACATATCCCTTGCTCGTTGCCTATGAAACTACAGTTGTATACCTCAAAACAGGAAGTTACATATAACTGAAAGTTGGGAGGAAAAATATCCTTGTTATTGAACATCTTTTTGAATACACTGTTTAACCCTCCTATCGAGTATATTTTGAGTTAGCATAGGAAATAATTAAACCATTTTTTGATCTTGGAGGATCTTGCAGTGCCTGAAAATCATTCTGAACACCAATGGAAAATGTTAAGATGTGGCTTATATAAAGTAAAGGTGACTCTGCACCAGCTCCAAGACATACCCTGCCAACTGCATACTGAATAATCCTTGTTATTACTGTGTTTCGTTAGGTGCTTCTTTCTCCTAAAAGAAAACACAAAAAAGATTTTAGTTTAGTTCTACTTAACTTTGCTTAAAGTTAAAATATAAACCCTCAGGCTGGATCCAGACGAACATATAAAAATGGTAAATTTGTCTTCCATGACCCAGTCTCCCATTTTCTTTCTCTCCTCTATGAATTGCAACCCGTTCAAGGAATCTTTAATCAACAGGAATGTCACAGTGAACAGATACATGGAGACTCGTCCAGGTAGGCAGGTCAGAAGGATTATTGCACTGGAAGAAGGAGGAAATTATAATAACGAACAACAGTAAAGTCACCATTTTTAAATGCCTCTTGGGTAACGAGCACGAATCCGCATTGCACTGAATCCTCACTAGGAGCCTGCAAGGTAGGTACAAGGAGGCTCAACCTGCCCTGTAAGCAACAGTCTGCAGCTCCAATCCTGCTCAGCCTGGCTTGGGAGCCCAACTTGCCTGCAGGATGCCCTCTGGCCTCATGAAACACCCACTCCAATGGCCAAGGAAGGCAACCTTCCCAACACACCATCCTCTAGCAGGGCAGCAGAAATCAACACCAGCACCAGAGAACACACAACACAAAACACCTTTGCATAGAGGCTTTCCATCTGATAGTAAAAAAGAAACTTTACGAACAAAGAGAACGTGAGAGGATCACTGATATCTAAGTTCACGGCACAGTGAGGGAATACTGACTGACTGAGGCAGCCTTGTAGGCCTTTCCTCAACACTGAAATATCACACAAATAAAGTTCCAAACATTCAAACTACGCCAAGGCACTTTACACAATACACTACACAGGTGAGTTCGTCCAGGAAGGCATTAAACTCAAGCTCACAGGAGCCTGGGGGAAAGGGAGTACAAAGAGGTGAGGGAAAGCAGGAAAGGTAAAAGAAAGAAGGAAAGGTGGATGTGAAACCAAGTTTATTTCTGGGAATGAGGGGATGAAAAGAGATGGAGACACTGCTACCACACAGACGAGGCCGGCAAAGCCATGGGCACAGGCCCACTTCTAGTGAGAAGTGGACCCTGGGATGCTTACCTGGTCCTTCAGCTCCAACTGGGATACAGTAGCTCCTCCCATTACCCATGCCTGCTTCTCTCTTTCCAACAGCCAGTTTCACCCACAGTCTCTCTGGCCAAGCAGTGCGATGGTCCCGCATGGCTGAGGATGGGTTCTGAAGGCCAATGACTGGATCTGAATCCCAGCTCACCAGCCACAAGTCACTGGACCTGAGCAAAACCTGATCTCTCTGTACCATCAGTTTCCTCATTAGAAAATGTCAGTAGCAAGAGCACCTCATAGATTGTGGGGAGGATTAAATGAATTAATAAAGGTAGTGATTAAAATAAAGCCTGGCACAGCGTAAGCATTCAGTAAACACTAGCTACCACCACCACTATCATTGCTATACTGGATGGTAGTCTCCCCTACCCAAGCAGAAATTCTTTTAGTCTCTTCCACTCTACTTCAAGAGACTGGATTTACTGAGCTATCATCTCTCTTCTGTTTTCAGAAATCTTCTACTGCTTAGTTTCCTAAAATGTATTAACTTGGAAATGGGTCCTGATAAAGAAACTAATCTCTAGTTGGGTATCAAAGTCTGATGATTTTTCAATCAACATCCCACAAAAATCTAAGTATTTGCTTTTCAAATGATACTAAGATGACATTCTATCAAGTCTATCCTTTTGAAAAGGACTAAATATTCCTTTATATTTTTCCTATCAAAGTAACATATTCTAATAGAAAATATGGAAAATGCAGAATAGGAAGCAGAGAGAATAAAGAGGCATCCACAGTCCTACCACAAAAGATCAGCACTATTAATATTTTGGTGGTTTTTCTGCAAATGTTTATATACAGCTTCTTTATTTTGTTTTATAAAGGTGTGATCATTCTATATATAACTTTATATCTTGTATTCTGCTTTTTTCACGTGACCTATTATTTTCCTTTTAGTATTTCTGCTTCAATTATGAAAGAAACATCTATGCAGTATAAGAAAAAAATACAATCAGAACATGTATATTGGCAAAAAGAGAGGGAAGTTTTTTTAAATTATCCATCAGTCTATCCTCTGTGATTATCTCTGTTAACATTTTGTACACAGCCTTCCAAATTATTTTCTATGTATAATACATGCCAGACACAAAGGTTTTAATAAAATGGGATCACACACACATAAGTTGGAGGGGGGGGAGCAGTGTAACCATTTCCTAAGTACTTCTCTCCACAAAACAAGTAAAGCACCACATATTAAAAACAGACAAACAAAAAACACCTATAATTTCATCTAGGATGACCTCTCTTCGGGTTTGAGTATACATTTTTTACACCTATGCTTCTTTACAAAGCTAAGATATTGTATATGAAGTCTTATGACTACTTTTTCCTCGACTATAGGATGAACATTTTTGCATGCACTAAGTTCTTCTAAATCACTATTTTTTATTTATTATTTTTAAAAGATGACATCTTTTAAACCAGCAGAAGCACTAAATTAGACCATTCTAAAGCAGTCTTCTTATTCAGCATGTGCTCACACACGCATATAGCTAGGCAAGACCTAAGTGAAACAGGCCATCCAGGAGAGGGTGTTTATAAGATGGAAATCCATGTTTGAGAAACAAGTACTAGTATGTGTTGCAAGAACACACCGATGTTCTCCCAGTTTACTAAAGAGAGCAGAAGCAACTGAGGCGTGCGGGTGTGGCTGGGGAAGAGGAAGGAAGTGTGGGCGGCCCTGCACACATTTTGCAAGCTGCTGAAAACAGTTGTAAAACCAGCCTCTGTTAAACCTGCTGTCAAGTCGGAACTCACCCTGTTATTCTTGTCAAAATTCACTTCTGGCTTTTCACTGACATCTTCACCACTGCAGTGTGGTCCGTATATCAAACAAAGGTCTCCAACTCACACCTCTCCCTAGGAGAGGTGAGGAAGAGCACACTGAGCAAAGGTGGCTCCATGTGGATACTCATTATCAACCAATCCATGGCACGAGAAAGCCGGTCACACAAAAAGGGCCATGTGCAGAAATCAGGCTACGTCTATAGTCTCTCTACACTTCGGGATATTACAAATTCCCCCCCAAACCAGACCACGAATATTCAAATACACAAAAACCTCCCAAACAAATTACATGCTTGAAAAAGAGTATGTGTGCCAATACTCTCCCTCCAATACATACAGCTAAAAGATGAGTTTTTATAAAGCCACGCTAAAACTGTATTTAAGCTTCTTATACATGGAAATTATCTGGTATCTTTTACAAACACCAAAAAAATGAACACTGTTACTCTTACTTAGGGCAAATATCAGACTAAACGTGTGTTTAGAGAAAAGCCAACTTAAGTGAAGGAACTAACACACTCTCCATGAAAATTACCGCCCTGATCTAACTGCTAAAATTTCAAAGATACCTATAACAAAAATGGTATAGGCTGGAAAGAAGACAGTAGACTCAATCCTCCAGGAATATCAACAACCTCCAGATCAAGCTTATTTTTAAACACAACACCAGTGGCAGTCAGCACTGCTGTTCCTTTCATCCAAAGTAAACAACATTCCACATTTCTAGAACAGCACTCCTCCTCCTGGGTGTTAACAATATAAGCTATAAATCAAAGATGAAGAAACCAGGGAATTCCCTGGCAGTCCAGTGGTTAGGACTCTGTGCTTCCACTGCGGGGGGCGCAGGTTCGATCCTTGGTCAGGGAAGTAAGAACCCACATGCAGCGGGGCACAGCCAAAAAAGAAATTAAAAAAAAAAAAAGAAGAAGAAACCACAAACAGGTCAACACGTCCCAAGTTACGAAGAATCCACAGTTGTTCACTGGATTGGCTGAATATTACTATGTGGGTATCAGGTAGTATCAGTCTGTAGCCACTGAATGGAATCAAGATGGAAACTACAAATTAGAAGATTTCAGTCAACCATTTATTGAGAAATGTCCCAATAGACAAAAATGCACCTCCAAATGTCTAATAAAGTATTTTTCAAGGGAAGGTAACTGCCTATTGAAGGAATGCCAGGCTGAAAAGCCTGCTCCAGTCTCTTGAGGCAGTGACTGGGTTGCCAACACAAATCTATCACTTAAAGTGCTGGTTTGAGTAATCTTTATTTCCTCTAAGTAAACAAGCTATATTCCAGGACACATGAAGGAATTTTTGAATGAATTCAGAAGTCAGGCAACCCATTAACTGATGGAAAGCAGCACTTAGTACTTGTAGAAAGGGGTTAACATCCAAGCCACAAAACCTGGAGCAGCAGCACAAATAATAAGTCCAAATTCCTAAACAGAATTGCCTCTCATTAAAGTGATGAAAAATGTTAATAAGCGGGCTTCCCTGCTGGCGCAGTGGTTGAGAGTCTGCCTGCCGATGCAGGGGACACGGGTTCGTGCCCTGGTCCGGGAAGATCCCACGTGCCTCGGAGCGGCTGGGCCCGTGAGCCATGGCCGCTGAGCCTGCGCGTCCGGAGCCTGTGTGTGCTCCGCAACGGGAGAGGCCACAACAGTGAGAGGCCCACGTACCGCAAAAAAAAAAAAAAAAAGTTAATAAGCATGTCACCATTTCTACCTGATGGTAAAGTGAGATTTAAAAAATTAGTATGGTGACAGCCCTGGTATAAAGTGCCCACATAATAAAAAATGACCTAAGCACAAGCTGGTATGTAGAAATTACTCCAAAATAAATAAAGTCAACCCACAGTTACTCCTTTGCCAGGAAAACAGAATATAAGTTGGAAGTTATGGAGAATTTAAAAACTTAATAATCTAAATCTCTCTTCCAAAGCTTTTATTAATACTGTCAAAACTCATTTTAACTCCCTATTGTCTTTCCATCCCCTGCACTGATATTGTGACAAAGATGGTCATGAAAAAGTGGTCCAAAAAAAGTGCTGGAAAAGAAGAAAAATAAATTGATCCATTAACAAAAATACTGGCACCTAACGTTTCACTGACTTTGACTTAAAAGGCAGAATCATCTGGGGATTCTCTCACACTACTGGGACTGCAAATCACCTTTATGAAAAGCAATTTGGCAATACCTGTATCAAGAGTCTTAAAATAATTAATATCCTCAATTTAATAATCTTACTACTAGATTTATATCTTAAAAAAATAAAGACATGAACAAATATTTATATTCAACAATGTTCAGTGATATTCATATATGAGAAAAAAAAATCAGGGACTTTCCTGGCTGTCCAGTGGTTAAGACTCCATGCCCCTACTGCAGGGGGTATGGGTTCGAATCCTGGTCAGGGAACTAAAACCCCACATGCCGCACAGTGTGGCCAAAAAAAAAAGTATATCTATCTATCTATCTCAGAAATAACCGAAAGGTCTACAATAAGGAAATGGTATACCCAACGTTAACACTATGCTGCTATATTTTTAAGCTATTTAATCTCATGGGAAATTGTCACAATAAAATATTAAGTAAAAAAATTCACATACCAAATTTCATGGCATAGGATCCCAATTGCTTTAAAAGCATATAATTTGTCCGCATATATACTAAAAATACCAAAACGTTAATTGGTAAAATTGTAGTTTTCTGGGGCTTCCCTGGTGGCACAGTGGTTGAGAGTCCGCCTGCCAATGCAGGGGACACGGGTTCGTGCCCCAGTCCAGGAAGATCCCACATGCCGCGGAGTGGCTGGGCCCGTGAGCCTTGCCCTCTGACCCTGCGTGTCTGGAGCCTGTGCTCTGCAATGGGAGGGGCCACAGCGGTGAGAGGCCCGCGTACAGCAAAAAAAACAAAAAAAAAAATTTGTAGTTTTCTTTCTCTTTATGCTTTTCTGTTCTTTCCAAATTTTTCACAGCAGATGTGTGCTACCTTTTAATCTAGGAAAGGCAGACATTATTAAAATTTTGAATTTCTGTACATAATTATTCATTCAAGTCACTTTTCAATTGAGATTTATAAAGTAAACCAATTTCCCTGAAAATATACATACATATGTATGTAATCTTAACAAACAAGACATATTCAATGAAATATTCTACCACCCTTGAGGGACAAAGTATGCAATTTCTTCAGGCTGAGGAAGGAACAGGAACACTGAGTCTGTTTTTATTAGCAAACATTTGAGCCCTAATTGTGTAGAACACAACACAGTCCCTGTCCTTTAGAATCTTACAAATAAGTTATCTACATATAAAAAGACAATCAATTATACAAGTTAACGTCGGTGAGTTCCGTCAAAGGAAGAGCAGAGGATACCAAAGGCAGGATCCCCAAGGATGGGGCAACCCACAGATCAGGCCTTACCCTTCACCAGGAGCAGTGCGACACCACCCCTGACAGTGGGGGAAACAGGTAGCAGAGAGCGCATATGGCTTTCGAAAGGAGAACGCCAATGTGCGTGAAGTTAGGCCGTGGGGTAGAAGTGAGATAAGTTTAACAGGGTTAGGAAGGCTGATTTTGAAAACTACCTAGTGGCTCACCATTTAGGGAACAGTGATGAACTCTTAGCTTCTCAAAATCAATGGAAAACTTGCTAGACTAAATAATTCACCACATTATCTATCTTTGAATGATACTTAAGGTTAATTCAAGTGCCATTAAAGAGTTAAAAATGCACAGAAGCAGCTTCACATCACAGAGCTGATATGAGGCCTCAAGAGAAGAGAAAAACTCTAGGTTTTAAGATGCGAGCGACATAAGAATAAGATTAGAAAATTTAAACCAATTTAAAAACACTTCACTTTAAAGTTCCATAAACACTAATTTTTGTCTTGACTTACTAGATCTCTCTCATTATTACCCATACTACTTTCCTAAAAATCTATTACTAACCTAAATAGGTTTATATAGAAATGAGTCTTATAGCAAAACTACAGTTGACCTTTCTTTTCACTGTCTCATTTCAAGTTTTAAAAATGTCTTCTACTGGGGCTTCCCTGGTGGCGCAGTGGTTGAGAGTCCGCCTGCCGATGCAGGCGACACAGGTTCGGGCCCCGGTCTGGAAGATCCCACATGCCGCCGAGCGGCTGGGCCGCTGAGCCTGCGCGTCCGGAGCCTGTGCTCTGCAACGGGAGAGGCCACAACAGTGAGAGGCCCGTGTACAGCAAAAAAAAAAACCAAAACAAAACAAAAACCACTTTCCTCTTTCAAGGAAAAAATCGCATACCTTGGAAATGAGAGCCTAAGTTAAAAAAAAAAAAAAAAAAATGTCTTCTACTGCCACAACTGCCCACTGTTTTGTTTTAATGCAGGTTTCAAAAAGAGTAAACAATTCAACTACTGGGAATCTATGTATGCACTGGATTCTTTCCGTATGTTATATAATTTATTCCTCACAACCAAGAGTACAATGGAAGTATCATAACCATTTAACAAATGAGAAAGCAGGGTCAAATAGGATAAGGACTTCCTATGCCCCAGTCCTATGCCCAAGTAAGAGCTGCCTAAATTGACTCCTGGGCCCTGCATTTTTTCCTGAAATAGTACAATGCCTCCCCCTTTGACATAGGCCTTTCTAATTCCCTGGGAAACAACAGCACTAAAATAAATCTATTTTGACATTTCTGTTTTTCCTCCAATTCTGACATGCCATGTGAGTTATCTGACCCAGCAATCAACTAAAAAGAGGAAATTCCCTAATGCCACCAAAGTGCCAAAGACTTACCTAATAAACATTATTAATTAATAATTCCAGGGAACTTCCCTGGTGGTCCAGTGGCAAAGACTACACACTCCCAATGCAGGGGGCCCGGGTTCAATCCCTGGTCAGGGAACTAGATCCCATATGCTGCAACTAAAGATCCCGCATGCCGCAACTGAGACCTGGTGCAGCCAAATAAATAAATAAATATTAAAAAAAGATTCACATAACTTGTAACAGAAAGTTTTGCACAGTAAAACTTTTTTTTAAAGTTAAATAAATAATTCCATTAAAAACTTTTTGAAATGTTTAGAAACTGCTCTTTGAGAAAGGAAATTGCAGGCAAATAACCATTCAAAAGACAGACAGGTAATTATTGGTCATATAAAAATTGAATGGCACCTTGAAAATAACTTCACCTTTAGAGTCTGCATACAATTTTGTTATGGCAAGAGTCCTCCCCAGTGGCACAGAATAGCCAACACCAAGCAAGTAATTTAAGTACAATTTAGGAAGGTTCTATTTTCTGCTTTAAAAAATTTGAGACTGGGCTTCCCTGGTGGCACAGTGGTTTAGAGTCCACCTGCCGATGCAGGGGACATGGGTTTGTGCCCCGGTCCGGGAAGATCCCACATGCCACAGAGCGCCTAGGCCCGTGAGCCATGGCCGCTGAGCCTGCACGTCCGGAGCCTGTGCTCCACAACAGGAGAGGTCACAGCAGTAAGAGGCCCACGTACCGCAAAATGGGACTTCCCTGGTGGCGCGGTGGTTAAGAATCCACCTGCCAATGCAGGGGACACGGGTTTGAGACCTGGTCCGGGAAGATCCCACATGCCGTGGAGCAACTAAGCCTGTGCACCACAACTACTGAGCCTGCGCTCTAGAGCCCGCGAGCCACAACTACTGAGCCCGCGTGCCGCAACTACTGAAGCCTGTGCCCGTGCTCCGCAACGAGAAGCCACCGCAGTGAGAAGCCCGCGCACTGCAACGAAGAGTAGCCCCTGCTTGCCGCAACTAGAGAAAGCCCACGCACAGCAACGAAGACCCAAAGCAGCCAAAAATAAATAAATAAATTTATTTTTTTAAAAATTTATCCTTACCAAAGCTGCAATTTTAATGCACTTTTGCATATTACATTCTCTCCATTTGTTTCTGAAAAAGCATTTTTCTTCACAAGAGGATTAGCAAATGCTCACAGAATAGGAGAACAAAGGATAAAATCAAGCCTTGAAACAGTAGATTGAATATTCTTATTCTAAATGTCTTCTGTAGTACTCATAATGCTTTATACCAATAAAGAGAGAACTGTTTAACCTGTAGAATATGAGGTAAAACACAAAGCTAAACTCTAAAATTCAATTGCTCCACTTCTGTCCACTGCTAAAAAAAAAAAAAGACTGTACGATATTTGGACTATTTTAAAGAGATCCATAAATATGGCACACTATAGCTTCATAATTTGTCTAACGAATATTTGTTAGTATAATGTCCTAAATCTAAAATGAACTTTACCTAGATAAGTTATACTGTAAGAGTGAAACCTACATTACCTAAAATATAATCTCTTTAATATAAAAGAAGCAATGTGGCTAAATATTAAACCCAGTTAGATACGTTATTCAAACATTTTCCACTAGCTATGCAATATGAAGACAATACAATGACCTAAGAGGTGTGTCTGCACATAGAAGGGGAGGGAACATTAGAGAAAAGCTGGGACAGCAACCTAAGAGTCACATTGCAAAGTACCACAGAGTCAACTTTTATTATCTTCACCATAGAGGCACACTTTAAAAATGATCAAAATTCAGTTATTCAGCAAATATGAGGAGTAGCATCTTAGCACAAAAGAGTACCACACGAGGCTTCCCTGTTGGCGCAGTGGTTGAAAGTCCGCCTGCCGACGCAGGGGACGCGGGTTCGTGCCCAGGTCCGGGAAGATCCTACGTGCCGGGGAGCGGCTGGGCCCGTGAGCCATGGCCGCTGAGCCTGCGCGTCCGGAGCCTGTGCTCCACAACGGGAGAGGCCGCAACAGTGAGAGGCCCGCGTACCGCAAAAAAATTAAAAAAGAGTACCACAGGACATGGAGCCCAACAAATTACCCAACTTCTGCCAACAGGCATGTCTTTTTCTATAAGACAAAGATAATCACCACCTTGGACAATTATTATGAAATCAAAAGGCGATAATACATATTGGCAAAGTTGTGAGTGGGATCAAAATCACCCCAAGATTTTTTTCCCCAACTTTTTCACAAATGGCTTCCCTCTCAGGAGAGTCTGATATTTTAGAGGGGCTGTATACTTACTTCCTCATCTTAGTTTGATATCGGTACCCTCACCCCTTATTGGCCCAAGAAACTGCCCCTAAATGCCTGTACTGGATATAACAGGAAGGCCGCTGCCCCACATTATTTACAACTCTCAAAGGGACGAGGAGGCTGTAAGAGGTGTTCTTTCCCCTAAATCTGCCTTCAGGAGTTCACAGGAGGCATCTCAGAGAAATTAATTGTTTTGTTTGAGCTAAGAACTGAAATTGGCCATGGTGGGAAAGAGGTCTTAGTGTGATTGGGATAGCAATCCATGCAGAGCAGAGTGTAAGAGACAAGGTTAGACAGGTAGGTAAGGGCCAGATACCCAAACGTCCTTGTATCCTATGCACATCAGTTGACATTCCTCACATCTGGCTAGCCCTTAACCATGCTTCAGGGCCCAGCGTAAAGGTCACCTTCCTGACCATAGCCTCTCCCTCCCCTCCCACACTCCTGCACACCAGCTCCCCACACCCTCTCACAGCACCAGGCCCTCTTACAGCACCAGGCCCTTTTCCATTATGGCCCTTATCACAATTGTGGTTATATAATTATTTGTGTGATTATGTGATTAATAATCTGTGTCCCCCACTAGACTACATGATAAATTCAGCCCGCGTAAGACGCACGTCTGTTTTATTCAGCTCTCCATCCCAGGGCCCGCCAAGTACAGCATCTGCCCAAAATATACAGGTATATTTTATTAAATGAACAAACGAAAGCTGGCACTAAGAAGCCAAGGAAGAATCCTGAGCAGGGCAACGGCAATCAGAGATGACAGTTAAACCACTCTGGCAGCAAAGTGAAGATCAGATTGGAAGGGCAAGACTAGAGCTTGGACACAGGTAAGGAGACTAGTGAAAATGTCTCCAGATAAACGATTAAAGACTTAAAAATGAGGGCAGCCTGTACCTGGGCGGTGATGGCGAGGATGTAATGGAGGAGACACGTTTAGCAAGTAGAATCCAGGAACTCAATGCACAGGGGGCAAAGCAAAGAGGGCGATATAGAATGACTAGTGGAGAGTGGTAGCAGGTGGGGTCATTTACTGAGACAGGGAATTCAGGACAGGAACAAACCCTTCTCGAGCATCTACTGCATGGCAGTGTACAGTGGCAGATTTGCTTCTAGCTCTGGAATTCTATGAATGAAGAGCAATTCAATCCAACTCATTTGGATAAAATGGGTACGGTTTCCACTAACGGGCAACAAACTCAAGTTCAGATTTTTAAAGTTTCTTCACCAGGACACTTCTTGGGTACACTGACTATGTGTGAAGCATTACACTGGTCTGGGGATACAGAAATCAAAGAAGGGGTCTCTGGCTCCAAGGAGCTGACAGTCTTCTGGATTTGAGAAAGGTAACTGCACATCAACAACTGAGAAACCGAGGCCCACTGAGGCTACGATTTGACCAGTTACGTGTCCTGTAACCTACATTTCTGGAGCACTGATTTCATAATCAACATCACATTTCAGGCCAACATGTAGCTGAGGGGTTATGTGTTTAGACAGTCAGACAGACACCCCTCCCCCCAATCTTGCTGTGAGCCTGGAGACACTCCAGAACTTAAAACATCATGGTGCATGGGCAGCCAATGCCCTCCAACTCTGAAGTAACTGCTGTCGTCACATGGCAGCAGTCTGGGGAACAGGACACACCAAGGAAGGAGAGAGAGAAAGGCCTTCTTTGTCAGGAAAGAGCCTACCTGAGCAGAGGCCAAATGCTGGAGGTGCCAAAGCAGAATCTCAGGAGGCTCTGGAAGTAACAGCAGAGAAATAAATGTTCAGGAAAGATGAGCAGGAATCCTCTTTAGTCGGGTTCCTCCCCTACCACCAGCAAGAAATGGTTTCCCACAGTATCTAAGGCCTCAACCCAAAGCAGATACACGGAAAAACAAGATAAGGAAATAATCCGCAGTGTGAATAATGCAGCTCCAGATCATCCAGAACAGACAACACATTTCCAGTGCTCACTTGTGAGGCCATCAAGCCTGAGAGGTTGTACACCGGCTCTTCCCAAACTAAAACAAAATAAAACATGTCCCCCTCCATCCCCAAAGGTACTGCCCCATTCCTCCCCCCTCCTTTCCATAGTCTTAAAAAAATCAAAAACAGCTGCACCCTGTCTCTACCTCCTCAACTCCCTTTCACCCACTTGGATCTAAGTTCTTCCTCCACCACCTGACCTTGTCTTTTCACCCTCCCTGAACCCTTGGAGCCCCTTCTCCTTTTCTCTGCCTGGGAACTCTACCCATCCTTCAAGACTGGTTCAACCATCACCTTCTCTGTGAAGTATTCAAAAGTCAGACTCTTCCTTGCCCAGGGGCCTTGCCTATGTCTCACCACAGCATTTGATCCTACTGTTATTGTTTACCTTGGTGTAAATATAATTTATAATAGCTTGGGACTTCCCTGGTGGCGCGGTGGTTAAGATTCCGCCTGCCAATGCAGGGGACACGGGTTCGAGCCCTGATCCGGGAAGATCCCACATGCCGCGGAGCAACTAAGCCCGTGCACCACAACTACTGAGCCTGTGCTCTAGAGCCCACGAGCCACAACTACTGAAGCCTGCATGCCTAGAGCCCGTGCTGCGCAACAAGAGAAGCCACTGCAGTGAGAAGTCCGCGCACCGCAACAAAGAGTCTCCAATCACTGCAACGAAGACCCAACGCAGCCAAAAATAAATAAATAAGTAAATAAATAAAACAAAAAACAAAAAATACAATAGCCTGTAAAGGCAGGAACTAGTTTTTATTCACTTTTCTACTGCTATCCTCTAACCCAGGGCCCCAAAAGTAGACAAAGGCTCCATGAATAAACGATCATAGGTTAGTTTACCTTCAAAACTGCTACAAACCACTAAACTTTTCCACCTAACTTGCTCTAAGAGCTGACCAGCACATACATGCACACTGGGAAGTATCCATATTCTAAATACTTAGTTTTCTTATAAAAGCATCTTAGCTAAGAATTCTACCTCTTGGTTGTTAGGCAAACAGCTGGCATGCAGTAAAATCAAGTCTTCCAGAGTTCCTCACATCTATGTTTTTAATTCCTAAAATTCTGACCATGTGGAAAGCGTGCTTGTACCCTTTTCTTCCTGGGCTGTGTAATGAGTTCTCAGGCTCAGACAAGCTGCTACAGGGGAGAAATCAAGCCTTATTTATACCAGTGCTTAGAACCTGGGCTGCTCAATATCGCCAAAATAAAGTTTTTCTCCTATTTGGTTTCACTTTCTACATGAAACATCCATAGTAAAGTTTAGACCGAGAGTATTTCCTGCGCCCAGTAAAAATATCTGAAAGCCCTTCACTTTTAATAAGGACGTTTGAAAGCCTGCATTTTAGGATTATGGGATTACATCTGACCCATAAAGTCTCAATCTATACTTCTGTTCTAGAATAATAAAAATTACATAACTTCTGAGTCCTTGTATGTTTTATACAAATGGATCTTACTGCAATAATACAGAAAAACTTACTAAAAATAGTAAAAAAAATTAATACGGTGAGAGTAACTTTTCTGCACAAAAGAAAATAAAAACTGTGCAAGTTTAAAAAATAGAAAGGCGTCAAAGTTCCCTACATGGAAAGCCTTAAAGATGGAGTATTAAGAAAAGTTAACACAGTGCACCTGAATTTCAATTACTATACTGCTTCAATAAGTGACCTTGGGAATGTCATTTCTCTCATTTCTAGTTCTGTAAAATGGGAATGTCACCTGTTTTCCTAATAGAGACAATTAGATAGTCAAAAGAATCAACATGACTTATTTTTAAACTTGTCTAATTAGTATGCGTTAATCACCACTAGTACAGAACATTTCTCTCCAGGAATCCAATTCCAAGAGAAATATTTAAGCAGACGGTGAAGACAGATTTCCTTAAGGGAATGATTTTATAAATCTGGAGAGCCACATAACAAGATTATAAGTTAACAAATTGATTACATAAGCCTTGACAACCCCAGACGTTAAAGTACACCGATATACATTCTGATAAATTAGACTGATTTGGGACTAGCACCCCAACCCCATACAAGGAACCCAAACTGAGGCAACTGATGCTTGATAGGAATCAGGTGGAATCTGATCAGTATGCAGAACATTTGCAGTTCCATCACCTGCTAGCCATGCTTCACCTTTCACCATAAAACGTGAAACGCATTAAGTCAGCTTTACCACCTGCTCCTAAAACTGTGGAAATGTACTCAATTAAATGGGAGGGGAAAAAAGTAACTTGACAGTGTGAAAAATCCGATATCCTCAGACGTCTATAGGTTGAAGAACCCTACTGCTAAATCCCTCCTCTCCCCTCCAAATACTGGACTTGAACCGAATTCCCTATGAAGCTATTGAATTTTATCTGATGCAACTGTTGGAACAGCACAGCTCCAGGAACCCCCCCCCCCGCCCGCCCCCTAGGATAAAAGGCTGTCACTTTCCTGGATCCCAAGTCCAAGTAAAAGGCAGGAAGGTTTCTGTAAAACGGTCCAGAAAGATATCAACAGGCGATGACTATGGAAAAGAACGGAGGTTTTCCAATCTGAAAAATTCTAGCTGTCCCTTGGGAACGGCACTGCTCCTCCTTCCTTACCCCGATGCCCTTTCTCTACAGACAACAATATCCCCATTCTATTTTACGGCTGCAGTTTTAGCAAGGAACCCCCCTGCTACGCCAGATTTCCAGATTCTTTTGAAAAAGGAAAACACCTTTGGTGAAGAATACACACCGCACAAGAAAACCTGGGAGCGGAGCCCCGCGGGCGCCGCACTCGGCCCGCTCCGGGGCGGGGCGCGGGGATGCGGGCGCCTCCCGAGGTGCCGCAATCCCGCCGCGGCCGCAAGCCACCCGGGCCCCGCCGCCGCCCGCCGCCAGGCCGCGCCGCCGCCGCGCGGGGTCGGGGCCGCAGCAGCCGGGTCCCCGCGTCCTCCCGGGCGCGCGACGCGGCCGGCGCGGGGAGCGCGGAGCGCGCAACTTACTTTCCGCCTGCGGCGGGAGCCCGGCTCCGGCGCCCGGCAACGGCGGAGGCGACTAGGCGGCGGAGGCCGGCCCCACCCCCGCCCACGACCGCCGCGCCCGGCCGCGCTCCGCGCTCGCCCCTACCTTAGCCAGCAGGCGAGCGTCCGTCCGCAGCGGCCGCGGCGCCGACAACTCCCTCCCGGCCGCCGAATCCCCGCACCCAGCGCTAATCATAATACCGAACAGGCGGCCGTCCGCGGGGAGGGGGTGGGGACCGACTTGCGCCTGCGCGGGGCGCGCGTCACTGAGACGTAACACCGGGGCGGGGGCGCGGGGAGGGAGGGACGGGGCGGGGGCGCGGGC
>NW_006769631.1:565374-622033 GCF_000442215.2 Lipotes vexillifer | reverse complement strand
GGGACGGGGCGGGGCCGCGGGCAGGGAGGGACGGGGCGGGGCCGCGGGCAGGGAGGGACGGGGCGCACCTGCGGGCTCCGGCGCGCGGGCTGCTGGAGGGCATCCTGGCATCATCCCTACCCCAGCGAGTCTGGGCTGCGGCTGGCGGTAGGAAGCGGGCGAGGTGCCCGAACAGAAGGGATGATGAAGGAGGAAGCACTAGGGACATGGGACAATGGCCCAGAAAAGTAGCGCGAGCCGTCGGGGGAAATCGGAGGGAAGGGATCGCGTCCTCACCAGACTCTGGGTCCTGGGACGCGGGGCCGAGGGCGCCAGGCGCTTTACCCTTTTAAAGTTTCCCCCCATCTCCCGCCCAGGTTTAAGCAAGGAAAGGGAAAAAATTCAATTTACATTCATGTATACACATACATATTCTTTACGGTTTCTTCTCTTTGGGAACCCAATTTGAAGGAATTTTGTTGATTTTGTTGCCATTTTTAAAAGAGAGAAAAAGCCCAGCATCCGAATGCAGCGCTGGCTTTAAAGGTCAGCCGGAGACCCTTGCCTGGCCAGGCTGCCTCCTCTGGAAAAGCGTGGAAAGGCGAAAGGTCGTGGGAAGTATTAAAGCATGTGAAGTCAGGGATTCAGAACACTCCAGGCATTAACTGTGCACTGGATGGTTCAGCGGCATGGTCACCAGGTCGGTGGCTCCCGAAGGGAACTTAGCGCTCGCCCGAGAGGAAGGTTTGGGAGGGTGGGAGACAGGGGCAGGGGCTCACGTCTCCCACCCTTGGAAGCTTGGCGCGCAATGGAGATCAGCTCTCCGGGTTTTCTGGAAGGGAGTGACAAGCCAGATGCCAGATTTCTCCAACCTGCTTTTTCCCTTAATGATTCTCCCTGCTCTCCACCCCTCCCCCAAGGGAGGACCCCTAGCAAAGAAGGACACAATGTGGGGGGAGGAGGGAGCTGCTTAGATGCTCCAAGTTTGATTAAATTGACTGGACGGAGAAGAAAAATCTAGATGGCTTTAGCAAATGTCTCTGCTGACCTGCAAATGTCAGAAGCCTTTTCTTTTCAGACTGTCTCCTTGGCATCTACTTTGCATGTCTGAAGATGACTGGGAAGCAAGAGTGGATTGTTGGGAGGTACAAACCCTCAGGGTAATAACAGAAGGTTAAAGGGGGACTCGCAGTTACCCTAAGGCTCTGGCATGGGGTGATGGGTCATTGGCTGGGGAAAGCCTGGGGCTGTAGGCCTCAGGTGGACCTCTGCCCCTCAGGGCTGAGTCAAGGCCCCAACTCTGGGATAACACTGGCTTGGAAAGATCATAAAAGAATAATCTCACTTTGACACTGACATTCTAACTCTAGCAGTATGTTAAGCAAGAGCTTCCTTCTAACTTGGTTTGTGGAATTCATTCCTTTGTTACTGGCAAACGCGAAGGCCTTGCGCTTTTCTCCTTAGGGAGATATCACTATTCAGGGAACCCTGTAAACCAAGTAAAGGGGAAAAAAATACCACGCTAATGGTCTCCCAAGGGAATTCCAGTGGTTGAGGACCGCCACGCCAGGTCTGTAGCCCCTGAGATAGAACAGTAATCACAAAACAATGGCCTTAGTAGATAAGCCCTTGGAAAATAGAGTATTTATATTGCTGCTGTGTAACTCAGGTTTTGAATAAATTCTTTAAGGGCAACAGGGCATAAGAATAGCAAAACAATAAATGAAAAGGAATAGAATAATACCTTGGTTTAAATCAAGTTGGCTCAAATTCTCTTCCAGAGAGAGGGCTGCTGTCCTGGCCACGTGGTAAATCATTTATTCATCCCCAGTGTTTCCTGGGAAGCTGGAGTGTTGCTGGCAAGAACGTGACCCGTTTTCAGTCCCGCACCATCAATGTGGTAACATGATCTGATCATGCTTATGCAACATTTTAAAATATTCAAGTACAAATTAATATATGATTGCTTAACTTTGAATTCAAGAAAATGTGTTTATTGTTAATGAAGAACCCCCTCCTTCATTCTGCCCTGGGGCTTTCTCCAAACCAGACTGCTTTTTTAATGTTAGGTCTTTTTATGGACCTGTAAGAAGCTTTAATTAGATATACAGCACTCTACACAAACGACAAGATGGAGCATGCAGGCTTGGACTACAGTCTCTGTGATTCAGATCTCAGAAATAACATAATGCCACCAATTTAGGGAAGAAGTTGTTTATTGGAAGGCAACCAGGGAGATGCTACAAATTAGATCAAGATGTGAAAAGCAAGCCGATTCATGAAAGAATTGCCATTTTCTTCTTGGGACTACCCCCCCCCCCAAAGCAGCACGTATAACAAGGTTATCTTCTCTAGATATTGTTAATTTTCATAACTTATAAAACATTTAAAATAAATATATTGAAAACAACAGAGATTGAGGACTTGTACGTTTCAGTTTTGAGTTGTGACATTTCATGATTTCTTTTTACGTATTTAATTAGTCATTTTGTACATTGATACTTGAGCATATCCGAATCCTGGCTTCATCCAGTAGGACGAAAATAATGCTTCATTGGAATGGACTCAAGGGTTTCTCAAAGACTTTCCCTCACTACCCCCTTGGCATCAGTTAGCATCCCTAGTTCTTTTATCTCAGATGTCAGTTAAGGCCTGTGCGTGAGTGTCTGTGTGTATGTGTGTAATATATTTTTGATAGTTGCAATGAAGGATTGAAAATGCCAGCCCTTAACTCTGTTTCCAACCTGTGAACTGGGAAGCACGGCAGACATTGCCTAGCATTGACTGCCAGCCCCACCACCAAGAGTCATATGGCCTTGGGGGCAGATTGCTTAACCTTCCATCTGTTTCCTCCTCTGTAAAATGGGAATGATGGTGATGATAATGATATCATTCTTATAAGATGGGTGTAAGGCCGTTGTTCTCCCAGTGTGCTCCCCGGAAACTAGCAGCAGCAGCTGGGAACTGGACTGAAATGCAAATTCTCGGGCTCCACTCCAGACCTACTAAATTAGAAACTCTCTGTTTTAAGAAGACTTCCAGGTGAATCTGATGCAGGTTAGAATTTGAGAATCACTGTTGATAGGATTAAGGTGGTTTATATAAAGTATTAAAACAGTGCCTGGCACATGATAAGCAGTATATTAATGGATTTTTTTTAATTAGTGCAATATGATGTTTCCAAGATATACAAAGTTTAATTCAGGCCACAAGAAGGATGCCCATATTCCTCCAACAAATAAATTCTGCTTAATCTTTTGTCCAAAGACTTTAACGCTGCCTGCCAAGCCCTTCACAATGTGGCCCCTGCCTTCCTTTCCTGTTCTTTATCTCCAGGTGAACCACATCTCCAACCTTCTCAGTTCTCAGAAAGGGAATTGCTTTTTCATACCTCCAAGCCTTTGCCCATTCTGTTCCCTCTGCCTGGAAATGTCACCCACCCCTTTTCTCCACTTTCTACACTTGCAATCTCCTGAACCCTTCAAAACCTCACTTGAGTGTCCAGCCTCATCTGTGGCACCCCCAGCCCTGCTCAGTCAGAGCCAGGCATTCTCTGGACCCAAACCTCCCTGCACATCCCGCTTGTAATATTTATCATAGGGTTTTGTAACTGTTTACTGTTCCATTTTCTCCCTTTGGATCTTAAACTCCCGGAGGACAAGGATTTTATTTTATTCAAATTTCTACTCATGCAGCTTAGCACTGGGGTTGCAAGTAGGCAGCCCAAGGGCTTGCGCCATAAACTTGGGGTATTTTTTTTTCCACAAAGGTCCTTTAAGAATTTGAATTAGTTGAGAACATTTTGGGGGGGGGGCATGCCCTGCGGCTTGTGGGATCTTAGTTCCCCAAACGGGGATTGAACTCAGGCCCTCAGCAGTGAAAGCTCAGAGTCCTAAACCACTGGACAGCCAGGGAATTCCCAAGAACATTTTAAAATTGGAAGAGTTAATGGTTTTGTTTAATAGTTTTATTGAGGTATGATCTGCATACCGTAAAGTTCACCGTTAATACGTGGTAATTCAATGACTTCTAGTAAATTTATAAAGTTATGCAACCATCACCCCGATCCACCCCAATATTTCCATCACTCCCCAAAAGTTTTCTCCTGTGCATTTGCAGTCAATCACACTCCAATTTCCATCTCTTGGCAACCAATGATTTGTTTTCCATCTCTACAGATTTGCCTTTTCTAGAAAGTCACTTAAATGGAATCATACAATGTGTGGTCTTTTGTGTCTGGCTTCTTTCACTTAGCATAATGTTTATCCATGTTGTAGCATGTATAAGTAGTTCATCCCTTTTTACTGCTGAATAGTATTCATCAGATAGGTATACTAGATTTTCTTTATCCATTTACCAGGTAATGAACATTTCATTTATTTCCAGATTTTTGCTATTATGGATAATGTTGCTGTGAATATTTACATAAACTCTTAATGGAGACATGCTGTCAGTTTTCTAGGATATTGCAGGATGGGATTGTTGGGTCATGTTGTAACTCTATGTTTAACATTATAAGGAACTGACAAATTGTTTTCTGAAGTGACTGTACCACATTTTACGTTCCCACCAGCAATGTATGAGGGGGTTTTTTTTGGGTTTGTTTTTTTTTTTGGTGTTACTCGGGCCTCTCACTGCTGTGGCCTCTCCCGTTGCGGAGCACAGGCTCCGGACGGGCAGGCTCAGCGGCCATGGCTCATGGGCCCAGCCCCTCCGAGGCATGTGGGATCCTCCCGGACCGGGGCACGAACCCGTGTCCCCTGCATCGGCAGGCGGACTCTCAACCACTGCGCCACCAGGGAAGCCCTGTATGAGGGTTCTTATTTCTCCTCATCCTTGCCAACACTTGGCATTATTAGACTTTATCTCTATTCTAATAAATGTATGGTGGTATCTCACTGTAATTTTAATTTGCATTTCCCTAATGACTAGTGATGTTGATCATCTTTTAATGTTATTTTTAGCCACACAAGTATCTTCTTTGGTGAAAGGTCTATTCAAATCTTTTGCCCATTTTTAACTGGGTTGTCTTACTGAGTTATAAGAATTTTTGATATATTTCAGATACACGTCCTTAATAAGATACATAATTTGCAAATATTTTCTCCCAGGCTGTGGCTGGTCTTTTCACACTTTAAATGATATCTTTGGAAGTGCCAAAGTTTTGAGTTTCAATGAATTACAATTTAGCAAATTTTTCTTTTATGAATTGTGTTTTTGGTATCATATCTAAGAAATTTTTGCCTAAGCCAAAGCCACAATTATTTTTTTTTCCTGTGGTTTGTTTTTTCAGGTTTTATAGTTTTCAATTTAACATTTAAGTCTGTAATTGATTTTGAGTTAATTTTTATACATGATGTAAATTTTTTAATTTATTTATCTTTTGCGTATGGATACCCAATTGTCCCAGAACCATTTGTTAAAAAGAATATCTTTTCACAATTGAATTCCCTTGGCACCTTTGCTGAAAATCAGTTTACCGAAAACATAAGGATTTTCTGGACTTTCTATTCATCTCCATTGATATATGTGTCTGTCATTACACCACTGTGACACAGTCTCAACAACTATTATTTTACAATAAGTTTTGAAAGTGAGTAAAATATTCCTCCAACTATGTTGCTGGTTTCCAAAACTGTTTTGCTATTCTAGGTAATTTGCATTTCCATGTAAACCTTAGGATCGGCTTGTCAATTTCTACCCCCCCAAAAGTGATTTTGATTGGAATTGTATATATAAATCAGTCTGGGCAGAACTGCCATCTTAACAGTAGTGAGTCTTTCAATTCATGAAAATCGTATATATCCCCATTCATT
Source organism: Lipotes vexillifer (assembly GCF_000442215.2). Classification (NCBI taxonomy): domain Eukaryota; kingdom Metazoa; phylum Chordata; class Mammalia; order Artiodactyla; family Lipotidae; genus Lipotes; species Lipotes vexillifer. Next base: position 616,238 of record NW_006769631.1, on the reverse strand, counting down.
TAGACCTTTTCAATTTTAGTGAGCAGTGTTTTATAATTTTTACCTCTTATATATCTTTTGTTACATTTATTTCTAAGGATTTTATTTTTAGTGCTATTGCAAATTACATTGTTTTCATTTTATTGAGTGTTCATTATCAGTAGAAATATTATTGGTTTTTGTATCCTCTGACATTCTCATTTATTAGTTCTAGTTAGTTTTTTAAGATTCACTAGCAGTTTGCAGATACAGGATCAAATAATTTGCAAATAAAGACAGTTTTATTTCTTCATTTCCAAACTGGATACCTTTAATTTCTTTTTCTTGTCTTCTTGACTGGCTAGAACTTCCAGTGTGATATTAAATAGAAGTGTTGAGAGTGGACATCCTTGCTTTGTTCTCAAACTTATGGAAAACACCTTTAGTCTTGTTGCTAGTAAGTACGATGTTTGCTGTAGGTTTTTTCTTAGATTCTCTTTTAATCTGTCTGAAGAAATTCCCTTTTATTTGGAGTTTGTTGAGAGTTTTATCATGAATGAGTGTTGAATTTTGACAAATGCTTTTTCTGTATATATTAACATGACCAAGTATATTTTGGCCTTTATTATATTAATATGATGTATTGCATTAATTTTGAGATGCTAACTCAACCTGGCATTCCCAAGATAAATCCCACTGGGTCATTTTTATATGTTACTGGATTTGATTTTTGTGTTTATGCTCATGTGGTATATTGTCATATCTTTGGCCTCAAGGAACGTGGAAAGAGATCCATTTCCAGAGCCTCTAGATAAGAGCCTAGTCCGGCTAACACCTTAATTTGAGCCTTGTGAGACACTAAGCAGAGAGCCCAGTCGAGTGTGCCTGGACTCCTCACCTATAGAACTCTGAGTTCTAAGCTGCAAAGTTTGTGCTAATTTGTTACACAGCAACAGAAAACGAATACACCAACTTCCTCCAGTTTTCCTCTGCCATAGCTAGAAGTCCTGCCTCATGGCAGAGTTAATTTTGAAAAAAATCAAATAAAATCAAGATTTCTGGTTTCTCTTGAAAAATGGGAAGACCTTGCCACTTGAGATTTGAATCTCTCACATGTCAAACCATCAGCAAGAGCTGGGTAGTGACTCTCCCCATCCTCCTTGTTAGCCAGGGTCTAGGTCCTCCAACTTATCTGCTCTCGCCCTTCACCCTAGACCTACATCTCCAACTACAGGCCTGGCCCGGGGACATCTGAATCTGTAACACCCCTGATCAGCACATGCCCAACTTATAGTTAAGTGTTCGGTAATTATTTGTTGAAGGAGTGACTCAGACCACAAAACAGGTGACATGTGGGGGAATTTTACCTAAGAGCACATGAATGGACATTTGGGATGGCCAAGGCTGAGGACACCATACCCTCAGTGCACTTTGGAGGGGTCAAGGGCATGGCCCACAGAGCCTGTCCACCTGAAGGAGATTTCCTAGAAGTCCCATCAACTTTCACTCACATCTCATTGGCCAAAAGTGTGTCATGTTACCACGCCTAGTTCCAAAGTAGGCTAGGAAATGTGGTTTTCAGCTTGTCACATGTCACCCCAGCCTCAACAAGGATGTCAGGGCTCCGACAGGAGAAAAGAAGAGGATGGATATTGGGTTAGTGACCAGCAGTTTCAACACCCGGATCATAGAAAAGAACAAGACCAGCACCCCAGAAGCTTTCTTATGCCCCTTCCCTGTCAGCATTCCCCCCAAGCGTGTTTCCCCTTTTTCAACTTCATATAAATGGAATCATACAGGGAATTCCCTGGCGGTCCAGCGGTTAGGACTCCACGCTTTCACTGCCGAGGACACGGGTTCAATCCCTGGTTGGGAAACTAAGATCCCATAAGCCGCGCGGTACAGCCAAAAAACAAAACAAAACAAAATAAAATAAAATAAAACAAAATAAAAAATCAATGGAATCATACAGAGTGTGCTCTTTTGTGTCTGGCTTCTTTCACTTGCAGCGTAAACACTAAAAAAAAAAAAAAGAAAAGAAAAGAAAAGAAAACAACCCAGTATCAAAGTAGCTTGAGTTTTCTATCAAATGACTTATTAATTAGCCTTGAGGAAACGAAGACTGTCAGTGATGGAATTAACCCACCTCTCTTCCTTGAGTTGCTTATCATTAACTACGCATTTGCCCTTCAACCATGGACAGTCAAGAGAAATGACCAGTGGGAATAATAACAAGTATTCTTTCCCATGGGAGTGACTCAAAATATTTAAAAATCAGAGCCACGTGACCACTAAATGTTTGGACACAGAATGGATGGCCCTAGTGTTGTCCAGAGAAGGGTCTTCAGGCCCCACTAGGCAGGGCGTTAGCCCTCAGTTGCTGGAATGTGAGAAGGTCTTGGGCAGGGCCGGTGAGTTCCTCACGGAGGAGCCGGGATGACCAAGTCCGCAGGACTCCGAGGCTCCAGGCAGCAGCTATGTATCAGTCAGTGCAGAGTAAGCTCAGTGTTTCCACGTCAGCACAGAGTGCTGGCTGAAGGTTAACACTGGTCTTTGCCAAAACAGTGTGAAGGTTGGGCATCCTCTGGTGAAACTGTGGCCACAAGGTATTCAGGCATCAGAGGGAATCACTACAGCTCAAAAGCAGTGTCTGTCTTCACGAAGGTGAGACTGGTCTGTCCCCACACACACACGAGGAGACAGGACACTTAGCAGTGCGGACCCTGGCCCTGGAGCTGGCATCTGATAACTGAACGGAGCCATGCTGAACCATCATGGATGTCAAAATGACTGGCGCTCATTTCCTTAGGGCAGTCTTGCAAATAATGCTTTCCTCATTTCCAACTCACAATTCTTTTTAGCTGTCCCACCCCGCTTCCAAATTTAGGAGTGTTACACTTCATATGAAAATAAAAAATAAAAGCAAAGAGGGAAAGTTGGTTCGGGACTCAAGATCACTCTCCCAGAAATAGTAGCCCTAGATTCACTTCAACCCCCGCTCCCTTGACTGCCTTGACTACAAAGACCAGCAAAATGAATTGCTCACTTCCCAGCCTCCCTTGCTTCTGCTTTTCTGATACAAAGGGACAGCTGCAGCTGGCTCTGGCCTTCTCCTTTCTTCCTGCCCCAACTGTGGGCGTGATGCCCGGAACAAGAGCTGCCATCTTGCAACCATGAAGGAGAGGCCAAGAGAATCACAGTGATGCTGGCTCTGGACCTCATGAGCTGCTGAACAAATGCTAACAGCTGCCTGCTCCAGACTTTTTGTGCTGTGCGAAAATTGAAAACTCTGTTTGTTCTTTATGCTTACTTATAGCAGAAAGCATTCCTAACTGATACAACTAGTATAAACCATTACTTGTCATGTATAGGCAAAAAAAAGGACGGAGGGCCACTGAGGATTTTCCAGGTTTAGTTACTACATCGGAAAGTAGCTGTGGACACTTATTCTCAAAAGCAAGGAGGGGGCTTCCCTGGTGGCGCAGTGGTTGAGAATCTGCCTGCCAATGCAGGGGACATGGGTTCAAGCCCTGGTCTGGGAAGATCCCACATGCCGCGGAGCAACTAGCCCCGTGCGCCACAATCACTGAGCCTGCGCATCTGGAGCCTGTGCTCTGCAGCAAGAGAGGCCGCGATAGTGAACGGCCCGCGCACCGCGATGAAGAGTGGCCCCCACTTGCCACAACTAGAGAAAGCCCTCGCACAGAAACGAAGACCCAACACAGCCATAAATAAATAAAATTAAAAAAAAAAAAAAAAGCAAGGAGGTATCAAATCCCACTAGGGTCAGGTCAAAACACATAAAGGTCAACTTGAAGGGACTTTCACTAGCCCAGGAGGGGACAATGTGAGCATCAAAGAACACTGACTACAATGCATTAAAATGAGTTAAAAATAGATAAAGGGAAATAACCAAGCATTTATTCTGCCTTCCTTGTTTGAACTGTATTTCAAAGAAACCAAAGAAATGATCAGGAGTTCTTAATAGAAGAACTACGACGGATAAAGACAGAAAGAATAGTAGAATCAGAAAACCACCACTTGGGAACACCTGATGAAATAAAGAATCTAGCCAATGATCATTAATAACTATTAGGTAAAAGGTTGACAGGGAACTTTGGATGGACCATGCTGATAACACCTGAGCCCACATTGATCAATTTTCACATCTATAAAAATGGGACAATCAGCCTCATGAGGTAATACAGCAGATAGTACACAGCATCTCCTATGAAGTTTTCAAGCCAAGAAAAAAAAAAAAATCTAATCCAGTTGACAGGAAATAGAGGAACAAATTAAATGACACCAGGAGGAAACTACCAGCCAAAGCCAGAATGTAGGATATTCTACCGGATGAATGACTCATTTCTCCCCCTCCTCAGGGAATGGCATAAAAAAAACGGGGAAGGGGGAAAAACCATTACAGAATAAAAGAGACTTAAGAGTCCTTTCAATCATATACTATGTGTAGTTCTTGTTTGGATCCTGATTTGAATGAAACAACTGAAAAAGTATTGAGTTAATTAGGAAAATATGGTATGTTCTAGGTATTATTTCACATGATAATGGCATTGTGGTTATGAATTTTGAAAAAAGTTCTTCCCTGATAGAATACCTACTGAAATATTTATGGATGAAATGAAATGATGCCTGGAGTTTGCTCTAAAATATTCCAGGAAAAGCCAAACAAATATTGTGTGTGGTGAGGTGGGGAGAGGGTACAGAGGAAACAGAATCAGGTGAGCCACAAAGGGGTTCACTGTATTTTTTCCTCCACTTTTACCTATAACATTTTGTATAAACTGTTTTTTGAAATTATTACTTTAATTGGGTTTTCCTGCATTCTAGACGCTAATAGCAACAAAAGTGAGAAAGCAATTTAAAAAAAGAAAATCCTGTCAAAGTCCCTGAATTCGGTTTCCTTCCTTCATGGTGTTATTTTCATAAAAGTGAAAACAAACGATACAATCACAAAATGAGAATATAAAGCAATGTCATGTGTCTGTACTTTTTTTTTTTTTTTTTTTTTTTTTTGGTGGTCCGCAGGCCTCTCACTGCTGTGGCCTCTCCGGTTGCGGAGCACAGGCTCCGGACGCGCAAGCTCAGAGGCCATGGCTCACGGGCCCAGCCGCTCCGCGGCATGTGGGATCCTCCCGGACCGGGGCACAAACCCGTGTCCCCTGCATCAGCAGGCGGACTCTCAACCACTGCGCCACCAGTGAAGCCCCCATGTGTCTGTACTTCAAAGCACAGTGTTTCAGGGGTACTTTAGAGATGCTAGTCCTACCCAACACCTGTGGGCCTCCCCAGGATGGTTCCCATATGTTCTCGGATGCTCCCAAGAGAACTTTGCTTTTGTCATTGACATCTAATAACTTGTCTGTTCTCTTCCACCAGACTGTGAGCCATCCTCCTGCCCTCCCATTCTCAGTCAAGGACCAAAAATCACTTCCTATTATTCTCTCTAATAGGCTAATATTAACATGTAGTAGGTGCTCAATAAATATTTGGAGAATATATGAACAGAACCCAATCCTCTATGTCTTACACCTGTGGAGTCTGACACCCCAAGGGTTGAAGTTTCTAGGCTGAGACTGCAATGTTTCAGAATCAGAACCATTCCTGAGAACTTCTGCCTTCTGGTTCCAACCCAGGGCTACTTCTGAATCTCATTTCTGATTCCAGAAGTCTTCCTCTTTATGGGAGGTGCCTTCCTCTACCAGGGTCCAATGTGCCATTTCCAGTGCTCCCCCAACCCAATTCTCATAATAAATTCATAGTGTTCTACGCCATGACACTTTTGTATCTTTCCAGAAGACATTACCCAAATTTTTTTTAGGCAGGAGAGATTATAAGTAATTATATAACACAGATAAGGTTTTGCTTCTAATAATAATGACAATACGTGAAATCCTTAGCACTCATGCTTCCAGAACTATGAACTCTTCCTTTATTTCTCCTCCAGCTGAGTCAAGAAAAGGAAACCAGGAGATATCTTTAATGTTTCTTAAGTCTGGGCCGCAAAGTCATGGGCATACATTGCGGCATGCAGGGCAATCCACTCCTAACTTGAAACTGACCTTGGTTTTCTCTGAGCCTTGCTGACCACTCTGAGCCAGCCTCTGGCCAGAGGTTCATACTCAAGGAGTCCATGCAGCCTACCTTCAGGAAAGACCTTTCTTTTTTCTGATACTCCCCAGAGTTACAAACCACAGTGAAGGAAAGCCAACTAGGCATTCATTTCCCAGGTTCATTGCTTATTCAATGTCCCTCAGGTCTAAGCTTCAATGTCACAACCTCTGACCTCCCCACCCCCAAACTGGATTGGGTGGCCTTCTTTGTGTTTCCATAGCAAGTCACAGGTCCTGTGACATGGCTCTTCCAACACACTTTTATAGTTTTCTCTTACCTTCACTGTAGCTAAGAAGCTCCGCCAAGGTAGAGACTGTCTTTCATCACTGTTTCCCCAGTGCCTTGCACATGGTAACTCCTCCATAAACACTTGCTTTGTGAATATACAAGTAATCGAATGAATGGCTTTCAAGAGTCAAATGTCCAGTAATTGAAACTCTAAATTTAAACCATCTTGCTTGTTAAGGCGTTCAAGAAACTCCTTTTGTCCTCAGAGTTTGACTTAAAAGAATAATGCTGAAATGGGAGGCACCACCTAGTCCTCAGAAAATGATTGAAAGATTGGATAGGAGAAGTGGGATGAGTTTTGCAGGCACCCACCATGCCTCCCTATTTTCCTTCTCTCTCTTCCTCTTGAGCCACCACCTCTGGAATGACCAGCTGAGGTTTTACTTGTCCTCCTCTTCTAGTCCTTTGTTCTGCCCCTCTGAACAGAGGAAAGTTGGGGATGTGGATAGTGCTGAAAGGGACAAAGACAGCTGGCAAGAGCTGAGTCCTCCTTTCTGACACGTACACACTCGCTTATGGCGCACGGGGACTTGACTCAGCCAGAAGATGACTAAACCCTGGGCCCCAGTCGGTACTCAGGGCCCCTCCCAACAGAGGCCCCTGTGCCTGGACCTGGTTAATTAGTAGATCTCAATCTGTAATAAGGAGGATGGGTGTGGGTTATTCATGATACTCCCCATGCTTCCTAAATAGTAAACTCAGCTATTCGAGGTAAATGGAGTATGTATGTGAACTGAGAACCAAGAGAAGGGCCAGAAAGTACCCAGATGCAAACTGAAAGTGAAAACAGCCTTGTTTCTTTTACAATCAGTGAGCAATATCTAACTCTACATTCAATCAACCAAAAGGGCCTAATTCAGATTTCAGGGGCCAATCATGGTTGTAAACTATGTAGAAAAAGTCACTAGCTTAAACCAACTGAGGTTTAATGAACATGGAACGTACTGCCCCCAAATGTCTATAAACTCAGGACTAAACAGTTTAAATAATTTATATTAAAAAAGGAATATAACAAATATTTTAATATTTATATTAAAAAAAGGATTCATTCACTGTTAGTTCTGGGAGAAAAAATACAGTTTCATTATCACTGTCATCCAATATTCGACGCCCACAATAACCTGCCCCAGCTGAAAGGCCATTTAAAAAAGGAGAAAGAGTAGAGACTCTTGGGCCTAAGACCATGTTCAGGGCTCAGAGCCGGCTACCCAATCATCCTAAACACTGCAAAAATGAAAACTCTAAGCCATGTCTTGCCCTCAAGGAGGTTACTGATCCTTTGCAGCCAAGGTGTCATAGAATAAACGCCAATACACAGTGTAAACTGCAAGAGCATTGCTTTCACATCCACCAGTATTTCAATTCCATGAGGGCAAGGACCTCATGTATTTTGTTCACCACTGTAGCTCCAGCATCTTGTACTGGTACACAGCACAGAGTAAGAGCTCAGTAAATATTTGCCAAATAAATGAACGAATGGGGATACTGTGTCACATGTATTTTAGTAGAGGACATAACAAGGAATTTATATAGGTCAGAGAATATTTAAAATCCCAAACAGAAGAGCTGCTAATGAATTTAGTTTAGGGTGTCTTGCCACCAGAAAAAAAATGATAGACCTTTCCTAAACACCTCTGGCTGTTTGCTCATCAAGAAAAATCACACATTTCCTCTCTGTAAAAAGTGTCAAAGGAAGGAAAAAAAAGACTGCAGTTTCACTCCTGATGGGCTGAAGACTGGGTCTGTTTTTAAATTCAATATATATTACAATAACCCCAAAGAACCATGGGAAAGCTTCACTCGGAGAAGGTGCTGAGATCTATGTCTTTGTGTTCCACGTCAGGGAAACATCACAGGATGCAGGTTGAAATGCTGAGGCCTGGGCACAGCATTCTCACCCATGAGACCAAAAAAAAAAACAGTTTGCCTGTGTTTCTGTGTTTTTTTCCTTTTTTTTTTAATACTTTATTTACAACGTTGTGCTAGTTTCAGTTGTACAGCAAAGTGATTCAGATTCTTTTCCATTACAGGTTATTATAAGATATTGAATATAGTTTCCCTATGCTATAGAGTAGGTCCTTGCTGTTTATCCATTTTATATATAGTAGTGTCTGTTAATCCCAAACTCCATCTCTTTGGTTTCTAATGTTACTTACAATGATGACTTCACCCCCAATTACTGTCTCTGCTGCAGCAACTCCTATTAGGCCTTTTACAAGCCTCCAGGGGAAACTCCTGATCTGTATTTTTATCATACTGTAGGACGGCCCACTGGCTTTTCTATGTGGGTGAATTCCTGAGTTAAGTCAATTATGAACGTATGGGTTTGAAGAAGCCTTTAAAGACGCCTCAGTCTGATTATGTGACTTGAGATCCTGTCAGTCCCTTGCTCACCCAGAACTCTGAACAGCAAACAAGGGAAGCTGCAGACACCGACTTTGAATCTTGGATGGGCTACTTTATTGCCATCCAAGCATGGTCAAGGCCTCAGGCTGGCGTTGGTATTCTGGAATAACAACACCTGCCTCAAAGGGTAGTTGATGTAAGGATTAAACGAGTGAACTCATAAAGAATGCTTAGAAGGTGCTGCCAATGTTAGCTGTACTTGCACTAGGAAGCGAGTTCTAACACCTTTGGAGCAGCAGTTTTGATGCCAAAACATAGTGTTCAATTCCAGACTTTGTGTGAAATCTACCCCAACACAAAGAGATTAAACTCATGGGCTTCCCTGGTGGCGCAGTGGTTGAGAGTCCGCCTGCCAATTCAGGGCACACGGGTTCGTGCCCCAGTCCGGGAGGATCCCGTGTGCCATGGAGCGGCTGGGCCCGTGAGCCATGGTCGCTGAGCCTGCGCGTCCGGAGGCTGTGCTCCGCAAAAAAAAAAAAAAAAAAAAAAAAAAAAGAGATTAAACTCAAAGGTGCAATGGATCATGGGGCTGCAGCTATTTTGGCAGTAGCCCTTAACATTTAAAATGCTTATCTCTCCATAACCAAGATCAGGATGACAGCATGGTCAGATAAGGGCCCTCTTCTGAGTCACAGACTTGTCACTGTATTATCACATGGAGGAAGGAGCTACCAGAGCTCCCTGAGCCTCTTTCATAAGGGCACTAATCCCACTCATGAGGGCTCCACCATCACGATCTAATCAGCTCCCCAAGGTCCCACCTACTAATACCATCACATTGGGCATTGTGAGTTCAACATGGGAATTTTGAGGGGACATGAACATCCAGACATAGCAGCAGGGACTTTGTTTTGAGTTGTCTTTGGCCAGAACCCTGGGGAGTTCACCCTACAAAGGATCAGGTATGAGGTTATAGGGGACACAGTCTTTACCCTGGTTGGCCCCAAGTGCATGGCCTGGAGAGGCTGCTTATTATTTCCTTTTCTAAGGGCACAGAGCATAATTAGGGATAGCTATCATACTGTGGGCACCCAGAGGGCCAGGGGGAATACTGCAACCTTGCCTTTCTTCCTTTCCTTCCTCCCCTACTTCCTTCCTTTTCACCTCCCCTCCTTTGCTCGTTCATTCAACAAATATTCCTTGGCTGTTAGACACTGCACCATGTAGTGCTGAGGCTCATCTATGAACAGGACAGAACCTGTCCTGCCCTCCGGAGCCTGCCACTTAGCAAGAAGAGAAGCTTTCTTCAAATGGCCCCACCAATACCTACACAATGATAGCTCTGATAAGTGCTATAACATGAGGTACCAGGGTCCAGGAGACCTAATCTGGGGGTCAAGGAGGGTTTCCATAGGAAGTGACATTTAAACTAAGTGTGAATGATGGGTAGGAGCTGTTCAGACAAGGCAAAAGAGAAATCCAGGCAGGAGACACAGCTTGGGGAAAGGTCCTGAGGTGGGAAAATGTGCTGGCATGGTCTCTTGGGCAGAGGAAGAGACCCTTCATAAACTTTGTTGAACGGATGAATAAAGTTCTCAGTTCACAGTGTATTTGAAGGGATGTTTACTTAAGAGAACAGAAACCCAACCAATAACACCCAAAGACCCCTCCATGGCCCTCAGTTTACCAATCCCTATCAACAGAATCCTTCAGCATCACTTGGAGTCTCCTCTACCTCACTCCATGGGATGGACCAGCCTGTAGTCACCCAGACATCCCAGTCACTCTGACTGGAGTGGACAGTGCTCTGCCTTCCTGACACAGGCCAAGCTCCTGGCATGGTCAGCTTCATCTCCCTGCAATGCTAGGTAGGTCCTCAGCTGCCCAGGAGGGTCTTCTGCTCTGGCTTCAATCTCAGCTTTGTGCACCGTGACAGCTCAGCCCTGTCACCCCCTGAGCCTCATCACAAAAGGACACGCCCTCTCCTCCTGCAGGGCTCTGTGGACCTGGAAGCTTCTCTGTATGATTGTTGCTAAGGGTCACTTGGTAGCCAATGACCAAGAGCCAGCCAACTCTTCCAGCGAATTTTTGGAAGGCCATCAGGGACTCACATGTTTGGCAGGAGGCTGGAGAATCAATCTCAGAGCTCTGGCGGGCTGGGCAACAGAAGTGGTATGGCCTGTGTGCTGCTGCTATGATGAGTGTGACCTCTATCTGCCCTGGCCTCACTGCATTCCTCACACCCTCATTAGTCTCTGGAAAGACTGGCCTGGGCAGTGAAAAGATCTTCCCCTTTGAAATGCAAATTGGTGCAGCCACTCTGGAAAACAGTATGGAGCTTCCTTAAAAAATGAAAAATAGACTTTCCATATGACTCAGCAATTCCACTCCTGGGCATATACCCAGAAAAGACGAAAACTCTAACTGGAAAAGACACATACACCCCAATGTCTGTTGCAGCACTATTTACAATATCCAAGACATGGAAGCAACCCAAGTGTCCATCGACAGATAAATGGATAAAGAAGATGTGGTCCATGTATACAATGGAATGTTACTCAGCCATAAAAAAGAACAAAATTTTCCCATTTGCAGCAACACGGATGGACCTAGAGATGATCATATTAGTGAAGTCAGACAGAGAAAGACGAATATCATATGATATCACTTACATGTGGAATCTAGAAAATAATACAAATGAACCCATTTACGAAACAGAAACAGACTCACAGACATAGAAAACAAATTTATGGTTACCAAGGGGGAAAGGGGATGAGGAAGGAATAAATTAGGAGTTTGGGATTAACAGATACACACTACTATATATAAAATAGATAAGCAACAAGGATTTACTGTATAACACAGAGAACAATATTCAATATCTTATAATAACCTATAATGGAAAATAATCTGAAAAATATATATAGATATAACTGAATCACTTTTTTGTACACCAGAAACTAACACAACATTGTAAATCACCTATACTTCTATTAAAAAAAAAAAGTCTCCTTTGACTTCCAACTCCCAAGGCCACACAGAAAGAGAAGGCCCCAGAAGTGACTGGGGTAAATTAAGACAGGAAGTTGGATGAGAGACAGCCTGAACTATGACCTATGTCTTATTTCTTCAGCCACCATCTAATGACTGCTTAATCTGAGCCAAACCCTGAAGCAGGCATTGGAGACGCAGAGGCGAATACGACACAGAACCTTTCCTCCTGGAGGCTGCCTTTACTCAGAGATGGGAAACACATCAGCAGTATAAGTGCTGGAAGGGCCTCAGAGCATGCCTTTGCCAGATGCATAAAGGGAGGGGCGGTTAGCTCTGCATGGGGAGGCAGGGGGTGGTTGATAAAGCTTGATGGTAGAAGTAATATGGGAGCTATGGCTTGAAGGAGGGCTGTTTGGCTGGCAGGCAGCTTCAAGGCATGTTTGGGCAGGAGATGAGAACATTCCAGGCAGGGAGAATAGCAGATGCCAATGCTTGGAGGTGTGAAGTGGGCACAAAGTTTAGGGAGTTGTAAGTCATTAGCTTTGGTTGGAATCCCCAGTTTGAATGAATTTTGGCAAAAAAATGAAAGTTGCTCAGATAGGGCTGGGACATGGCTGAGACTTTGGTTTCATTCTCTAGACTGATGCTGTCTACTATGCAGCCACTAACCATATGTGGCAACTTCACTTTCAGTTGGTTGAAATAAAATACAAGTAAAAATCCAATTCCTCAGACACACTCCCCACATTTCACTCACCCGCTCAGTCACCACATGTGGTTAGGGGCTACCATACTGGACAACGTAGATAGAGAACATCTCCTTCATCACAGAAAGTTCTATTCAACAGTGCTGTTCTAGGCTGCGAGAAGCACAGGAGGATATTAAGCAAGCAAATGACATCATCGTATTTCACGGAGCCCTCCCTGTGGCCACTTGGGGATGGATAAGAAGGAAGCATAACATGGGACTTCCCTGGCGGTCCAGTGGTTAGGACTCCACACTTCCACTGCAGGAGGCACAGGTTCGATCCCTGGCTGGGGAACTAAGATCTTGCATGCCACCTGGGGCGCCCCTACCCAATAAAAGGGAACATAACAGAAGGCTCGAGATGACTTAAAAGACTACTGCAACAGTCTAGTCAAGAGACTGCTGTCGCACCAGAGGAACTGTCCCTTTTGCCCGGAACTTGCTATTATCCAAAGCTGAGCGGGGAATTATTCACAGTGACTAATGTTTCACCTCAGCCCTCACACCCCAGCTTCAGAGACGGGAGTCCCAGACGATCATAAACTAGCCAATCTGGGCAGCTGACCCAGTGGAAGTGGATCTCATTTTTATCTCCTGTAGGTCCTGGGGCTTGTTATGTAAACCTAGGGTGTGTCCACAACACACAAGGAGCCTCAATTTAGGAGTCGCACGCCCACAGCACTTCTCACTCACTCACACCAAGTGGATGGAGAAGACTTGAGCTTTGCCACCATGAAAGAAGTCAGGTCAGCTGTTCAACCGAATCCCTTTAACACCAAAGCAGCCAGAAGTTGGGAGGTTAAGAAGTTAGGAATAGGAAATTCCCTGGCGGTTAGGACACTGGGCTTCCACTGCCGAGGGCATGGGTTCAATCCCTGGTCAGGGAATTAAGATGCTACAAGCCATGCGGCGCAGCCAAAGGAGAGAAAAAGAAAAAAAGAAGGCCAAAAATAGCCTATGAATCCTGATAGACACACAAGGAGCTCTGTTCGGTGTCCCTAAGCTGTTTGCAGTTGCCAAGGTGGGTGTGGGAATGCGGACCCAGCCTTGCTCTGAGTATAATTAATGACAATGTGCCCCACGTACCACTGACTCAGATGGAGCACAAGACGAGAGATTCGGCTGGAGGCTTTTGTGTTCTGAGGGCGTGGATGCGCCCGCATGAGCTGCGCTGGAGTGTGTGAACATCACCCTCCTGCTCCTGGCTGAGTCAGAGGCAGATCTGGAGTCAGAAGCCCTGGTCCAGGACCTACCCTTGCCAATCAGCTCAAAACAGGCTTGTTAAAAACGCTCCTCCCACAGACCCACAGCCCTCACTAGAAGCTAGGTCCTGTCTAAAGCCCCAGAGGTATTAATTCATTTAATCCTAAAACCAACTCATGAAGCTGGTGCTATTATTATCCGTTCTTGACAGATCGGGAAACCAAGGCACAGAAGTGAAGCCGCTTGCCCCAGCTCACATAACTACCGGTATTCAACCCAGCCCCTGGCTCCTACACCTGCGCACTAGGCACTACTGGGACAAAGAGTGTGGACCAAAGCGACATAGAACCCGCCAACACCAGTTGAGTGCCAGGTGCTTGTCATTAGAGCCCAGATTGCCATGATGATGGTGATCATGCAGCGGTCCATGAGCTCCTCTGAGGAGGGGCTGGCACAAGTACCCCAAGCCCACCCCAAGTCCACATGCCTTATTACTACCCCAACAAGGAGATCTTGCTGCGCCCCTACCTGTACGCCTCCACGATGAGACGCCCATCCTGGAGCCTCCCATTTCCTCCCAGGCAGTGTCACAAGCATCCACGGCCCCTCCTGGCGAGAAACACCTCTTTGAGAAGCAGCCGTAGTGCATGGGATGCTGGTACGGAGATGGCAATGCACACCTGCAAGCCTTCCCGCCCAGCCCAGCGCTGCCTGTCCTTGCCCCTCCCACACAGCTCCCACTGCAGCCAGCTAGGCCCGCCCCTGTTTCCTCACCGCGGCAGTGGTGGGCCAGCATGGGCGTGTCTGAGAACGGCTTCGATTACTGAACACACCCAGGGGGCAACTGCTTCAGAGGACCAAGTTCACCTGAAAGACATCACCAACGAAACTCTAGCCCTGGGGTCAAGGTAGTGATTTGAGAGTACAGCATCTGCAGACCTTATCTGTTTCTGTTTTCCTGTTGGGTGAAACCAGCAACACGAGTAGGGATTTACACGTAATAAAAATCCTGGAGTATCTTTGGCTTCAGGTCAAGCTTGATCCAGGGGCTAAAAGAGCATCATTAGGATTTGTTTTCTCTTGGTCTCTCATCTCTGTCATCCATTTGTGGCTCCATTCATTTTTTTTTAAAATAATCTTATTTATTCTCTCCTTGTTTATTTCTTTTCTTAAAACTTATTTATTTATGGCTGCGTTGGGTCTCTGTTTCTGTGCGAGGGCTTTCTCTAGTTGCGGCAAGTGGGGGCCATTCTTCATCGCGGTGCGTGGGTCTTCTCACCATCGCGGCCTCTCTTGTTGAGGAGCACAGGCTCCAGACACGCAGGCTCAGTAATTGTGGGTCATGGGCCCAGCTGCTCTGCGGCATGTGGGATCCTCCCAGACCAGGGCTTGAACCTGTGTCCCCTGCATCGGCAGGCAGACTCTCAACCACTGCGCCACCAGGGAAGCCCTGTGGCTCCATTCTTGACCTTCGTGTTATGGCTCTCTCCATATTGAAGCCTGGATGGCTGCAGAATGACTAACTTCACGGTTTCACTCAGTGGAAAAGACTTAACACTCTTCCAATGGCTTCTACAAAAATTCCCAAGGTTCGCTCTGATTCGACTGCCTTAGGATGTGTGCCAATCATTGTTGCCAGGTGGGAGTGGGGATGAGCTCTACTCCTGGAGAATGAAGACAGGACAGATCCTCAAACAAAAATCAGAGGTCCTACTAGACAAAGGGGAACAGATGCTGAGTATTCAAACCACAGATGGATGTCCAGCACAGGTAGATGAAGAAATTATCCTCAATGAAATCTGGAGCAGTGAAGTGAGGCCTGAAGGGCCACACAGCAAGAAAGCAGCAGAGTGGGAGTTTTGTTTTGTTTTGTTTTGTTTTGTTTTTTTCCGGTACACGGGCCTCTCCCTGTTGTGGCCTCTCCCGTTGCGGAGCACAGGCTCCGGACGCGCAGGCTCAGCGGCCATAGCTCACGGGCACAGCCGCTCCGCGGCATGTGGGATCCTCCCGGACCGGGGCACGAACTCGCGTCCCCTGCATCGGCAAGCGGACTCCCAACCACTGCGCCACCAGGGAAGCCCAGAGTGGGAGGTTTTTAAACCCAGTCCTTCCATCTTTAAAATCCACTCTGTACAAGTGACATCACCAACCCTGGGTGTCTCAATTGTGGCTAAAATGTCAATGGGAGATTCAGAGGTTTTGCCATGTTGTGTATGTTTAGAGACTGTCCTTGGAGATCCTTTTTAATTATGGTAAAGCCTTTCTTTCCTATGCATTTTCCCACCTCTTTAGCCCTGGTCTTGCCTCTGCTGGGTTACAGCAGCAGCCTTCTGGCTCTCACCTTGCCTCTAGCTCTAAGATCCTTCCTACCCACTGCAGGGAACAATCTTTCCCCACCCACAGCTCTTCAACACGGCGCACCCCTCGGGAGCAGCCCTGCCAGCCTCGGCAGGCCTTTCCCCTGCCACATCCTCCTCACCCTCTGCTTCCAGCCCAGGAAGATGCCAACTTCCCCCATTCCACGGCATCTTTACCCGAGGCTGCACCTCAACTGAATTACCCCTTTAAGAATAAGGAACCAGGACTTCCCTGGTGGCGCAGTGGTTGAGAGTCCGCCTGCCGATGCAGGGGACGCGGGTTCGTGCCCCGGTCCGGGAAGATCCCACATGCCGCGGAGCGGCTGGGCCCGTGAGCCATGGCCGCTGAGCCTGCACGTCCGGAGCCTGTGCTCCGCAACGGGAGAGGCCACAGCAGTGAGAGGCCCGCGTACCGCAAAAAAATAAATAAATAAAATAAAGAGTAAGGAACCATGTAAAGTGGGGAGATAGGATTCTTACCATTTCCAAAACTGCTCCAGGCTGTACAGCATCCAGGCTTTGGCAGTGTCCTCTGCCCAGAGCATTCCTCCACCGCCCGCTCCCTGGGCTGACTTGGACTGATCCTTCACATCACAGTTTGGATCTCACCTCCCCCTCTTAGGAGCATCTCAGTTTCCTTGTGAGGAATCCACCATAGTATGTGGTCTTTTTAGGACAGTAACTCCAGTGGAGCGCCACCTCCCACAAATGTGAGAGGCTGATTCCCTCCTGTGATCATCCCCACATGGCCAGGGACAGACGTGTGACCTAGGCTTGGCTACTGCCATGCTTTCTTCTGGAACACAGCAGATGGAAGACATGGCTGGAGGTTTTTTATCCTATCAGCACTGACCACAGTCTTCTGCTCTTAGACCCTTCTTATATAGTTCCTTCTTCTTAGCCCCTCCAGCTTGAGCAGCCATCTTTCCTAGCTGTTTCCAAGCTGGTTCTATAAACTTCTTGTAATTCTGTGGCTCATTCTCCTTTCAATAAATTCAGCTTTGCTGCTGTGAGACAAAATCTGTTTCTGTTGCAGGCAATCAAACGTCCTTGACTGACACACTTTATTTCTTTCCATCTCTCTTCACTGTGTCCCCCATGCCCCTTCCAGCCCCTGGCACAGAGGAGGCACCAAAGAGCTGTTGCATGAACGGCTTATGAACTGGTCCCTGTGGACCACATCCCTTTCTCCAGGCCTCCAACAGCCGCCATCCCTATCACAGCAAGGCCAAGTCGGTCGCACGGCAGCGCCTGGGTCCCCTACCTCTCTGTCCCATGCCTGCTGCACAGGGAGGACCCTGCCCTCCTCCCAAACACTGCTTCATCCCATTCAGAGGTAGAGGCTGCCTTCCTTTTCGATCAGTCTCCATAGGGCCAGTGCCTTCTGCTCGGCTGACTATTCTGTTTCTCAGATTCTCCTGCCTCGTCATTTATCAATAATTTAAAAGCATGTTGGGTGCCGTCCACATTGGATGGCTCTACAATCATCTCGGTGTCCTGTAGTTCAGTAACAAATGGTCAAGGCCCCATGCTTTTTCACTCTATTCTGATTTGGGATTTACTTACTTTTAGTAAACAGACAAATTCCAGCAGAAAATATGAAATTTTATCTAGCTACAGATAGAAATTCACCTGGCACATGGGTTTCATTCTAGGACCGACAAAACTTCTGAATTTTCTGAACCAATCTTCCAAAATGAGATCCAGAGGGGCGGAGTCAAGATGGCAGTGTAGGAGGACACAGAGTTCACATCTCCCCACAACTAGGGCACCTGACGGAAGCTGGGGGGGGACCTTGACACGCAAGGAGATGGGGGGAACCCCCAAGCGACCGGGTAGGATGTTGCCGGGACTGAGGGGGGAGAAGCTGAGGCCAGAGAGGACCAGTGCCCCTGAGGGGTGGCTGGGAGTGGGGAGGGGTTCCCACACCTGGGGGAACCCTTGTGGGCTCGTATCAGGGGGAAGCACGCCTAGGGTTTACCCTGCCCATTCGGCCCGGGAAGGCTGCCTGGCTCTCCAGCAGAGTCCTACACCCTCAGAGGCTCCCTCTGGACCGCGTGGGTCCTGGGGGTGTAGGAGGGAGGCCAGGGGAGAACAGGAGAGGCAGGCAGGAGGAGCAGCAGAGGCGCAGAGGGTGTCTGCCCCACCCACTTGGCCCTAGGAAGCCTGCTGGGCTCCCACGCTGGGTCTCCCACCCTCCGGGACCAGAGGCATGCCTGGGCCCCTTCTGTTGAGCCTAAGCCCCACCTCCCATGCCCCCTAAGGCCTTTTCCAGCCCTGTGGATCCTAAGCATAGGCCCTGCCCACTGCCCAAACCCCGCCCCTGCCTAGGCCCTGCCCCCCACAGCCAAGGCCTTTTCCGCCTTTTTTTTTTTCTCCTCTTTTTTACTATTGTGATTCTGGTTTACCTTCCGGTTGTTATTTCATCCATATTTTAATTTTTATATTCTTTCTAACATATCTGTTAGTTTCCTAGTCTAATTTTATTCTTTACTCTTTGTTATTGTTCTGCTCTTTTTCTTCTTCTTTTTTTTTGTTTCCCCCACCCCGTGCAGCTTTCATGAGCTTGGTTCACGAGCCGGGGATCGGGCCAAAGCTCCTGCAGTGGGAGCTCAAAGTCTGAACCACCAGACTAACAGAGAACCTTAGACCCCAGGGAATATTCATCAGAGTGAGGTCCCCCGGAGGTCCTCATCTCAGCACCAAAACACAGCTCTACCCAACAGGCTACAAACTCCACTGCTGGAAGCCTCAGGCCAAACAACCAGTAAGACAATCCAACCCATCAAAAAAAAAAAAAAATTGAGACAGCAAAACAATATGTCACAGATGAAGGATCAAGGTAAAAACCTACAAGGCCAAACAAATGAATAGGAAGTAGGCAATCTACATCAAAAGGAATTTAGAGTAATAATAGTAAAGATGATCCAGAATCTTGGAAATAGAATGGAGGCACAGACTGAGAAAACACAAGAGATGTTTAACAAAGATCTAGAATAACTAAAGAACAAACAAACAGAGATAAACAACACAATAACTGAAATGCAAAATACACAAGAAGGAATCAGTAACAGAATAACCGAGGCAGAAGAACGAATAAGTGAGCTGGAAGACAGAATGGTGGAAATAACTGACGAGGAGCAGAATAAGGAAAAAAGAATGAAAAGAATTGAAGACAATCTCAGAGACCTCTGGGACAATACTAAACACACCAACATTTAAATTACAGGGGTCCCAGAAGAAGAGAAAAAGAAAGGGTCTGAGAAAATATTTTAAGAGAGTATAGTGGAAAACTTCCCTAACATGGGAAAGGAAATAGTTACCCAAGTCCAGGAAATACAAAGAGTCCCATACAGGATAAACCCTAGGAGAAACACACCATGACACATATTAATCAAACTAACAAAAATTAAATTCAAAGAAAAAATATTAAAAGCAGCAAGCGAAAAGCAACAAATAACATACAAAGGAATCTCCATAAGGTTATCAGCTGATTTTTCAGCAGAAACTCTGCAGGCCAGAAAGGCGTGGCAGGATATACCTAAAGCGATGAAAGAGAAGAACCTACAACCAAGATCACTCTACCCAGCAAGGATCTCATTCAGATTTGATGGAGAAATCAAAAGCTTTTCAGGCAAGTAAAAGCTAAGAGAATTCAGCACCACCAAACCAGCTTTACAACAAATGCTAAAGGAACTTTTCTAGGCAGGAGACACAAGAGAAGAAACAGACCCACAAAAACAAACCCAAAACAATTATGAAAATGGTAATAGGAACATACATATCAATAATAACCTTGAATGTAAATGGATTAAATGCCCCAACCAAAAGACACAGACTGGCTGAATAGGTACAAAAACAAGACCCATATACACGCTGTATATATGCTGTCTAAAAGAGACCCACTTCAGACCTAGGGACACATACAGACTGAAAGTGAAGGGATGAAAAAAGACATTCCATGCATATGGAAATCAAAAGAAAGCTGGAGTAGCAATACTCATATCAGATAAAATAGACTTTAAAATAAGGACTGTTACAAGAGACAAGGAAGGGATCAATCAAGGGATCAATCCACGAAGATATAACAATTATAAATGTTTATGCATCCAACATAGGAGCACCTCAATACATAAGGCAAATGCTAATGACCATGAAAGGGGAAATCGACAGCAACACAATAATAGTAGGGGATTTTAACACCCCACTTACACCAATGGACAGATCATCCAAACAGAAAATAAATAAGGAAACACAAGCTTTAAATGACACAATAGACCAGACAGATTTAATTGATATTTATAGAACATTCCACCCAAAAGTGGCAGAATACACTTTCTTCTCTAATGCATATGGAACGTTCTCGAGGATAGATCACATCTTGGGTAACAAATCAAGCCTCGGAAAATTTAAGAAAATTGAAATCGTATCAAGCATCTTTTCTCACCACAACGCTATGAGACTGGAAATCAATTACAGGGAAAAAAAATGTAAAAAAACCCAAATACATGGAGGCTAAACAGTGCGCTACTAAAACACCAAGAGATCACTGAAGAAATTTTAAAAAATACATAGTAACAAATGACAACGAAAACACGATGACCCAAAACCTACGGGATGCAGCAAAAGCAGTTCTAAGAGCGAAGTTTATAGCAATTCAATCTCACCTCAAAAAATAAGAAAAACCTCAAATAAACAATCTAACCCTATACCTAAAGCAAACAGAGAAAGAAGAATGAAGAAAACCCAAAGTCAGGAGAAGGAAAGAAATCATAAAGATCAGAGCAGAAATAAATGAAATAGAAACAAAGAAACAATAGCAAAGATCAATAAAACAAAAAGTTTGTTCTTTGAGAAGATAAACATAATTGATAAACCCTTAGCCAAACTCATCAAGAAAAAAAGGGAAAGGACACAAATCAATAAAATTAGAAATGAAAAAGGAGAAATCACAACTGACACCGCAGAAATACAAAGGATTATAAGAGGCTACTACAAACAACTATATGCCAATAAAATGGACAGCCACGAAGAAATGGACAAATTCTTGGAAAGGTACAATTTTCCAAGACTGAACCAGGAAGAAATAGAAAATATAAACAGACATATCAAAAGTAATGAAATTGAGATCGTAATTAACAATCGTCCAACAAACAAAAGTCCAGGACCAGATGGCATCAAAGGCGAATTCTACCAAACATTTAGAGAAGAGCTAACACTGATCCTTCTCAAACTCTTCCAGAAAATTGCAGAGGGAGGAACACTTCCAAATTCGTTCTATGGAGCCACCATCACCCTGATACAAAAACCAGAAAAAGATATCACAAGAAAAGAGAATTATAGATCAATATCACTGATGAACATAGATGCAAAAATCCTGAACAAAACACTAGCAAACAGAATCCAACAACATATTAAAAGGATCATACACCATGATCAAGTGGGATTTATCCCAGGGATGAAAGGATTCTTCAATATACGCAAATCAATCAATGTGATACACCATATTAACAAATTAAGGAATAAAAACCATATGATCATCTCAATAGATGCAGAAAAAGCTTTTGACAAAATTCAACACCCATTTGTGATAAAAACTCTCCAGAAAGTGGGCATAGAGGGGACCTACCTCAACATAATAAAGGCCATTTATGACAAACCCACAGCAAACATCATACTCAATGGTGAAAAACTGAAAGCATTTCCACTAAGATCAGGAACAACACAAGGATGTCCACTCTCGCCACTCTTATTCAACATAGTTTTGGAAGTCCTAGCCACGGCAATCAGAGAAGAAAAAGAAATAAAAGGAATCCAAATTGGAAAAGAAGAAGTAAAACTGTCACTGTTTGCAGATGACATGATACTATACATAGAGAATCCTAAAGATGCCACCAGAAAACTACTAGAGCTAATCAATGAATGTGGTAAGGTTGCAGGATACAAAATTAATGCACAGAAATCTCTGGCATTCCTATACACTAACAACGAAAAATCAGACGGAAATATTAAGGAAACAATTCCATTTACCATCGCAACAAAAAGAATAAAATACCTTGGAATAAACCTACCTAAGGAGGCGAAAGATTTGTACTCAGAAAACTATAAAACACTGACGAAAGAAATCACAGATGACACAAACAGATGGAGAAATATACCATGTTTTTGGATTGGAAGAATCAATATTGTGAAAATGACTATACCACCCAAAGCAATCTACAGATTCAATGCAATCCCTATCAAACTACTAATGGTATTCTTCACAGAATTAGAACAAAAATTTTACAGTTTTATGGAAACACAAAGACCTCGAATAGCCAAAGCAATCTTGAGAAATAAAAATGGAGCTGAAGGAATCAGGCTTCCCAACTTCAAACTACACTACAGAGCTACAGTAATCAAGACAGTACGGTATTGGCACGAAAACAGAAATATAGAGCAATGGTACAGGATAGAAAGCCCAGAGATAAACCCATGCACATACGGTCACCTAATTTATGACAAAGGAGGCAAGAACATACAATGGAGAAAAGACAGCCTCTTCAATAAGTGGTGCTGGGAAAACTGGACAGCTACATGTAAAAGAATGAAATTAGAACACTACCTAACACCATACACAAAAATAAACTCAAAATGGATTTGAGACCTAAATGTAAGACCGGACACTATAAAACTCTCAGAGGAAAACATAGGAAGAACACTCTTTGACATAAATCACAGCAAGATCTTTTTGATCCACCTCCTAGAGTAATGAAAATAAAAACAAAAATAAACAAATGGGACCTAATGAAACTTAAGAGCTTTTGCACAACAAAGGAAACCATAAACAAGATGAAAAGACAACCCTCAGAACAGGAGAAAATATTTGCAAATGAAACAACGGACAAAGGATTAACATCCAAAATATGTAAACAGCTCATGCAGCTCAATATCAAAAAAAACAACCCAATTAAAAAATGGGCGGAAGACCTAAACAGACATTTCTCCAAAGAAGACATACAGGTGGCCAAGAAGCACATGAAACGCTGCTCAACATCACTAATTATTAGAGAAATGCAAATCAAAACTACAATGAGGCATTACCTCACACCGGTTAGAATGGGCATCATCAGAAAATCTACAAATAACAAATGCTGGAGAGGGTGTGGAGAAAAGGGAACCCTCTTGCACTGTTGGCGGGAATGTAAATTGATACAGCCAATATGGAGAACAGTATGGAACTTCATTAAAAAGCTAAAAATAGAATTACCATATGACCTAGCAATCCCACTACTGGGCATATACCCAGAGAAAACCATAATTCAAAAAGACACATGCACCTCAATGTTCACTGCAGCACTATTTACAATAGCCAGGTCATGGAAGCAACCTAAATGTCCATCAACAGATGAATGAAAAGACGTGGCACATATATACAATGGAGTAGTACTCAGCCATAAAAAGAAACGAAATTGAGTTATTTGTAGTGAGGTGGGTGGACCCAGAGTCTGTCATACAGAGTGAAGTAAGTCAGAAAGAGAAAAACAAATACTGTGTGCTAACACATATATATGGAATCTAAAAAAATGGTTCTGATGAACCTTGTGGCATGGCAGGAATAAAGATGCAGACATAGAGACTGGACTTAAAGACACGGGGAGGGGGAAGGGTAAGCTGGGACGAAGTGAGAGAGTGGCATGGACATATATACACCACCAAATGTAAAACAGATAGCTAGTGGGAAGCAGCCACATAGCACAGGGAGATCAGCTCAGTGCTTTACCATGACCTAGAGGGGTGGGATAGGGAGGCTCAAGAGGGAGGCGATATGGGGCTATATGTATGCATATGGCTGATTCACTTTGTTGTACAACAGAAACTAACAGCATTGTGAAGCAATTATACTCCAATAAAGATGTATAAAAAAAATGAGATTCAGATGATCATCAAATGCAGGACCATGGCTTCATTTGGAGGTCAAATGGATGTTTATTTTGTTTTAAATTTAAAATATTTTAATCTCAGTAATGCAAGCACATGATAATGAACTAAAGAGAACAAAAAAGCTCATGGTGAAAAGAAACAGCCGCCTATTCCAGTGCCACCCCCTCAAGGTGGTCTCTCTGAGCAGCATCTGCCTAGCTTATCTCTGATGATCTCTATAACTCTGTAATGAATCTTTTCCATGAGCAAAACTTTCGCCCGTGTCTCAGATCAGGTTCCCCCAAAGCAGAGCCTGAGATGGGATTCTGGGGCCTGTGATTTCTTGAGGGCAGATCTGAGCACAGGAGCGAGAGGTGCAGGATGAGTTGCTGAGGGGGGAAGGGGCTGAGCAAAGATGGGGTCTCTGCTGGACTTGGCTTCCACCCGATCCCACGGGGAGCTCTAGAGCACGAGCTGCATCACAGAGTTGATCTCCCGTCAAGGCAAAAGAACTCCAGTCAGTCATGGGCTGTGGGCTGTCCTGGGTGGTGGAGGAGGGTGCATAACCTCCCCTGCAAGTCAGCTCTGGGGAAGGGGTCAGCGGTCAGAAACCCCCAGCAGGCGTGGGGATGGGGCTCTGGCACTGTGGAGGGGTTTGGGCGAGGAACCAGCAGTATCCACTCCACCCTCTTTGGGTGACTGCTTTGGAATATATTCCAAGTAGTGGGACCATTAGAAAAAATGGTGGAACAGGCATGTAACTCTTAAAACCTGCTTCATGGTACGGGAAATATAGGCATTAGCCCAGTCATTGCTACTTTCTCGTGAAGTCATCTATCAAACATGACAGCCAACTGAGGCAGGCTACTCAGCTGATGGAGTGGAATACTGTGTGGGTGGGTTTTGGTAGGATAAGAGAGATGTCTTGCAGGCCTGGCAAGCCAAGAGTTTCTTGCAGAGGACTGCAGAGAGGGGAGGGGACGGGGGAACAGGCAGCAAGGGGGGAAGCCACTGGTCGGGTGAAGGCTGTGGGTGCTTGGCCACGGTGTGTACACGACAGTGAACAGGGCAGTGGGAGAGCCTGGGGCTGTCTTCACGCTCGCTAAGAAACCAATATTATACCTGTACAGTGTTCCTGGGTTTCCTTTATCAAATGCCTTTATTGCTATTTAAAAAATTCAAGCAATTGAGAAAGATGCAATACAGAAAGACACCCCCTTCAGTTCCCTACCATAAGCCCATCTGCCGCCAGTAACCACTGTTAACAGTTTGGTCACAATAACTGTTCTTTATTTTTTCTCAGCTTTTTAAAAAAAAGGAAGAACACTCTTTGACATAAATCACAGCAAGATCTTTTTGATCCACCTCCTAGAGTAATGAAAATAAAAACAAAAATAAACAAATGGGACCTAATGAAACTTAAGAGCTTTTGCACAACAAAGGAAACCATAAACAAGATGAAAAGACAACCCTCAGAACAGGAGAAAATATTTGCAAATGAAACAACGGACAAAGGATTAACATCCAAAATATGTAAACAGCTCATGCAGCTCAATATCAAAAAAAACAACCCAATTAAAAAATGGGCGGAAGACCTAAACAGACATTTCTCCAAAGAAGACATACAGGTGGCCAAGAAGCACATGAAACGCTGCTCAACATCACTAATTATTAGAGAAATGCAAATCAAAACTACAATGAGGCATTACCTCACACCGGTTAGAATGGGCATCATCAGAAAATCTACAAATAACAAATGCTGGAGAGGGTGTGGAGAAAAGGGAACCCTCTTGCACTGTTGGCGGGAATGTAAATTGATACAGCCAATATGGAGAACAGTATGGAACTTCATTAAAAAGCTAAAAATAGAATTACCATATGACCTAGCAATCCCACTACTGGGCATATACCCAGAGAAAACCATAATTCAAAAAGACACATGCACCTCAATGTTCACTGCAGCACTATTTACAATAGCCAGGTCATGGAAGCAACCTAAATGTCCATCAACAGATGAATGAAAAGACGTGGCACATATATACAATGGAGTAGTACTCAGCCATAAAAAGAAACGAAATTGAGTTATTTGTAGTGAGGTGGGTGGACCCAGAGTCTGTCATACAGAGTGAAGTAAGTCAGAAAGAGAAAAACAAATACTGTGTGCTAACACATATATATGGAATCTAAAAAAATGGTTCTGATGAACCTTGTGGCATGGCAGGAATAAAGATGCAGACATAGAGACTGGACTTAAAGACACGGGGAGGGGGAAGGGTAAGCTGGGACGAAGTGAGAGAGTGGCATGGACATATATACACCACCAAATGTAAAACAGATAGCTAGTGGGAAGCAGCCACATAGCACAGGGAGATCAGCTCAGTGCTTTACCATGACCTAGAGGGGTGGGATAGGGAGGCTCAAGAGGGAGGCGATATGGGGCTATATGTATGCATATGGCTGATTCACTTTGTTGTACAACAGAAACTAACAGCATTGTGAAGCAATTATACTCCAATAAAGATGTATAAAAAAAATGAGATTCAGATGATCATCAAATGCAGGACCATGGCTTCATTTGGAGGTCAAATGGATGTTTATTTTGTTTTAAATTTAAAATATTTTAATCTCAGTAATGCAAGCACATGATAATGAACTAAAGAGAACAAAAAAGCTCATGGTGAAAAGAAACAGCCGCCTATTCCAGTGCCACCCCCTCAAGGTGGTCTCTCTGAGCAGCATCTGCCTAGCTTATCTCTGATGATCTCTATAACTCTGTAATGAATCTTTTCCATGAGCAAAACTTTCGCCCGTGTCTCAGATCAGGTTCCCCCAAAGCAGAGCCTGAGATGGGATTCTGGGGCCTGTGATTTCTTGAGGGCAGATCTGAGCACAGGAGCGAGAGGTGCAGGATGAGTTGCTGAGGGGGGAAGGGGCTGAGCAAAGATGGGGTCTCTGCTGGACTTGGCTTCCACCCGATCCCACGGGGAGCTCTAGAGCACGAGCTGCATCACAGAGTTGATCTCCCGTCAAGGCAAAAGAACTCCAGTCAGTCATGGGCTGTGGGCTGTCCTGGGTGGTGGAGGAGGGTGCATAACCTCCCCTGCAAGTCAGCTCTGGGGAAGGGGTCAGCGGTCAGAAACCCCCAGCAGGCGTGGGGATGGGGCTCTGGCACTGTGGAGGGGTTTGGGCGAGGAACCAGCAGTATCCACTCCACCCTCTTTGGGTGACTGCTTTGGAATATATTCCAAGTAGTGGGACCATTAGAAAAAATGGTGGAACAGGCATGTAACTCTTAA
The DNA here is from genome assembly GCF_000442215.2 of Lipotes vexillifer. Classification (NCBI taxonomy): domain Eukaryota; kingdom Metazoa; phylum Chordata; class Mammalia; order Artiodactyla; family Lipotidae; genus Lipotes; species Lipotes vexillifer. The sequence goes on along the minus strand of NW_006769631.1, from coordinate 589,014 downwards.
AACCTGCTTCATGGTACGGGAAATATAGGCATTAGCCCAGTCATTGCTACTTTCTCGTGAAGTCATCTATCAAACATGACAGCCAACTGAGGCAGGCTACTCAGCTGATGGAGTGGAATACTGTGTGGGTGGGTTTTGGTAGGATAAGAGAGATGTCTTGCAGGCCTGGCAAGCCAAGAGTTTCTTGCAGAGGACTGCAGAGAGGGGAGGGGACGGGGGAACAGGCAGCAAGGGGGGAAGCCACTGGTCGGGTGAAGGCTGTGGGTGCTTGGCCACGGTGTGTACACGACAGTGAACAGGGCAGTGGGAGAGCCTGGGGCTGTCTTCACGCTCGCTAAGAAACCAATATTATACCTGTACAGTGTTCCTGGGTTTCCTTTATCAAATGCCTTTATTGCTATTTAAAAAATTCAAGCAATTGAGAAAGATGCAATACAGAAAGACACCCCCTTCAGTTCCCTACCATAAGCCCATCTGCCGCCAGTAACCACTGTTAACAGTTTGGTCACAATAACTGTTCTTTATTTTTTCTCAGCTTTTTAAAAAAAATTTTTATTGAAATATAGTTGATTTACAGTGTTGTGTTAGTTTCAGGTGTACAGCAAAGTGATTCAGTTAAATATATATATATTTCAGTTAAATATATATTTTTAGATTATCTTCCATTAGAGGTTATTACAAGATACTGAATACAGTTTCCCTGTGCTATACAGTAGGCCCTTGTTGGTTATCCTTTTTATATATAGTAGCGTGTATATTTTAATCCCAAACTCCTAATTTATCCCCCCTTCCCCCTTTCCCCTTTGGTAACCAGAAGTTTGTTTTCTATGTTTGTGAGTCTATGTCTGCTTTGTAAATAAGTTCATTTGTATCTTTTTTTTAAGATTCTACACATAAGCCACATCATATGATATTAGTCTTTCTCTGTCTGACTTACTTCACTTAGTATGATCATCTCTAGGTCCATCCATGTTGCTGCAAAGTGCTCAGCTTTTTGACGGAGGTAAGTTGTTCCTCCTCCCCCACCTAGTTTACAGGTGTTTTTCCAGCTTCCAGACTCCATGGAGGGCAAATAAGAACAGAGATAAAGGACGCAAGTCCCAAGCAGAGCATCGCTACTAGGCAGTGGGGCCCCTGGAGGACTCTGCTCCAGCCTCATGAGACAGACCCGGTCCTCAGGGCCACTGTCAGGGGACCAAACAGGGGTTTGGGCTTCTGTTCAGCTTCTACGCCTCTCACGGTCCACCTCCACACCCATTTTCAGAGCAGAGAGGCAGGTTTTCTAAAGCTTCTCACCCACTCCTTTCTCTGCCGTGGGTCATCAAAGATGCACCGAGACCATTTCCCCTGTTTCCACTTCTCAAAATGCAGTGTCAGAGATGCTGCTCTGTTTTCCTTCAAACTGAAATAATTTACCAACTTGTTTAATCCCAGAGAGCCAGAAAGGAAACTACTGTTTACCCCGAATCCAAATAACAAGGAAGCTCAAATAGCCAGATGACGCTCTCACGTCACTTCTCTAGAGACAGATACAATGGAAACAGTTTAAGGGGGGATTGAGTCCCCAAAGCAACTCCCAGAACAAACCGCAGCCTCGTGTCTAGTTCCTGAAGCTCGTTTATCTACAGGACCATTCGAGACAATCACATAATAAGAACAGCTTCCAGGCACTGCCAGGCTCTGGCCCAATGAGTCCATGACACTTCTGTTTTACACAGGCGGAGTTTGTTTAGTAGATCCACCCAGTTATTGAATTCACTGGACATCTACTGTATGTCTGGCTGAGTGCTAAGCACGCTGAGGCATTCCACGAAAGTAAAAGAGTCCAGCTGTTGGTTTTGGGGACACACTCTACAGCAGGTTGAAACAGCAGCACAAGAAATCGTGGTGCAGGGCAATGTAGGTGCAAGAGCTGGAACAGAAGGTCAAAGTGTTGGAGGAGTTACAGGCAGGTGTGACAGCTTCTCTGTGGGGTTATATGGGGGGCGGGCTTCTTGGAGGAGGAAGGGGGATTTGTATTGAATTCTAAGAATGGATAATAATTTGGCAGGTGGATATGGAGAGTGAGTGGGACAGTGGGGGATAGATATTCTAGGCGGGAGGAATCGGCAGGAAAGATGCATGGGCCTAAATTGTGGCAAATAGGCAGCATGGTAGAATCTCACCCACACAATGCTGAACGAGGGAAGCCAGCTGCTGAAGATGATCCACTGTAGGATTTCATTTTATAAAGTTTTAAAAAAGGCAAACTGAACTGTGGTGATTAGAGACTCAGATTTAGTGGTAAAAGGATAAAGAAAAGCAAGGAAGTTTTTACCATAACGACCAGCAGTTAACTCTTCTTAGGAGGGGAGGGAGCATTGTGACCTTCCTTTTGAACTAGTTGGTGATTATACAGGTGTTTATCCTACAATGATTCACTAAGCTCTGCAGGTCTGTTCCATGCACGCTTACAGTTTCGTGCTGTATTTTACAGAGGCCCACAGCAACCTCTTCCATCCAGGCTCTGCCAAAGGCGAACCGGTTCATGTGTCCTCCATCTCTTTGAAGGGGTTTGTCAGTGTTGGAATTTAGTTTACTGGGTTTGCTTGTGACCTTAGCTCTCTGGTGGGCTCAAGAAAATGTGATTTTGTAGATTATCTGTCTTTCCACATTGCTAGGGTAGGAGTGATGTTCTTTTGTTGCTTTCCACATCCCAAGTGGGATTTTTATGTTCTATCTCATAATAAAAAATGGTTTGAAAAAAAGCGGTAAGGCCGGACAAGAGAGTGTCTGAAGGACTGTCAGGCAAGTGAGGTTGAGGGCTGGGCTGGAAAGAGGAGGGCTTGGGATGCCAGGCTGGGGAATGTGGTTGAGTCTGGAAGGCAGTGGGGAGCAGCCTGTCAACAGGAGAGGAGAGAGGCCGCGGCACAGAGCCACGCACAGGGGACGAGGCGAGAGTCCAGCTAAGCTACACAAATGCCTGGCTAGTAGAGGACAAGGGAAATGGGAAGGAAAGGGAGAGATGTGAGCGGCACTTGTGGCTGATGGACAGGAAGGGGTAAGGGCCTCAATGATAAGAGTCTAAGAGCATCCTGAGCAGGGGTGGTGTGCGGAGCTGGCCAAGATACTGTCCATCAAGAGGTGATGGTTGGGGTGACATTGATACCACATTTGGTGCCAGAATAAGGACATCTGCAGACAGTTGTGTTTTGTGTGTGTGTGTGTGTGTGTGTGTGTGTGTGTGTGTGTGTGTGTGTGTGTGTGTGTGTTTTGTTTTGCGTTACGCGGGCCTCTCTCTGTTGCGGAGCACAGGCTCCGGACGCGCAGGCTCAGCGGCCATGGCTCACGGGCCCAGCCGCGCCGCGGCATGTGGGATCTTCCCGGACCGGGGCACGAAGCCGTGTCCCCTGCATCGGCAGGCGGACTCTCAACCACTGCGCCACCAGGGAAGCCCCTGCAGACACTTTTAAATGGGAAAAGTATTAAAACTTCTCAGAGCTGCCGGGGATTAATTAAGGAAGCATGGGAGAGGACTTCTCTGGTGGTTCAGTAGTAAAGAATCTGCCTTCCAATGCAGGGGATGCAAGTTCGATCCTTGATCTGGGAACTAAGATCCCACGTGCCGCGGGGCAACTAAGCCCGCGAGCCACAACTACTGAGCTCTCGCGCCTCAACGAGAGAGCCCGCGAGCTGCAAACTACAGAACCCACACGCTCTGGAGCCTGCACGCCACAACTAGAGAGAAGCCCGCACGCCACAACAAAGAGCCCACGCGCTGCAACAACAGATCTTGCATGCCTCAACAAAGATCCCGGGTACTGAAACTAAGACCCGACACAGCCAAAAAATAAAAAAATAAAGATAAATAAATAAATATTGAAAAAGGGAAGCACAGAAGGGCTCGGTGACACCTAGTAGGTAGTGTTCTGTCTGGAAGGTGAGAAGCTTGCCCTGCACCCAGGACTTTCGCATAATTAGTTTGTTCCCGGCATTCATATTTAATGTCCTTTCTTCTACTTTGCAATCGATTAACATCATCGAGTTGCCTCTCATACCCACCATCTGTTAGTAGCTATCGTTCCCTTCATCCATCATCTCTTTATGGCCCTGGTGATGCCCGTGAGTTTCGGTGCCTGGAGTCCCAAGGATGCTTAGCTTGGTGTCAAGTCATCGATACATGTTATATTCTGCCAGACCTCACTGCTGGTGGAGTACAAGCTGAAGGGATTAGCATTTACATTTGAAATTCAACTTTGGAATCTGGAAGAACAGCCCTGAGTTACTGTCACAAACAGCACTGTAGATTCTGCGACTTTGAGCAGTGCCCTGACCCTAATCCTAAACATAAACCTCACTGTAATTTTTTTTAATTAATTAATTTAGTTTTGGCTGGGTTGGGTCTTCATTGCTGCGTGCAGGCTTTCTCTAGTTGCGGCGAGCGGGGGCTACTCTTTGTTGTGCTGCATGGGCTTCTAATTGCGGTGGCTTCTCTTGTTGCAGAGCACGGGCTCTAGGCGCACGGGCTTCAGCAGTTGTGGCTCATGGACTCTAGAGCACAGGCTCAGTAGTTGTGGCGCACGGGCTTAGTTGCTCCGTGGCATGTGGGATCTTCCCAGACCAGGGCTGGAACCTGTGTCTCCTGCATTGGCAGGTGGATTCTTAACCACTGGGCCACCAGGGAAGTCCTCACTGTAATTTTTTATATTTGATTTCTTTGAACATTTAATGCCCTAAAACTTATACCCAAAACTCAGCCAAGGGCTTCCCTGGTGGCGCAGTGGTTAAGAATCCACCTGCCAATGCAGGGGACACGGGTTCAAGCCCTGGTCCGGGAAGATCCCACATGCCACGGGGCAACTAAGGCTATGCGCCACAACTACTGAGCCTGCGCTCTACAGCCCGTGAGCCACAAATACTGAAGCCTACGTGCCTAGAGCCCGTGCTCCGCAACAAGAGAAGCCACCGCAATGAGAAGCCCGTGCACCACAACGAAGAGTAGCCCCCGCTCGCCACAACTAGAGAAAGCCTGCGCGCAGCAACGAAGACCCAACGCAGCCATAAATAAATAAATAAATAAATAAATAAATAAATAAATAAATTTCTTTAAAAGAACCAACTCAGCCAAAACGCTGGAGGAAGTTCCATTTTGTTCCTAGAACTACGCTGAATTAAATTCTTTAAAAAAAAATCTGTTTATTGGGTGGGGCGGTGGGTGTTCTTTGTTCTCTAATTGTCTGGGTTTCATTTGCATAGCTTGCTCCACTGCCCCTTGACAGAGAACTGAAGAACATAAGTTGTGCTGCTCTGAGAGCTCCTTGAGACCGGGATGGAAGATGATTCCACCTCCTTCAGTGGATCTCAGGGAGGTCAAAGCAAGTTACATATTAAGATGAAACAGATCACTTCAGAGATATTTGTCACTAGGGTAGAGTCATGAAAGAGAAAAAAACATGATGTGCGTATGGATTTGTTAGTAAAGTTTTAATACTTAGGGTCAGCAATGCCTTGGTCTGTTTTCCTCAACTCCCAGGCGGATACTAGGGAACGGGACAGGGTCCCAGAAGCTCTGGACATACAACTTCTCTGTATGTTTTCTTTCCATCTTCCTTTTCAGCACAGTGATTATGGCCTTTTCATAAAACAAAGGAGCTATTCTCAAGTCTCCAGGGGCATTTCAAATGAACTGAAAATGAGGAGTTCTCGTTTCGTGTATTTCCCATTGAAACGGGCAGTGCTTACTTGACCACATTCTTTGCTTTTCCTTCACTTGTCTTACTTAATATTGTTCATTTTTTCTCTATTCAGAAGGTTGAGCAAAGCAAAGGTTTTCAAATTTTTGATGGGTAAGATACGTACAGTAAACAGTAGAAAGAGCACTGATCTTAAATGTTCAGCTCAGTGAGTTATTACAAGTGTGAAAATAAACGAAGACTGTCCAGACGGGAAGAGCAAAGGCTATTTATTCCGAGCTTTTTGCTATATAGCAAGAGTCGCACCATCGCTTGACTTTGGCAGAGACTCCAAAGCAGGCGGAGGAGTGGGAAAGCTTTACAGTGGAAAAAGGGAAGGCTTCAGGTGTGCCCTGATTGGAGGTTATTGGCACGGGGGAGCTGGACTTGGGTAACTAGAAGTGGAGCATCTTACGTGATTGGGTAGGGGAGCATATTGGATATTTGGCTTTCCCTGGTTGGTACTGAATTAGACGCACGTGTGAGGGCAGTGGGAGGGGGCGTGGCACAAAAATAGGGAAGTTGCCAGATGTTGACCAAGTCCTGACTCTGTTCTGGGCCATTTGCTTTGGAGGCTGTGGTTTGGTTCGCGGAGCTTCTTGTGTGGGTCAGAGTCCTGCTGTCATGTATGGTCTGGTCATTGCCACTGGTATATCTAGTCGCTGACATGTGTATACATTCACGTCACCACCCTCCAGAACAAAGTGAATCTTTCTTTCTCTTTTCTTTTTTTAATAAATTTATTTATTTATGGTTGCATTGGGTCTTTGTTGCTGCGCGCGGGCTTTCTCTAGTCGCGGTCTTCGTTGCGGTGTGTGGGCTTCTCATTGCGGTGGCTTCTCTTGTTTCGGAGCATGGCCTCTAGGCGCGCTGGCTTCAGTAGTTGTGGCTCACAGGCTCTAGAGCGCAGGCTCAGTAGTTGTGGCGCATGGGCTTAGTTGCTCTGTGGCACGTGGGATCTTCCCAGACCAGGGCTCGAACCCACGTCCCCTGCATTGGCACATGGACTCTTAACCACTGTGCCACCAAGGAAGCCCCAAAGTGAATCTTGATTGTGTGTTTGAGATGATTTATTGTTTTTGAGCACCTATAGAACGAAACATGTTAGAGGCACTTCCTGTTTACAGGAGGCTCCCACTGTATCAGGGAGGTGATGGTGGAAAGTGGTCCACGTAATACAAGGACTTACAGCCAGGGAATAAAATGTTTCCAGATGTTCATGCAAGATTCAACTTTTCTTTCCTCGTGTTTAAGTTTCTCTAATCTGAGAGAAGACGAGAACCTGAAAAGAGGAGACCAAGAAGAGAGTTCTGAGTGCGGCCCTGGAACCCAGTGAAAGCAGCTGTGTTGTGTGGGACACAGGAGAGGAGGAGGAAAGCAGCTGATGAATAAGGGTGGGGTGGGGGACTTCTAAGACAGAGCCATCACAGCCACCCACCCCCTTCAGACTGCCTCTCTCTGCTTCCACAGAAATACAATTCCTAGTGGCTGCACGGCTACCCAGGGAAGAAAAATAACTTCCCAGCCTCCCTTGCAGCTAGGTGTGGTCACATGCTATCTCCTGACCAATGGGATGTGAGCAGAAGGGATGTGTGGGGCATCCAGATTGCTCCATTATCGGGTAGAGATGTGCCCTCCTGTCCTTTGCTGCTGGAATGTACACATGGTGGTGATGAGTCATCTTGGACCATTTAGATGAGAGCAACACCCTAAGGATAGTAGAGAACAAGATTGAAAGAGACTGGGTCCCTCAATCATAAACCATCCTACCGGCCCTGACAGCTTATGTCCAGGTTGTTATGAGAGAGAGAAGTAACTTCCATCTTGTTTCAGCCACTGTTATTTGGGTCTCTCTTCCATTACGTCACCTCTGCCTATGAGGCTTCCGTTTTCCATCCACCCACCATGTGCTCTGCCATCTATAACAGAATTTGGTACTTTGCCTCCCAATACTCCCCTTGGAGTGTGCCTGGAGAGAAGCCTGCCAGTCTTAACCTCAAGGCATCTACCGGGAGTAGCCTAAGGGGGAAGCAAAGCAATCACAAGGATGCCACATGTACCTTTTGGCTCTGGCTTCATAGCATCCACCAGCAAGCCAAGATGTTACCATACCTGAACCCCAGACTTCCACACACTGGGAGCCAGGCACACTGGAGGCTTATGGTCTAAGAATGCCATGAGGTTTGGTGGTCTGCCACAGCTCAGCAGCTTTAAGGCTCAAAACAATTTGGGGGGGTCCTGAATGGAAGCATCTGTGCTAAGCATCATGGCTCTGTTCCAAATCTAGTTTCTGCTCATCAGCTATGTCGACAATAATGTCGGTTTACTTCTTTTCTTTGCTTTTTTTTTTTTTTCTTTCTCTTTTTTAATCTCGCAGCATCAGGATCTAGAGTCAGCTCACCCCAGGACACTGTGGGACTCCATAATTCCTTGCCCTGGTTTGTGGAGAGGGTGGCCAAACTGTGGCCTCTCTACCGTTTCCTCTTGCCTGGTTAATCGTTGCCAGACCTGCTGTTCTCAAGACTAGAGATCATGCCAGCTGAATCGGCTTTGTGTTTGGGGCATTTGCCTTAAATGATGCCAGATCCATTCCTGACCCTAAGTATATGAAATATGCTTCAATAATTTCCCACTAGGTGAATTAAAATCATGCCAGCTTGCTGCTTGAATTTCTCCTCCTCACCGTAACCTGGTTAAGATGCATTCAAGGATCTTGAAACACATTATATATTTCTTCCCATGCTATTATATTCAGGGTCCCTCAAGGAGCTGCCACAACCTGACTCTAGTGCCAGGACTCCACTGAAAGGGACCGAGGTGGGCTGTGGACTGAATTTTAAACTCAGAGCATTTCCGACAACAGAATCTGGGCTTCTCTTCTCTCCCCTCTCTGCTTCTGCCTGACGCACAAGCACACACCACTTGGCCACTAAGGATTCTTATTCCCAACTTTTCCCCATTGAACTCATTCCCACACCCCTACTCTTTTATACTGTTATCCAGCAAAGTTTGGCTAAGGGCTTGCTCCATTTCCAGAGCATCGGTTCTCCAGCATTTCAGCAGGCAGTTGTGTTTTTTGACTGCATTCCAGATGGATGCTTCCGGCTTCATTGTTTACCATGGGACACACACGCAGGCTCTTATTTCCCCTCATTCTTTTTTTGGGCACCAAGTTTCTCTGTGTTTCAGTGGCTAAGGAAATCTCTCCTCTAAACACATCCTGTTAAACACAAAGACCAAAAACATCCCATACTGGCGGTCTGACTTGGGGGTTTTATGCTTGTTTCTTACTGCCCAAGATGATCAGATTTTACATACGCTAAAAGCATGTGTCCTGTAATATTCTGTTGTTAGGATTAAAATGTGCTGATTTTACTCCATGCCTCTGAATGGATGCCAAACCGCGATACATGTCTAGTTCTTTAAGATGCCCAAATGAGTGTGTTGAAAGCTGGTCCAGTTGCCATGATGACAACTGGCTTGACAGTGATACTCCTTGATCTCCACATGTGTTGCAGTTCCTTTGCCAAAGCCTCCTGTTCATTTTTCTTCTCTGTATAAGGTTGGGAAGCTCAACATTCCCCTTTGTCTCACTCTGTAATGAGCCTTGGGACGGCTGATGAAGGGAATCTCCTCGAGAAGGTTTCATTTCTTTGCTTCTAGGAAAGTCCTGGAGGGTCCATTCATCCAGAGAAGACCCAGAACCCCTCAAGTGGCCACTACATTCCAAGTCCAGAAGTGGGGCAGGACATTTCTCTCTCTTTCAACACTTTTCTCTCCACACACTCCTTCAGGGATCTGCCCTTTCCAGGTGAACTGGGTTGGTCCTGGGTTCCAGGCTATCCACCCATCATGAAACTTTCCTGGCCTGCTCCCCAACCTCTGCATGTGTTCTCTGAGTCACCATGGCAGGGACCTCAGCTGCTGCAGCAGGGGAGTCATTCCCCACAGGGTGCTTTTCTGGATGAACAGTGTTACCCCTCTGAGACCCACCTCCCCAAGCCCCACTTATCCTCAATTCAATTCAGCACACAAATGTTGGACACCTGCACTATGCCAGATAAAACATGCAGCATGTTCTTAACTTTTGTGTCTCGCATCTTTTGAAAACCCCATGGCAGCTGTGGACCCTCTTTCTAGAAAAATCCATGTGCATGTAAGTTTTTCTAGGCAATCTCCTGAGGCCAGACAAAAGACACTAGGTTAAGAAACTGCTAAATGAACAGAAAGTGCATGAGACTTAGACACATGAGGGCTGAGACCCAGTTGTCATTTAACAACTGTAGGACCTTGGGGGAACCCTTTCAAACTCTCCAGATCTCAGTTTGTTCCACTCTAAAATGGGACTATACAAATAACAAATGCTGGAGAGGGTGTGGAGAAAAGGGAACCCTCTTACACTGTTGGTAGGAATGCAAATTGGTGCAGCCACTATGGAAAACAGCACGGTATATCTAAAAAAAACTAAAAATAGAGTTGCCATATGATCCAGCAATCTCACTCCTGGTCATACACCGAGAAAAGACCATCATTTGAAAAGATACGTGCACCCCTATGTTCATAGCAGCACTATTTACAATAGCCAAGACATGGAAACAACCTAAATGTCCATCAACAGATGAATGGATAAAGAAGATGTGGTGTGTATATATATATATGTATACACACACACACACACACACACACACACACACACACACACAAATGGAATATTACTCAGCCATCAAAAAGAATGAAATAACGCCATTTACAGCAACATGGATGCAACTAGAGATTTATCATACTAAGTGAAGTAAGTCAGAAAGAGAAAGACAAATGCTATATGATATCGCTTATATGTGGAATCTAAAATATGACACAAATGAACTTATCTACGAAACAGACTCACAGGCATAGAGAACAGACTTGTGGTTGCCAAGGGGGAGGGGGGGGATGGATGGATTGGGAGTTTAGGATTAGCAGATGCAAACTATTACATATAGGATGGATAAACAACAAGGTCCTACTGCTGGGAACTATATTCTATATTGTGATAAACCATAACGGAAAAGAATATGAAAAGTAAATTTTAAAATTTTCTAAATAAATTTAAAAAAATAACATTTGATTGTGTTTACTTCTAAAAGTAGAACACAATAGCTTGCTGTACAAAAGGTATGTCAGCAGCCCTGTGTGCCAAAGGTTTGAATAGGACAAAAGCTTGGGGAGCCAGGGAGGGACGGAGGGAGGAAGAAATGAAGGCCAACAGAAAATCGAAGCCAGCAAAAATTCAACGTCAGCAGTTCCCAAACGAATAAGAGCTGGATGTGTAGCTAATGACTAGAGCAGGAACATGTTCTAGAAGGCACACACCTGCGTAGGCCTGAGCATCCTCTTTACAGGGGCATTTCATAGGCTCTTTCTCAGGACACTGACCCCCTCCTTCCTTATTTAAAACTTTTCCAGGTAGAAAATATTGCATTAAACCTTTTTTTTCCCCAGATGGGTAAACAAATAACAACTCTGGCTATTTGGAGAGTTACTGAAGATATTGTGTAACATTAAAAATTAAATTATATAGAAATAGATAATAACAAGGAACATTTGTTTGGGGCTTTACAGCAAAGCTTAGACTTGGGTAGACTTTCCTTCTTTTGATCCTCACAAGTCGTGCAAGACAGATAAAAGATGGCTTTTATTAATCTCATTCTGAAATGAAACCAAGGGTCCATGGGGTGTCCAAGACCACAGACTGCCCTGTCTCAGCTTTGTGGCTTTCTTCAAATCATCAGGCCACAGCAGGAGAGAAGGCAGAAGCTCTGAGGGTTGGGATCTGGGTTCCTATGAGGTTCCACGCCAAGGGCTGGAAACACCAGGTGCAATCCAGGGCTGCTGGGGTCTTATGGTCCAAGGGGTGAGTACAAACTGAGGCTGGGCAAGGAGGGCTGAGACAGCAAGGAGGCCATGGGTGTGATCTGCAGAAACTCCTGAGGAATTCAAGAAGTCCCAATCCCACTGTGGGAGGTTTTTGGTGAAGGGACCAAGGCTCTGCTTCCATTTGCCTTTGACGATTTTGTTGACCCTTGAACTGGGACTGGTAGCCACTAGTGGCTGGGGAGAGCTTCAAACCCAGCCTCTTCGAGATTCCTTCGTCCGGTGCTCTTTCCAATTCAATAAATGGTTTGTCTAGGAAAACCAAAAATGTGTGTGTGCATTTTAACCACCTGTCTCTGGGAGCAAGATGAAAACCATGCACACAGAGAACAGACTTGTGGTTGTCAAAGGGGGAGGGGTTGGGGGAGGGACGGAGTGGGAGGTTGGGGTCAGCAGGTGTATGCTTTACATATAGGATGGATAAACAACAAGGTCCTACTGTAAAGCACAGAGAACTATATTCAATATCCTATGATAAACCATAATGGAAAAGAATATTAGAAAAAAATGTATATGCATATATATACAGGGATAACTGAATCACTTCGCTGCGCAGCAGAAATGAACACATTGTAAATCGACTACACTTCCATTAAAAATATTAAGTAAAAAAGATAAAAACTAGGAATCAGCTGGAGTCAATCCTGTGTGCAGGGTGTACCTGACCCTAATCACACAAATGTGCCTGTCACTAAGGGGCCTGAAATGCTGGCAAGTGTCTGCATCATGTGCCCGAGACACCTAGAAGCTGAGAACAACTGCTTGGGGGATGTTTCATCTCTTCTGCAAGAAGGCAAGTGGAATTAGCCTCCCTTACCTGTTGGAACCAAGACAGAGCTTCCGTAGGTGAGCCCAGCACCTTTCTTTTCTGTTGAACAAGGTTCCCAAGCAGTTCATGGGCACATGAGCACTTGGGGACATTCACGGAGATTATCCAAAGAAAGGCTTGGGGCCAAACATGGTGCTGAGATAAACAAAGATTCAACAGGCTTCTCACTGCAGACCATTCAGAACTGTTAATAGGCCAGGGTGCACCCTGCATTCCAGAAAGGGCGTTCAGGATACAGGGACTTCCAGACCCGGTCGTGGGACTCTTGCCACATGAGCATCTTGGGAGCAGGGTGTGCTGAAGAACAAACTTTGGCTGTAGCATGATTAGGATTTTCTCATACTGTATTCAGTCGAGCACAGAAAACGTAGTTCCTTCATTATTCTGAAACTGGCCTAATCTTCTTGAGAGCCCACCGTTTTGGGTAAGAGGCAGGGGCCACCGTATTTACTTGGGTCCAACGCACTTGGTTAGATGCAACCATTTTAACAAGCTTTCTAGGTCTTTTGGAGAAAGTGCTGCATCTCCACTTCTGCTCCTCCACAGTGACATCCAAGTGTAGGGGAGAGGGCTGTTTTTTACGTGACCCTGTGATCTCTGAGGGAGGGCGGGTGGCTGGATAGAGGTGAGGCCCGTTGGTTCCTTGCCAGTCTCTGCTGTAGTGGGATTGCTGTGTGAATGGCGACCCCCGGGTCTGGGTGCCCTCCTGGTGTCTCTGCTGACCCCGGCCGCTGCTGTAACTCACAGCCTGGTCTCTCTCAGGCCAACTTGGCCCAGCACTGCCTCTGCTGGCAGAAGCAGACCCTTCTGAGTTTCTGTCCCAGTCTCCTCTGCTCTGGGGCCACCTCACTTCTCACAGGGCTCCTGACAGACCCAATGCCTCTCAGTTCAGCTCTGTCGTCCCCTGAGAGGGTACGTGGGGACTGTGGGGTGTCTTTCACATCATGTAGAAGCCAAACTCCCCCTGCTAGATTTGCCGTGCATCTGAGTTTTCTCTGATGTGGCTGCACGTGGAAGGTGGTGTGGGGAGCTTACAGGGCAGCCTCGTCCCAGGGATCCAAATGAGATGTGGGCAGAAATGCGGTCCTGAGGCCCTCTCCATGCACCTGACTCACCACCTTAGCCCAGAGCCAGAGGTCAGGACACAGGCCCAACAGCCAGTTTCTTCTTCCCCTTCCGGACTGAATGGGACTCTGTGACCTCCAAGGCTGGGATCATCCTCAGGTCCACCGGGACTGCCATTCTTCTGGAAGGGTAGGGATAGAGGGGCTTACACAACCCTTTCCCTCAAGACAAAGCTTGGATTTTGCTGTTTCAAAATCCTAGTTTAAATGCTAGATGCTAAATGTTAACTTTCCATTGCTTTGCATTTATAACATCCCTAAGGGGATCAGAATCAAGATAGCAGAGCAGTAGGACGTGGAATTCACCCCTTCCCACAAATACCTCAAGAATACCTCTACAGGGCTTCCCTGGTGGCGCGGTGGTTGAGAGTCCGCCTGCCGATGTAGGGGACGCGGGTTCGTGCCCAGGTCCGGGAAGGTCCCACATGCCGCGGAGCGGCTGGGCCCGTGAGCCATGGCCGCTGAGCCTGCGCGTCCGGAGCCTGTGCTCCGCAACGGGAGAGGCCACAACAGTGAGAGGCCCGCGTACCACAAAATAATTTAAAAAATAACAAAGAATACATCTACAAATGGAACAATTCTCACAGATCACCTTCTGAACACTAGCAGAGGACCTCAAACACCTGAAAGGACAAGAAAGATCTCCACAGAACCGGGTAGGATGAAAGGAAAGATCCCTAAAATTCCCCAAAGCAAAAGGATTCCCCTTGAAGAAAAAGAGGGAGGTGTCACTACAAGAAAATATATTTTAGTGTATTTTAAAATATTATTTTGATTACATGGGATTTGCTGCTCAGAGAATAGTATAATCACACCAAATGCAGTTAGTAGGACCTAAAACATTTAAGTGAACAGAATGGGGGGGTCATTCTTAGGAGCGTTAGTGAAAAACAATTACTTTCAGTTGGTCTGTACAGTTAAAAAAGGACACGAGAAAGATAATGAAATGTGTACTGCACTCAACTCCCTCCAGCTGAACCAGGAAAAGCTGAAATGCCTGCTGGTCAGCCACTCCTCACCCCGCCCACTACAGATGCAAGAGCCTCAGCCAAGCCCCGCCCCGTGTGAATACAGGGCCCACTGCCAAATCTATAATAGGGACGGTCACAGGTTTTTACTGTGACTGCAGAAACTCAATAGGCTGACAACCTTTAGAGTCATACAGGCCCAGATTTTAGGGGACTAAGATGAACAGTTCTACTCAAGATTGACCGAATTTATAGCTTCCAGGACTGGAAGTTCTTTTAAAATGATTATGATGAAAAATTTCAAACATACAGATAGGTGCAGAAAATCGGAGCAGGGACTTCCATATATCCATCCTTCAGATTTAACAGTTGTTAACAGTTTCCCACATTTGCTTCATTTTTCTTCTGAAGTATATTTAAAGAAAATTACAGACATTATGGCATTTCATCCCTAAACACTTCTTTAAACTACAGAAACAGTTTCCTACAT
This sequence comes from Lipotes vexillifer, assembly GCF_000442215.2. NCBI lineage: Eukaryota > Metazoa > Chordata > Mammalia > Artiodactyla > Lipotidae > Lipotes > Lipotes vexillifer. Next base: position 573,979 of record NW_006769631.1, on the reverse strand, counting down.
AACATAATCCAATTTTTTAAGAAGACCGTATTTTAGAGCAGTTTTAGATTCGCAGCAAAATTGAGTGGAATGTACAAAGATTTCCCATACACTGCCTACCCTGCACATGCATGGCCTCCCCATTATCAACAGCCGCCACTAGGGTAGTACATTCCTTAGTTGATGAGCCTAAATTGACACATCATCATCGTCCAAAGTCCATAGTTTATATTAGAGCTTGCTCTTGGTGGTGTACATTCTACAGCTTTTGACGAATGTATAATGACATGTATCCACCATTACAGTATCATGCAGAATAGTTTCACTGCCCTGAAAATCCTCTGTGCTCCACCTATTCACCTAACCTCCTAACGCTTGGCAACCACTGATCTTTTCGCTGTCTCCATAGTTTTACCTTTTCCAGAATGACATAGAGTTGCAATCATATAGCATAAAACCTTTTAGATTGACTTCTATCATCTAGTGATATGCATTTAATCTTCTTCCATCTCTTTTCATAGCTTGATAGCTCATTTCTTTTTAGCTGTGAACAATATTCCACTGCCTGGATGTGCCACAGTTTATTTATCCATTCTCCTACTAAAAAACACCTTGGTTGGAAGTCAGCCCTCGACACAAGGGTTTGTAAAAAGAAAAGAAAAAAGAAAAAAGAGAAAAGAAACAACAAAAACATCTTGCTTGCTTCCAAATTCAGGCAATTATGAATAAAGCTACTATAAACATCCGTGTGCAGGTTTCTGTGTGCACCTAAGTTTTTAGCTGAGTTGAGTAAATGACTGCTGAGCATGACTGCTGGATTGTATGGTAAGAATATGTTTAGTTTTGGAAGAAACTGCTGAACTGTCGTCCAAAGTGCCTGTATCATTTTGTATCCCCACCAACAATAAATGAGAGTTCCTGTGGCTCTGCATCCTTGATAACATTTGGTGTTTGGGGTTTGGGCCATTCTAACAGTGTGTAATGGTATCTCATTACTGTTTTAATTTACAATTACTTAATGGCATAGAATGTTGAGCATCTTTTCATATGCTTACTTGCCATCTTCTTTGATGAAGTGTTCATTCAGGTCATTTGCTCATTTTAAAAATCATTTTTTAAATGTTTGTTTTCTTATTGTTTAGTTTAAGGATTCTTTGTTTATATTGGATAGCAGTCCCTCATCAGATATGTCTTTTTCAAATATGTTTTCTCAGCCTGTGGTTTGCTCTCATTCTCCTGACAGTGTATTTCGCAAAGCAGAATTTTTCAATTTTAATGAAGTCCAGCTTATTAATTATTTCATAGATCATGTCTTTGGCGTTGTATCTAAAAAGTCATTGCCACATCCATGGTCATTTAGATTTTCTCCTATGTTATTTTCTAGGAGTTTTATAGTTTTGCCTTTTACATTTAAGTCTGTGATCCATTTTGAGCTAATTTTTGTGAAAGGTGTAAGATGAGTGTCTAGATTTTTTGCATGTGGATGTCCAGTTTTTCCAGCACCATTTGTTGAAAAGACTACCATTCCTCCATTGTATTATCTTTGCTCCTTTGTCAAAGATCACTTGACTATATTTATGGGGGTCTATTTCTGGGCTCTTTATTATTATTATTATTATTTTTAAATAAATTTATTTATTTATTTATGGCTGTGTTGGGTCTCCGTTTCTGTGCGACGGCTTTCTCTAGTTGCGGCGAGCTGGGGCCACTCTTCATCGCGGTGCGCGGGCCTGTCACTATCGCGGCCTCTCTTGTTGCGGAGCACAGGCTCCAGACGCGCAGGCTCAGTAGTTGTGGCTCACGGGCCTAGTTGCTCCACGGCATGTGGGATCATCCCAACCCAGGGCTTGAACCCGTGTCCCCTGCATTGGCAGGCGGATTCTTAACCACTGCGCCACTAGGGAAGCCCCCTGGGCTCTTTATTCTGTTCTACTGACCTATTTGCCTATTCTTTTGCCAATACTACACAATCTTGATTGCTGTGCCTTTACAGTAAGGCTTACAGTCAGTCCTCTGATTTGTTGTTCTTCAGCATATTGTGTTGGTTATTGTGGATCTTTTGCTTCTCCATATAGACTTTAAAATTATAGTTTGTTGACATCCACAAAATAACTTGCTGAAATTTTGATTGGGATTGCTGTGAATCTACAGATCAAGTTGAGAAAAACTGAGGTCTTGGCCATATTGAGTCTTCCTATCCACAGATATGTAATATCTCTCCATTTGTTTAGTTCTTTGATTTCTTTCATCAGAGTTTTGTAGTTTTCCTCATATAGAGATCTTGTATGTATTTTTAAGTTTATATCTAAATACAGTTGACCCTTGAATAACACGGTATGAACTGCATGGATCCACTTGTATGCAGGGTTTTTTTCAATAGATAAGTACTACAGTACTACACAAGTCCATAGTTGTTTTTTTCTGTGGATACAGAACTGTGGATTTTTTTTAAAAAAATAACAGCTTTAAACTATTTACAATAGCCAAGACATGGAAGCAACATGGATGGACCTAGAGATTATCATACTAAGTGAAGTAAGTCAGACAGAGAAAGACAAATATCATACGACATCACTCATATGAATCATATGTGGAATCTAATTTTTAAAAATTATACAAATGAACCGATTTACAAAACAGAAACAGAATTACAGATATCGAAAACAAGCTTATGGTTGCCAAAGGGGAAATGTGATGGCGGGTGGGGATGAATCAGGAGCTTGGGATGAACATAACTACTATATATAAGACAGACAACCAACAAGGACCTACTGAAGAGCTCAGGGAACTCTACTCAATATTCTGTGACAACATATATGAAAAAAGAATATAAAAAAGAATGAATATATGTATATGTATAACTGAATCACTTTGCTGCACACCTGAAACTAACACAACATTGTAAATCAACTATACTCCAATAAAATTAAAATTAAAAAATAGAATTACAAAAAAATAAAAAGAACAGCTTTATTGATACATAATTCACATGCCATAAAATTCGCCCTTGAAAAGTGTACAATTCGGTGTTTTTTCCTATATTCATAGAGATGTGTAACCCTCACCACTATCTAATGTAAGAACATCTTTGTCACCCCCCAAAGAAACTCCATACCCATTAGCAGTCACTTGCTATTCCCCCTCCACCTTAGCCCCCTGGAAACCACTAATCAACTTTCTGTCTTTATTACTTTCTGTCTGGATTTGCCTATTCGGAGCATTTCATATAAATGGAATCTTATAGTGTGTGGTCTTTTGTGTCCGGTTTCTTTCACTTTACATGTTTTCAAGGTTTACCTATGTTGTAGCGTGTATTAGTACATTTCTTTTTATGTCTCAATATTCCATTGTATGGTAGACCATATTTTTAAAAATTTATTTATTTTATTTATTTTTGGCTGCATTGGGTCTTCATTGCTGCCCGCGAGCTTTCTCTAGCTGCGGTGAGTGGGGGCTTCTCTTGTTGCGGAGCACGGGCTCTAGGTGCGTGGGCTTCAGTAGTTGCAGCACATGGGCTCAGTAGTCGTGGCTCGCGGGCTCTAGAGCGCAGGCTCAGTAGAGCCTGGCTTAGTTGCTCCGCAGCATGTGAGATCTTCCCGGACAAGGGATTGAACCCGTGTCCACTGCATTGGCAGGCGGATTCTTAACCACTGAGCCACCAGGGAAGTCCCAACCATATTTTATTTACCCATTTATTAGTTGATGGACATTTGAATGATTTCCACTGTTTAGCCATTATGAAGAGTACCGCCATGAACATTCACATACAAGTTTTTGTGTAGATGTACCTTTTCAATTTTCTTACCTATACACCTAGGGTGGAATACCTTGTAAGTCATAAGGTTTTTTGGTTTTGTTTTTTTTTGGTGGTACGCGGGCCCCTCACTGTCGTGGCCTCTTCCATTGCGGAGCACAGGCTCCGGACGCGCAGGCTCAACGGCCGTGGCTCATGGGCCCAGCCACTCCGCGGCAGGCGGGATCTTCCCGGACCGGGGCACGAACCCATGTCCCCTGCACTGTCAGGCGGACTCTCAACCACTGCGCCACCAGGGAAGCCCCAGTCATAAGGTTTTAATGTTTGACATTTGAAATGCCAAATTATTTTCTAAAGTGACTATCATCTTGTAATTCTTTATTGAAATAAGTACGTAAGGTCTATTTAGGAGAGTAATTGGTTTCACTGCTCTCTAAATATTTGCTAGCCTTGGCAAGGTGACTGAAATTCCCCTGATTCTTGGTGCTAAGACACTGAAAACCCTGTGTTAAAAATATATTCATCTAAGAGAAATAAAATATGGGGCAATACCCAGTTAGAATGCGTTTATCAATTTGCCATAGGTAAATGGAACACTGGTCGGGCAAGTTTTGATAGGGGAACCAGGGGGAAAGGGATAAACTGGGAGACTGGGACTGACATATACACACGACTATATATAAAATAGATAACTAATGAGGAGGACCTACTGTATAGCACAGGCAACTCTACTCAGTACTCTGTAATGACCTATATGGGAAAAGAATCTAAAAAAGAGTAGATATATATGTATATGTATAACTGAATCACTTTGCTGTATACCTGAAACTAACACAACATTGTAAATCAACTATACTCCAATAAAAAAATTGTTTTTAAGTTCTGACAGGGGAGAATGGTCATGAAGGCTCCAGGTGCTCCAGACTTGCTGAGGCTGGCTTGGAGGTAGATCAGAGTCATGAAGGAGGGGAGGGGGACCAATTTGGAGGAGGCTGTTCTGAAGAAAACTGTGCAGTGGTACATAGGGCATGTATAACCATTTTGCCCAGGACTGATACTCTTTTTTGTTATTCTAGGGCTGAGGATAGAGCTAAACATTCGTCAAAATAAAATCGATCCTCATTCGATTTAACTTTTGAAAAGGAGTAAATTCAGTTGGATGGTAGTAAATGTTTAACAACTGGCTCTCTGGAGGGGGGAAAAGCCCTATCTGTAGGATTTGCTGATTTCTGTGATGTAATTACCCTTACCATGCCCGATTTCAAGCTACCAATGTCATATTTTTGAACATGACATTGGGAAGAACAATGCACAATCGCTTTCTTGAGCCAGTAGGAGCCGACTTCTACCAGCACCACTGGTTGAAGTGAGGGATGGAAACATCAGATAGAATCAGGGTGTGGCAGCTCATGGAACAGGCTAGACTAAGGAGTATGGGAGAAGGAGGCAGAATGAAAGTAAGTAGGCCAGTCGCAGATGAGAAGAGTAACTTGGCATAGAAAAGTGGGTGTACGCAGGGCTGGTCACCCGCACGTTTTGCAGGTTGAATCTCGGTGCAGCTCTGAGTTTCTCTTTTGCGACGCGGTCTTCAGAAACACGGCACCCTGCTTAAAAGGCTACTGCCAAGGTTCTGTTGCACTGTGATAATCATGCAGTCAGCCAGGCCAAACTCTTTTCTGTGTCGTGAAGCACCGGATGAGGCTCGCCTGGGCTGACTACACCTTCAGGAGGCAGAAATGAAATCAAAGCGACAGGATAAATGGAAGCTCTCCCTTGTCTTTGGTGTGAGTCTATGTAGTGTAAGCATATTTTCCATCAGGAATTAGTTGCTTAGAGAAGAAAGAGCCAAGCAAATCTGGACCAGGTGTTCACTCCATTTAGTCCCAGAGCCAAGAAAAACCATCTTCTGGGCACTGGGAAGAAGAAAATGGAAAATGCCAATTAATGATCAGCTTTCAAATTGTTTCTGCTCGTCCATGGGACTTGGGTTTCATCTGACCCTCCAAGCTCCACTGGGCAACTGAACTTCATTTCTGCAGAAAATTTTCTAACAATCATAAGCAAAATCCTAGTGACTTTTAAAAACAAGGATTTTAAAGATAGGGACTTACCTGGTGGCGCAGTGGTTAAGACTACGCAACTCCCAATGCAGGGGGCCTGGGTTTGATCCCTGGTCAGGGAACTATATCCCACATGCATGCTGCAACTAAGAGTTCACATGCCACAATGAAGAGCCCGTGCGCCACAACTAAGATCTGGTGCAGCCAAATAAATAAATTTTTTTTTTAAAAAAGAATTTTAAAGATAGATGACTTCCTCTAAGAAATCAAAGCTCCTCCTGCAGCAGTGTCTTTAGGAAGCCAATACAGGCAGTAGAAAATGAGAAATTGAGTTAACTCAAGCCAGAAAGGGCAAACAGAAGGCTGTGGGGTGCCTCACAACCAGGCTGATGGATTTTTCACAAAATCGACGGGTGTTTGGGCAGAATTGCCCTGAGTAACTGGTTGCTTAGGTGACGTGCAGACACAACTTTCTTCTAACTCAGTGGGATGCCAATTATCTTTTTCTTTACCTGCTAGGTGCTAGGGGAAATAAATCTGTATAGTTTCAGAAGGGGCCTATATTTCCTTTGGGAATGAAATGAAACCAAGGGGGTAAGTATAATAAATTATGAGTGCTCACTTATCCTGATGGGGAGAAAAGAAAGGTTGATTTTCCTTCCAGAGCAGCCCCTCGATCTAGCCAAGCTATTAAAGAATAATTGAACCAGCAACAATCACTTCCATGCAGTATCTACTAATTACGCTACTCTATAAACAGTCTCTGCATTCACACATGCTAATTGCTAAAACGGGAACATTACATCTCCAAGGGTGTCCTTAGAGTTTTAGCTACTCTGATTCAGAAGATCTAACCCTGAAATATGAAGGCTGTGTTTTTTTTCCCCCTTTTCAGACTGTGCTCTGACTCTCATCTCTTACTCTGAGACCTTTGCTTCCTCCAAATTCAAGTCTTTTGCCTTCGTTTGTGTTATCAACCTCATAAGCTAACCCAAAATATATCATTTCTCTTAAATGATTCACACATTTAAAAACTCTTACTTAGTAAACTCCCAGACAGATGAAAGAAAAGGCACCATGAACTGAGCCTGATATAATCCATTCAGGCCTCCATTTGTATCTTTCAAGTGAGAGACTTGGATTATGTGTCAATTAGGATTAGGTTCAACTGTAACAGAGACCAAGACAGCAGTGGCTTAAATCAAACATGAGGTTATTCTCTTCCAGTAGTGAAGCCTGGTGCTAAGAGCACGGGGCTACAACATTAACTCTGCATTCATCAAGGACCCAGGCTCCTTCTGTATCATTGCTCTGCCATCCTCTGAACTTGACTTCCACCTCTGGTCTAGGATGGCTGCTCTAGATCAAGCTAGCATGTCTACATTTCTGCCATCAGTGAAAAGGGGCACGCTGCCTTTCTAAATGGTACCACCCAAAGTCACATTCAACATTTCTACTTTTAAGCCATCGAGTAGCTGCAAGAGAGTCTGGGAAATGAGGTGTCTATTCTGAAAAGCCATTGACCAACTGAAAGCTGGGGATTCCATTAGCAATGGAGGAAAGGGAGAACACATATTGGGAAGAGCTAGCTGGCTCTACCACACACTAGATTGATGATTTTGTAATTGTATCCTCAAAGTCCTAGAGTTTTGGTATATTGCACAGAGGCTACTGTGCGTCTTGAGTGGGGCGATGCGTGGGTAAATTTGCACAGGATCCCAGAATACTTATCAAAATCAGAGCATATATCCCCCCTTTTGAAGTGTAATTGTATTAGAACATTTCTGATGGGTGGCAGTGGTCTAGACTGAACCACTGGCAGGTAACTGGTAAGAATTCTCAGGGCCCCAGGGGAAGGGGTGCTTTGAGTGGTGCCCTGGGTTGGTCAAGGGGAAATCTGATTCTGATGCAGGCTGCCAATCCTGGCCAAGGACACGGTGAACTAGCATCAGACCAGTTTTCAACCTTGACATCATATGGCACTAAGAGAAGCAACAGCAGCTGACAACTGGGCCCTGAAATTGGACTGATAAGATTCTGTATTTTTCTCTCTGAAAGGGTTGTGATCCAAGTGATGGCTACAGTAGAGTTTCTCAGCCTTGGCACCCTTGACATTGTGGGCTAGATAATTCTTCATTGCACATGACTGTAATGTGTATTGTAGGATGCTTAGCAGCATCCCTGGCCTCTATTGGTTTCCCATTGTGAAAACCAAAAATGCCTCCAGACATTGACAAATGTCCCCTGGGTGCCAAATTACTTACAGCTGTGAACCAGTGGGTCAGAATCTAGGTAATGATGCACACTTTTGTACTTTGCTAATGGTTGTGCAATTTGGTACCAATCCTTTCATAAATGAGATACATAGCAAAGGCCTCAAATATGTCCATGACTTTAACTTAATCCCATTTCTTGGACTCTGGCCCAAGGAAACAATTTGCAAGAGGCTTTCTGTCTAAAGGTACTTGTTGTAGTACTATTTTCAATAGATGAAAAAATTAGAGGGCTTCCTTGGTGGCGCAGTGGTTGAGAATCTGCCTGCTAATGCAGGGGACAAGGGTTCGAGCCCTGGTCTGGGAAGATCCCACATGCCACGGAGCAACTGGGCCCGTGAGCCACAACTACTGAGCCTGCACGTCTGGAGCCTGTGCTCCACAACAAGAGAGGCCGCGACAGTGAGAGGCCCGCGCACCACAATGAAGAGTGGCCCCCAATCGCCGCAACTAGAGAAAGCCCTCGCACAGAAACCAAGACCCAACACAGCCAAAAATAAATAAATAAATAAACTTTAAAAAATTAGAAACAACAAAAA
>NW_006769631.1:532416-565315 GCF_000442215.2 Lipotes vexillifer | reverse complement strand
AAGAATTAAATAAACCATGGTAGATCCATGTACCCACTACAATGTGTTTTTGAGTTTATAATGACATGGGGAAATACTTAGAATGATAAGTAAACAAATAAAAAAAACTATGCAAAAGAAATGACAAGGACGACACTCACTAAAAATGGTAGACTCTGGGGTGGGGGGGATCGGGAGTGATTTTTTTTTTTCCTCCTTCCTTCTATCTTCCTGTAGTTTCTAAACTTTCTAAGCTCCCTGTGAATGAGTTTATTCCAAACTACAAAACAAAACTACAAAGAAAATCCTAATTTAAAAAAAATTCCGGTGCCTGTCCTGGAGGATCCACAGACCTTTGCGAGCATTCCTGTAAGTGCATGCTGTTGGGAGAGAGGCCAAAGAGATACTCCCTCCTGCGCTGAGGTGCCAGGCTTTGTGCCAAGTGAGCCCGCCACCCTGGCCACAACCCACTGAACCAGGAATCCCTATTGAAGGCTCCAGTAGACTGGGCGGAAGGAAGCCCAACCACCTATGAGGAGGCTTGACTCCAGGCACTGGAGGTACTGTCAAAGAGGAGCCTTTGACACTGGATAGCGAAAAATAGGGCCAATCAGATCCTGTCTCTGGAAATGTGCATGGAAAAACCCTCCAAGGGGGCTCCTCTGCGCCTCCTGAGAGATTAACAAGGACAACCAGACCATCAAGCAGCTGGGAATCCTGAGCAATGAGGGCTGTTATTCTGGTTCCTCGGGAGGCTGCGGAGATGGCTTTCCTTACTCCCTACTTTCGTACAAGAAGCACCTACCATACAGAGAGATGTAGGCAGAGTGGGCCCCGGTGTCTGACAAAGCTCAGCTCCCTTTGGGTGTGTGTAGTGGACGTTATATGGGCGGTTGGAACCCTCCTCCCAACTCTGCTGGTCCCAAAGGCCACTCCACAGATGAGTGTCACAGGAAACTTGTTAAATTCCAGATTCCAGGCTCCCCTCCTAGATAATTTCACTTAATAGTCCTGGAGAGTGGGGAACTCAAGAATTTGTATTTAAGAGTTCCCAGGTAATTCTGATGTACAGACCAGTTTCGGAACCAGTGTTTTGCCCACTACTAAAAAAACTACACCATCCTGCTCTAACTCTGAAGTAACCCCTAACAGTAGGATGGCTCCTCAAAAAACTTAAACATAGAACTACCATAAGATCCAGCAATTTCACTCCTGGGTATATAGCCAAAAGAACAGAAAACATGGTCTCAAACAGATATCTGTACACCCATGTCCATAGCAGCATTACTCACAATAGCCGAAAAGATGGAAGCAACCCAAGTGGTCATCACAGATGAACGGATAAAAGAAATGTGGTACATACATAAAATAAGTCTTATTCAACGTGGTATATGCAAAAAATAAGTCTTATTTAACCTTAAAAAGGAAGGAAATTCTGACACACGCTACACTGTGGATGAACCTTGAAGACATACTGCTAAGTGAAATGAGCCAGACGCAAAAGGACAAATATTGTACGATTCCACTTCAATGAGGTTCCTATAGTAGGCAAATCCACAGAGACAGAAAGTAGAACAGGGGTTGCCAGGGGCTGTGGGAAGCTATTATTTCATGGGTACAGAGTTTCAGTTTTGGAAAATGAAAAAATTCTGAAGATGGATGGTGGTGATGGCTGTACAACAACGTGAATACACTTAATGCCAGTAAACTGTACACTTAAATATGGTTAAAATGGTAAATTTTATGGATATTTTACCACACACACACACACAAAAACCCAACTAACCAGCAATGACTAAACAAAACAAAAAAACCTATACAATTCTTTCTAGCAAGGAAATAAGCCACCTCAAAGAAATCATAGCCAAGAAAATAACTTTTTTTTTTGATTTTTACAAAACACTGTCAGAGATAAAAATCTTTAGAAAAGAAAATTAGTTCAGAACAAGCTTCTTTCATCATATCAGCGTCCCTTATCATAAAATAAACAGAGAGAAACAGGAAATGAGAGACTAAAATAAATCTTCTGTTTCAAGAAAAAATAAATCATTCCTAAAAGTTTACACGCAGCTCTTTCTGGGTCTTTCAAAATGTCTCTGAAATGTTGCGGTTCAAAGCTTTTCAAATACTATAGCCTCCACCCACTCCCCGGATATGCATTTACTTCCTCTCTTATAAACATAACTTCCTTTGTTGTTTGAACAGATTCAGTGACTCTGGGGTCTCCTTGTGGTTGGTGCCCACCGACAAGCCCTGTTCCTCGAATCAGCTGGGAAACCCTTCAGGGTGGGCAGTGACTTGCCATAGACAACAAGGAGACAGGTCAGTGGGGGGACAGTGTGACAGAAGATGCTGTGAGTGGGGGGAGGGCTTCTATTAGGAGATCTCACAAATGTGAATGGCTGCTATCAGGGTGGTAAGCTGCTAACCAGTGTTCTCACAGATGAGACCAAAAAAAAAAAAAAAAAAGCCAACTTTAAACAACTTTAAATACAGCTTGAGTGATGTTTAAGTTACCATTAGGCCTGTCTGCAAATGAGTGAAAACCCAAAAGAATAGTGAATTAAGTAGCACAGAAGTTTCTTTCCCTCCTTGTAAATGAATCCAGCAGGAGGGAGCTGGGCTGCCGTGATGGTTCTGTGAGGTTGTCAGGGACCCAGGCTCCTTCTGTCTTATCACGCTGCCACCCTCAGCTCACGGGCCAATGTGATGATTTGACTGTTGAAGCTTCAGCCTTAAACAAGTCTAGATTCTGGCCCAGGAGACAGAGGAAGGCATGAAAGGGTCCCTTCCTTCTAATAAGGTAAGTTGCATGTAACCCTCCCATGTATATTCCACTGGTCAGAACATGTTCTCATGACCACACCTCGCTACAGGAGAGGATGGGAAATGGATCTTTATTCTGGGGAGCCGTTGCACAGCTAAGAAAGGGAAGGCTGATATTGGGGTCAATGGTTAGCAATCGTTGCCCCCAGGAAGTTACATCAGAAGGTAGAACTCGGGACTTCTTTTTCACAAGTACCACAGACCTTCCACACGAGACTCTTCTAGGCCAATCGTCTCATTTAAACAATACAACTTCCCTGGGTTTGTGTTATTTCCACTTTACAAAGGTAGAAGGATTCCAAGAGTTTGTGTCACTTATCCAAAGCAGCTCCACAAGCTACGCCGTTGGCCTTCCAATTCTTCAGAATCAGCCCTGAGTGGTCACAAAGCCCCTTCCTCTGTACCACCGAGAGGGGCAGGTGGATGGGCCTGGGGACGGCGGTGTGGGTCTCTCAGGGTCTCTCAGCTCCAGGCATGGTCACCTCTACACATTTATGTCTTCCTAACTCCGAACCCTGCCATGCAGGACTCCAGGAGCCCATCACATGGCAAACTGTACACATCACCCCAGCCCTGCTCTTACCCTGGAGGCTGGAAACCCTAGGCTGGGCCGCCGGCTTGCTTGCTTTTCAAGTTGATGTTAGCATTCTGGGGCAGATTCACTCATCCCCGATGTGCAGCCGTACCCACTTTTGTTGAGGACATGCCTGTGCTGGAAGGGTTGGAGGGCGCTTACCGCAGACCCCAGAAAGCCAAAGGGAAAAAGGAACATCACTCCCGAGCTGGGCTCCCCCGGGGCTGAGACATCTGTTGTTAGGAAGGAACACGTAAAACTAAAAAGAAACCGCCTTTGGCTGGCTCTGTCTTCTCTTGATGGTTATTTGGGTTCCTTTCATATTTTCAATGAACTCTCTTGAGGGATTAGGAAATTTAACGTTTAAATCATTGAGGATGAGGAATGAGCCAAAGAAGAGTAACTTTAAAGAAAGAGACTAGTTCTGTTCTGCCTACGAACTGCCCCTTCCAACCCCCTGGCCGGTGTGTGCAGCCTGACTCTTCTAAAGCACACAGTGTCTGCATTGCTGGGGGAGGACCACAGAGGCTTCTGGACTCCACACAAGGTCATTCCACATGAGCTTGGGGCTGACTCCCTAAAAGCACGTCTCCCGTGAAGAGGACAGAGTCTGGGTTACCCATTCCTTCGGTGGACCTCCAACTCCACAGATCACACTCCTCCACTACTGTCCTTCTGACCACTACAGAGAATCCTTCTGAAAAGCTCTTAATTTCTGTTTTAAAATACCTTTCAATAACAGACGTAAAAGTAAATGCTTGTTTATTATAAATTCAGAAGAGAAACTGAAAAGAAGGGAAGAAAAACTGCCTGTTATTCTATCACCCAGAGATAACCGTGACTAACCTTTCGTATATTTTTCTAAGCACATATACGTGTATGTTCGTATGTACATGCATGTGTGTGTAAAAAGCTTTTGAAAAGCAAATATGGCCTCAGACTATTTTATAACCAGCTTTTTACCACTTAGCAATAGGCCACAGACATCCTTCTATGTCAATAAATATATACCTACAATATTTTTCTTAGTGACTGAAGATATCACATTGTACCATCATTTTTTAAAAATCCCCTATTGCTGGACAGTAAGATTAGCTCATTGCTCTATTTTTGGAAAAAATTATTACTATTATTATTATTATTACTAAAGATCTTAGGGCACATGCTTGATTATATGCTTAGAGTAAACTCCTAGAAGTAGAATGCTGGGCAAATGCTTTGCAAACTGTTAGGATTTTTTGAGATACATGGTCAAATTTATCTGTAGAAAAGTTGTAACAATTTACATTCATCTCCCATGTATGAGGAGATTCCCGATGTTCTAGTTTACACTAGACACTATGTTTTTCTTTCTGAAAAGAAAAGGTTACAGAAAATGACATTCTGTAACCTTTTGGGAAAGAACCACAGTTGCATATCCATCCTATACACAAAGCTTTCCTTCCACGACAGCTCCATCTGAGAAATCAGGCCCCCAAAGGAGCCAAATTAGACCCAAATTCAAATATATCTGGGTCTCAGAACATCCTCTCATTTCCATCAGCCTCTGAACACACATCTGGCCAAAGAACTCTCTGTGATTTGTGACCTGGACTGGATTCAACGCTGACCTAGATAGAGAGTACTTTGGATCTCATTACCCGCCCTCCAAACCATCTGGTGCTGGCTAAACAGGTTATCCACGCAGTAGGAACCTCCATCCCTCAACTGGCTTTCTTCTTGCCAGCTTTCTTCCAAAAAATGTATTTTCTACCTAGCTCCTTACACACAAAAAAAGAGGATATGGATTATCTTTTGCATATCTTAACCTGAGAGACAAGAAGCTTATTTTTTAGAACTTAGCAATTCTGCAGATTCAATCACAGCTCCCTGGATGGACCAGGAGACAGTGAAAAGGCAGAGAAGGGGAGAAGGAATGAATTCCCATGGTCACAGAACTGGGGCCTGAGGCGTTGCCTCTGCATGTTATCTCACTTATGTTAATATTTAAAATATTTGTGGTTGGTGGGGGGGGGGAATGCCAATTATCTTCAAAACAGAGAATCTGTTCTTGGCTACAAGTGTTTTTTTCAAATTCCTAGAATTAAAGCAGATTGTTCTTCCAGGCTCATGAGCTATTTTTATCTGCAAAAATATGGAGCACACATACGTGTTCCCACGTTCATCTATGTGCACGGACGCAGGGGTTCGTTACTGTCCCTTAGCTCTGTTGAAGGCAGAGCTAAGGGACAGTAAGCTTGGTGCTTTACCACCTTTGCAGAAGTGTATTGCTGTGGGGCGAAGGACTGTCTTCCTTTATAATTACTCATTTTCTCAAATGACATTTTGGGATTTTTAAAAGCAGTCATGGAAAACAACACAGTTACACAGAAAACAAACGTATGGTTACCAAAGGCGAAAGGGGCAGGGAGATAAATGAGGAGTATGGGATTAACAGATAACACTACTATACATAAAACAGATAAACAACAAGAACCTACTGTGGAGCACAGGGAATTATATTCAATATCTTGTCATAACCTATAATGGAAAAGAATCTGAAAAAATATATATAATATATATAACATATATATATATATATATATATATATATCTGAATCAGTGCTGTACACCCGAAAGTAACACAATATTGTAAATCAACTATATTTCAACTTTAAAACATTAAAATCAGTCATATAAAGCAAAATAGACCTATTTTTTTGAAACTCTATTGTTCATTGTGTTGTGTTGTTATGGTCTCTCTTCTTTTGACCCTGGCATTTCTTTACTCATGCACAACATCCTTATCGAGGGCCTCCTGTGGGCAGAGCCCTCCGCTGGGTACCGTGGAAGGCCTCAAGACAGAATCCCTCGTCCAGCTCTGTCCCCAACCAGCTGTCATGAAGGGGTCCCTGCACTTCACACAGCCACAGTTTATACACCTTTAAAACAAGGCACCTGGCCTTATTGCCCACAGGCACTGACTCCCCTGCACTTGTGGGCTCCTCACGGTCCGGGGGTGGGGTGTCCTGAGCAGGCTCTGGCTGGCATCCCAGGCCACAGGTCAGAGAGACACATGGCTTGCTCTGGGAGTGAAGCAAGTCAAAGCTGGATGGAACCCCGCCCCGAACCATGCCCACAATCACGGGTAAGCCCGACGGATGCTGAGGTCCTAACAAAGGTGTCTGATCCAAACTAACGCCATTGTAGTCATATATCTGTGGCTCTATTAAAACATTCTGTGATGAAATTTTCCAAAAATACGCAATGTAGACAGAAGAATAAAATGAAAACTCAGGCGCTCATCACTCAGCTCCAACAATTTTAACTCTGCCCCTGACCCTCCGAATCCCAGACATCCTGTCATTTTACCTGTAAGTGCTTCAGTGCGTGTCTGTAGTTAGAAAGGGTGTTTTAGAAATATAACCGCCATGCCGTTATCCACAAAATTAACAGTTATTCCTTAATATCAGGTTAGTTCTCTTAAAGATGTCTCTTTAGGGCTTTTTTTCAAATCAGGATCCAAACAAGGCTCACACTTTTGTTTTGATGCTCCCTTCTGTTCTGTAACAGTTTCCACTCCTTTGTAAATTTTCATTTCCTTGCAGTTGGTTTGTTGAAGACACCAGGTCATTTATTTTGTAGGAAGTCCCACGTTTCAGACTGGGCTGCTTGCTTCCTTGTAGTGTTGCTTAATTTGTTCTTCAGTCCCCTTTACTCCCTGTAAACTGGTAAGACACCTAGAGGCTTGATTAATTTCAGGATCAATTTTTTTTTTTTTTTTTTTTTTAAGGCAAGAATGTGTCTGAGTTGATGCTGTGTATTTGACATTGCATCCCCTTAGGGAGCACATCCGGTCTGGTCATCCCACTTACAGTGATAGATCAGAGGGCTCAGGTAGCTAAGTAAGGGGGTGACCTTGATGGGAAGCAGAAGAGATGGGATTTGGACCTTCTCAGTCTGATTCCAGAATCCACAATTTTAGCCACTCCCCCATCTTTCAGGAAAAACAAGTGCTCCACTTTTATACCTTTTTCTCCGTTTCTGGACTCCTGTACCCACCACCCATCTTGCCCCTGTACCAAGGACAAACACCACTAGTTGTAGGTCAGGTTCCGTAGTTTAAATTGGGGAGGAACACAAGGTCAGTGCTTTCGAGCACCAGGAGGTCCACGTGTGGCTTGGGTGCTCCTTCTGTCCGCTGGGTCCTGGTCAGAGGTGTAAGAGGTAGGGAGGGTCTGGGAAGCGGGTGGCATCTGACAAGAGTTTTCCTTGGCCACTGCATTTCTCTCCAGCCCTAAACCCTTCAGGCTCTGGATGCAAGAGCCTGGGACCCCACGGTGCCAAATGTCAAAGGGATTGAGAATGACTATGAAAGTGTGATCACATTTCCAGTCTTTATCATGAATTTCCCATTTCCTTATTTTGTCTTCTTTTCATGCCCTCTTCTGCCATGGTTTTCCTCTCGGGTTCTCTCGGTTTTCGCTGGCCTCATCTGTCTTGTCCCTCCCTCACGGGACAGGGGCCTTTTAGAACAATCACACACTGAAATTACACGCCAAAGGCAGTCAAGGTAGCAAGAGAAAGGTGGGCATCATAGGCGCTGGCCTCTGAAGTCTCTGCAAGTCCTAAATCTGAGGGTCTACCTCCACCTTGCACGTAGGGAGAGACTCCCACGAGGGACTCCTAGCCAGGTCCTGGGCACAGGGACCCCAGGGAGCTGAGGGGTGGAGAAGGCAGAGAAACAGGAGAAGACTGGAGAGGGAAATACCATCTGATGGGAAACAGAGAAATCCCTCCCAGCGGGCTCTGGTGCTGTGTTTCTCTTTAATTCACCAAGGTTGTGTTCTTTCTGTCCACACACGAGCTGGGCTACAGGCCTCAGGCCACCTAGAGGCCGCAGATGTATTTGTTCTTGCCTTTTGTGGTGGTGATTACCTTTGTGCATTGCTCTCCTTCATTTACAAGGAATATCTGTAGAGTTTCTCACCGTTTACAAGGTCGTGAACCCTCACAATGACTCTTAGAGCGAAGGATCATCATCACACTCACGGTCACTTGAATACAAGACCCAGAGCCTGAAAATGCTTGAGGTTCCCCCATGATGAAGCGGCTGGGCCAGGACTTGAACCCACGTGCCTGGAGAGCTGAGCATCTTCCCCTATGACCACCCCCTACCCCCAACCCGCCCACACAAGGTTTGCTTCAGAGAAACAAGAAGGGCTTGGGTGTCACCTTCCTCAGGACCCAGTGACTATTCTTCCCAAGAACTCGGTTGAGAGCGCCGGTTCCACGTGCTTTGTTTGTGGTCAGCGTCCCGTGGGAAAGGGTCAGCTGGCTGTTCAGAGTGGGACAGAATTTTTGGTGAGGCCTCCCTTTCCCGCTCTAAGTAATGAAAGCACTGGTACTCCCAGGGGGGTCTCCTTGGGACACATTCCTTGTTGTTATTGCTATTGATGTGGTTTGTGGTTTTGCCTTTTTAAATTAAAAATCATCGTTTCTCCAGTCGCGAGTCATATGTGTTCATTTTGAGGCTCTTAGAAAAATGGAGAAAAGCATAAAGAAAATCAACCTTGTCTGGTCTCCTGCCACCTCAAGCCACAGCGAGGACTTGGTGGGTTTCCTTCTTGCCTCCTGTGCCCCTGCAGATGCCCGCCCCACGTTTCTCTGTGCCTGGAGCCTCACGACAGGCCCCGCGTCCTCTCCTATGGCAGGGTTCGGCTACAGGGGAGGCCTGGCAGGGGGAAGGACAGTGTGGTTGGGAATGTATTCCCCTCGCTCCCTCTCTGCAAGGTCACCTCTGCCAAAGGTCACTGCTCCCTTCAAGACCCAGGAGCCAAACAAGCCACTTGCCCCCCACAGGCTCTGGTAACTGTTCCTAATCTCCTTCCTTTGGGCCCCGGGTGGTAGGGCTCTGGGTGGTAAAGCCCCAGCTACTGCAGCACTGGTTGTTCCCCCACACACACCCGCTGCCCACACTTTCGTAAATAATCCCTCCCCAGGTTATCCTGTTTTGAACGTGCCATCTGTTTTCTGTTGGGAACTGGACTGCCTCACCTTCTGACTCATTGGTATGTCAAGACCTTTCCCTTGAAGCTCCCATGGCCGTGCTATTTTCTGAGGTTTCCAAAGCAATGTACGAAGTAGAGCCTGGAATAAACTTGGGGGTCCTGGGGCAAGAAGGCACCTAATTTCCTGACTCCCAAATACTGATGTGGCAAATATAGAAACCTAAACATCTTAGAGAAGATCAGAAAACCTAAAACCAAAAAAACCAACCACGTGGATAACACAGTAGCAGCAACTGCTAAGAGAGAAAACAAAACTTGCTTCCTCCTCAGTGCGGGCATTTGGCCGTTGACAGTTTTGCATGCACAGCAGGAGCTTTGCAAGCTGCCACATGTTGCATAGACGATAGAATTTTGGATAAATGCTGAATAAAAGTATTCTGGTGACACGCTCATTTTGGTTCATGAATTCCAAATTCAGTCACCCTTAATGATTCACTTAATAAGTTAATAGTAGAAAGCGATTAGTTCTCCCTAAATGACAGCTGGAGGATTGCGTGGCATTCACCCAGAAGAGCAGAAAGGACTCATATGTTTGGAAAGCAATTTGCCTTTGAGACCACTTCGAAAATGGCTCTCTTAGAATTACTGTACTGGTAAAAATTTATAAAGCTACCCTGCTCTGAGGTGGCCAGAGTCCTAGAGAATTTGGACTCTGTGATGGAAAAGACCACCCATCTAAATCATGCTTTTTCCCAGTGGGAAGCAGCCCTTCAAACAATGAAGGTCCTTCTTAAGTATCAGCTTTGGCCTCTGGGATAACTCTTCTAGAAAGAGCTTGCTGGGTGAGTTGCACACACTTGGGGAAATGTTTTCACAAGGAAGTTCTAAGAACTGTTGAGGATTGAGTAGCTCTACCCTTCCGTACATTTTTAACCACAGTTAAGCTTCCCTGGCAAGGAGTGATGGAGCTTTCGAGGCAGTGATTTTAGACCCTCTGACCCCCTCGACCCTCTTGTCCTAGATCTTCCCAGCATCTGTCCTGTTCTGTCCTGTCTCTCACATCGAATTCTATGGTGACCTTTGCACTTAGGGGCCGTCTTGGGTTTCCCTAACTTTGATCATCTCATGCTATCACTTGTGACTTGCACCCACTCTTCTTACACCTGATCCAGCTCCAGCTCCAGGGAACCAAAGAGGAGGTAAGACGCAGTCAAATGAAATCCCCACGGCTCTTGAATCCAAACACCTCTACGCCTTAGCCTGCTATGGTTAACCATCATGGACGCTTAGGAGAACGCTGAGCCACGTGGCATGGATCTGTACTTCCCAGGAACTGAGAATATGGGTACGTACAGGGTTGACAGTCAGCTGGTTAAACACTGAATTACTTCCCTGTCACTTTGGTACAGCTATTGTCCCACTACCTTGACCACCTAGGCTCCTTGCCTGGAACTC
Organism: Lipotes vexillifer; assembly: GCF_000442215.2. Lineage (NCBI taxonomy): Eukaryota > Metazoa > Chordata > Mammalia > Artiodactyla > Lipotidae > Lipotes > Lipotes vexillifer. Next base: position 554,491 of record NW_006769631.1, on the reverse strand, counting down.
CCTAGACCCTCCCCTAAACCTGCAGCTTTAGGGACAATACCTGGCCAATCAGGGGCAGGAGTGGGGGTAGGCCCTTGGTTGGGTACCCTTGGCCAAAATCCATCCTGAGTGGCCGATACCTGAGCCAGACTAGTTGTTATCTATCTCAAATATCAACCTTTACAAGTGAGCCATGGTCTTAGAGATTTCCAGATAAATAAATGAAAAAGAAAAAAGTCAGACAAGTGACGGCTGTGCCGATACTCCCAGCTGGCAGCCTCTTCTCTTCAAAGGCTGCCCCAGAGGTATAAGCAGATGATTTACTAAAGCAGATGATCTACTAAATACTGCCTTTTGCCAAATCCCCAGAGACCCTTGAATGTTGGGTGCTAATAAAGCTCAAGTTATTATTAGGCATGTGGTCTATGTAGGTCACTGCCAAGTGCTGGCGAAGAAAAGCCAAGCAAACAAGCTAACCCTGGCTAGAATGTGGATGAGGAACTGCAACCCCTTCTCCAAGCAGAAAACATGCCTGAAATCTTTTTTGTCTCCAGAAGGACTTGGCTTCCTCACCTGTAAAATGAGGGTCCTATTAATGACCCCCTTCACCAGTGTCTCAGGATTTTGGACAAGAAATAAGCCTCTTTAGAAAAAAGTGGGGGAACCCACCAGGGAAGAGTATTGGGAGATTCAGCTTCATCCTGTAGCGGCTTGGATCCTTTGGATCTTCTGTCGCTGCCACACTGCAGTGCTTGGCTTCCGTTTTACCTGGCAGCCCCTGAGAGGGACCGTGGCCATGAGTGGGGCAGGAAACAGCTCCAGGAATTCAAGGTCTTGACTAAAGGAAAGAGCAGATCTGTGCTTCCAGTTCTGCTTGGGCACAGGCTTTTTTCAGATGCTCACAGGAAGATGACTCGTGTCAAGCTTTCAACCATTTGGACAAAGTTCAGGATTGTTCTTTAGCAAGACCTCTTCCTGGGCAATAAGGAACACACGCATTTCCTAGGCATCCTGTTGGGCGGTGATGTCCCCTCTCTACCAAAGCTCCCCGAGCTGGAAGGGCATCCGCACAGGCAGGAGAGACAGAGGGGTTGGGGCCACGTGTCTGGGGGAGGGTGGTGGGGTTGGAGGTGTCTGGGGGTATTGCTGGAACGCAGGTGCAGTAGGACCCTCCCGGGGAGGAAGGAAGAGCTAGGACAGGCAAGAGAGCGGTGGATCTGCCCGTGCTGATGTGCCTCCTGACGGGAGGTTTCCAGGCTGAGTCACCCCGTGTGAACCTGGCAAAGAATGGGAAACCATTGGGAGAGAGAACAGGAAGAACCAAATTCAGGCCAAGCGAGAGGGAAGGGGCAGGGTCACGGGATTTCTGGGACAGTGGAGCCCAAACTGAGCCCTAAGCACGCTCCTTTTTTTTTTTTTAAGAAAAATTAAAACTCAGCTAAGGTACACTTCCTCCTGTTTTACAGAACATGTGAGGTGAACCCACATCTTCAGTTTTATTTATGTACTAAATAAGCACATGTAGCACTTATCTGGTGCCAAGCACTCTTCCAGAGTTTGACAAGTTTTAACTTATTTAGTCCCCAGGACAACCAGAGGTCCTATGATTATTCCCATTTTACGGCGAGGAAACTTGAGGCATGGCAGAAAGGGTTAAGTGGCTTTACCCAAGGGGAGGAGGAGCCGAGACTGGACCCCAGGCAGCCTGGTTTCCATGTCTGTGCTTTCAACTCTTGAATTGATTTTTTAATAGACTTTATTTTTTTAGAACAGTTTTAGATTTATAGAAAAATTAAGAAGATAGCACAGAGGGTTCCAATACATCCTGTATCCAGTTTCCCCTGTTATGAACATCTTACATTAAGGTGGTATATTTGTTACACTTAATGAGCTAGTATTGATCATTATTATTAATGGAAGCCCACAGTTTATTGGATTTCCTTAATTTTTGGAAAAAATTTTCCTTAATTTTTACCTAATGTCTTGTTCTGTTCCAAGATCCCATCCAGGTTACTGCATTCCTCATGTCTGCTTAGGTTCCTCTTGGCTGTGGCAGTCAGTTTCTCTGACTTTCCTTGTTTCCCATGACATTGACGGTTTTGAGCAGTGCTGGTCAGGTGTTTTGGGATGTGTCTGATGATTTTTCTCCTAATTAGACTGGGGCCCAACCCTTGTCTTTTTTTTTTTAAACATCTTTATTGGAGTATAATTGCTTCACAATGTTGTGTTAGTTTCTGCCATATAACAAAGTGAATCAGCTATATATATACATATATCCCCGTATACCCTCCCTCTTGAGCCTCCCTCCCACCCCCCCTATCCCACCCCTCTAGGTGGTCACAAAGCAGCGAGCTGATCTCCCCCAACCCTTGCCTTTTGATCGCTACAGTGAGCTCTTGCAAGGCAGGTGCCAACCTAACAGGGACATCTGCCATTATTTGACAGAATTCCACACTAGGTATTTTTTTTCTTATGTATTTGGTTCTTTTCAGAAGGAAAAGGAGACTTCTCTTTTGTCGTTGTGCTAAATCATCTGGTTCCGAGTAAAGAAAGTCATCTTACCCTAGACTCTCCCGCTGGAGTAAAGCCCTTGGTTTACGCTAGTTTCCATCTTCCAGGGTTGCAGGGTGCATTTCGTTCCTCCAGCTGGGCCCTGTTCATCCCTGTTAAGACGCAGACCCCGGCACAGCTAAGTGTAAAGGGGAAGTCGGGGACTTGGTCCCGTAGGGCTGTGTGGGGTTCTATTCGCTTCCTGCAGCCAACATTTCCTCAAGCCTTGTCACTCCCACTGAAGCCGGAGCATGCGCGGCCAGCTGCCTCCCAGCTGCCAGGTCGTGGCTCTGTCTCTGCAGCTCTCCATCCCTGCTGTCTCCGGGGAGGCATCTCCTCAGCTAGCCCTGTGTGAGCACATCTGCAGAAGCTACCCCACTCCCCACCTTCCTCAGGTGCTGTCCTGGCAGGCGGACCCTCCTTCCTGGATGATAGACCACACCGTCAGATGGATCCTGACAGTCCAGACTGGGAACACATGCATTTGATTTTCCCAGGGAGAACTCCGATCATAAAGATGTTTACGCATGAGGGAAGTGCTTGATATACGGCCTTGAGGTGATAAAAATACACGCCACCTTCTCAGAAAACTAAAAATAGAATTACCATATGGTCCGGCAATCCCACTCCTGAGCATATACCCAGACAAAACTGTAATTCGAAAAGATACACGCACCCCTATGTTCACAGCAGCACTATTCACAATAGCCAAGACGTGGAAACAACCTAAATGTCCATCAACAGATGAATCAATAAAGATGTGGTACACACAGACAGTGGAATATTACTCAGCCATAAAAAAGAACAAAATAATGCCATCTGCAGCAACATGGATGCAACTAGAGATTATCATACTAAGTGAAGTAAGTCAGAAAGATAAAGACAAATACCATATGATATCACTTAAATGTGGAATCTAAAATATGACACAAATGAACATATCTATGAAACAGAAACAGAATCACGGACATGGAGAATAGACTGGTGGTTGCCAAGGGGGTGGAGGGTGGGAGAGGGATTGGGATTTTGGGACTAGCAGATGCAAACTGGTATATAAAGAATGGATAAACGACAAGATCCTACTGTATAGCACAGGGAACTGTATTCAATATCCTGTGATAAACCATAATGGGAAAGAATATGAAAAAGAATATATATATATATATATATATATATGTATATACACACATACGTATAACTGAGTCACTTTATTGTACAGCAGTAACTAACCCAACATTGTAAATCACCTATACTTTAATAAAAAAAAATTTTTTTTTAAATACATGCCACCTTCTAAAACCATGGCAACACAAGAGTCAGGACAGTTGCAAATGAAAGGGCGTTTAAAATATGGCAATGGGCTGCAGGTGTGTAAAGAAAGTTGATTAGGAAAACAGCTAGACGGAATAGAGTCCTGCCTTCGTTCTCATCTCCACTCACGTGTCCCAGCTCAGAGCCTCACCAAGTTCCAAGGCCAACCCCCAATAACTGCTGGCTATATGAACAAGGGATGCAGAGTAGGCATCTCCTGGCTGCCTCCAACTAGTCACAGCCCGGGCTTTCCATCACGTTCCCTTCTTGCCTTCAGTCTGAACAGAGCTAACAACTTCGTGGCTCATTTTACCTTCCCAACCCTCCTCCTGCTAGGTTGAATCATTAGCCTCGGTTCCTCACCTTCTGCAGCAACCACATCCTCTGCTGTGTAACTCTGCAGATCCTCCCACAACCTTGGGAGGGAAACACTTCCCTGCCCCATGATTTTGGACTCGGCTGGAGGGTATTAGCAGATGTGATGCATACAGTGGTTCGAAATGTACTTGTGTGGTTGGGCGTGTCCTCTTATGCCTCTCCCCGTCACCAGGAGAGCAACATGCCCCAGCTAGCTTGCTGGTCCCGGGAGGATGAGAGGCATGTGGGACAGACCTGGACCCAAACAGCAGCGTGGAACCCAACCCAGCTGATCCCAGCCAGGATCAGCCAAACCCCAGCTCAAATGTATGAGTGAGAAACAAATGCTCCGTGGAACGCCATCAAGCTTTCAAATCCTTTGGTACCAGCAACAGTACCTGCAGAGTAATACGCAGGACGAAGGTTTCTGGGAAGAGGAGACTTCATGTCCCAGGAGACCATTCCTTTCTTACATGAGCCTTCCTGATGATGTCACCGTCACCGGGACTCACCTCTCCCAGAAAGCATTGGTCTGTTAGTAATAACAGTAATTAGCATTCACCTGGGGTTTTATGGGCAGGAGGCAGCAGCAACATACAACTATCTTATGAGGTGGAGAGGCCGGGATTATCACATTCATTTTGCAAACAGAAAATTACATACTCAGACGAGTTGGGTGACTCACCAAGACTGGACCAGGAGGCAGCCGTCTGAAGGAAGAACGCGATAAGGAGTTCCTCATACCCGGGAGACGTCACGTGTGTGCTCGCGCAGGCGCCTTTCATGTTTGCAACATTTCCTGTTATTAAAGGGGTACAGGCCAATTGCAGAAAAATAGGAAAACGCGGGAAGCATTAGTAAGTTTCCATCCTACCTAGTATTATTTTGATTTATTTCTCTGTTATTTTTGTTGTTATTATTTTTTTGGCCGTGCCACGCGGTTTGTGGGATCTTAGTTCCCTGACCAGTTGCTCCCTGAAGTGGAAGTTCGGGAGTCCTAATCACTGGTCCATCAGGGAAGTCCGTCTCTGTGTTATTTTTAATGCATGTATATTTATTATATATTTTTATGTTAGAAGCATACTGTATATATAAGAACATTTCCTATGGCGTTTAAAATTCTTTAAAGACAGTTTTTAATGCATACTATGTTCTGTGACTTAGTCTAATTTGTTTAAACATTCTCTATTACTGTAAATGTAGCCTGTTTGTAATTTTTTTTGCCACGAAAAACAACGTTTTGGTGAAATCTTTGTTGGCACAGGAGGTAATTTATGTGTTTAGTGCATGGCTGGTATAAATGTTTGTCTAAATCCCTGATAATTTCCTTATAATAAACTTCCAGATGAACTTCTGGGTTAATGAGTTTTAACATTGAAATAGTTTTTGTCAAATTGCTTTCCAGAAAGGATGTTCCATTTCTATTGCTAATTATGATGTTGCAGTTGCCCATCTCAGAGCCTCCTCACTAGCACTGAGTATTTTCTTTAAAACAAAGTATTGCTAATTTGATGGGTAAAAAATGGTAGTTTATTGTCGCATTTTTCATTCCTAGTGAGACTAAAAATTACGGCATAATTATTAACCATCAGTAACAGGATGACTGGGTAGAGGCATTTGGATCAGGGCCTGGCATAATAGTTTTGAATGAATGAATTACCAAAGGAGGACCACGCTGTGCATGTGAGTAGAACTGCTAAGACTGTGTGCTAAGGACTGAGGTTCTTGACTGTGTGGACAGGGATTTATTCCCAGTCCTTTCTTGATCAAAAGGACAAAATGCTGGGATAGAAGTGAGGTTTTCGAGTGTCTACTGGGGTGACAGGACTGAGAACGAGTTGCTGGGCTTTGGAACTGGTGGACCGGCCAATGAGAACGCTCTTCGGGAAAAGGAGCTGGTAATGCAGCCCCTGGTAATTTGCAGCCCCTGGCCAGTAATCTGGGGGCTGGAGCTGCCAGTGGTGCCCTCACTCCTCCAGTCAACCCCTGACGCCCCAAGCACACACCCGTGGTCATGGGGTGTACTTGGACTCTGCAGACAATTCTGTTCTCAAGGGCAAGTTAGGACTGCGAACTGGAGCTTTGCCATCTGACTGCGTCATGATGTGACTCAGCCACTAGGCTGACTGAACTGGATTAACCCCTGCTGTTTCTGTTCCTCCAAGCCTGGCCGAGACCTCCTCCCTCCTGCCCTAGGTGAGGAGCCCCACCCCAGCCCAGAGCACTCTTGTAGTAATTATTAACCTGCCCTGTAATTTTTCATTCACAAACAATATGCCTCTCCTTGAAGCAAACTACCTGAGGGTGGACGTAGGGTTTCATTATCTTGTATCTTCAGCAGCCAAGAGTGTGAGAATGAATGAATGAATGAATGAATGAATGTTCCAGGAGTACCCAGAGTGCACCAAGAATAGACTAGGGCCTTGGAAACTGGTTGGGAGAAACAGCCAGAGATCAGTCTTTATTAATATGCTTCATGACGGGAGTTTTGCTCGACTGAGAAGTTATAACTTGGATATTAGTCTCTGTGGTTGGTTGAGTTTGAGGCAGAGACTACGTCCCACATCCCCGTGCCTTGAGGTTTTCTGGTTTTGCTCTGATTTGAGCCATGTCTCAGCAAAAGCGGGAATTTTTTTTTTTTTTTTTTTTTTTTTTTAACTATCTGCCCCGCTTTCTTCTAAAGGAGCGGTTCTCAAACTTAATATTTGAGTACTAGAATCATCTGGAGTGCTTGTTAAAATACAGAAGGCTGACTTTCTGATTTAGCATTTCCAACAAGTTCCCACTCGATGCCGATGCAGGGGCCACACTCTAAGAACCACTGGTCGAAATGTCTTAATCTGGCCCCTGGGTAAGGCGTCCGATTGACCTTCTCCCAAGTCCGCCTCTGGGCCAGGCCTCAGCTCTGTTCATCCCCACGACAGTTTGGAACGTCTTTTCTTGGCAGTCTGCATAGGCAGACGGGACCATCCTAGCCTGTGTTTATTAGGCCACCAGGGTCTAAAGAGTGCTGCTACAGGGTCTGAAACCTCATCAGGACACCTACTAGCTTTCTGGACAAGTACATGAAGCTTCAGGAAATGGCATTTTACACCCTGGGAAAACCCCAAGCTCCAGGAGCCAACCTTCGGACAGCAGGCAGCAGCCAGGGGCCTCACCCACCCTCTTTCAGCGGCAAATCTCCTCAACAGGGGGACACCTGGCCATCACCTGTGAGGGTCTCCGTGCACTTTCCACTCCGCCCCGTCTGTGCCTAAGCCCACATCCTCTTTCTTTGCTGATCTTTACAGGAGAAGGTGAGAACCTGGGCTAAAATTTGCTTTCCAGCAGCTTCCCCATCACCATTCAAATAAAATCCAAGCTCCTGACCATGGGCTGAGCCTGCCTGGTGCTCAGACAGCGTCTCCCTTCTCTCCAACTTGTTGGGTCCACTCTGACCTGCTGTCCCCCCTGGCTGGCCCTCAGACAGCAAGCCTGTTCCCATCTTGGAGCTCAGCAGTTGCCCTGCCTGCAGAGCTGGGGCCCCACATGGACAGGAGGCTGGCTGGTTAGGCATCCCCTCTCCAGAAAGAACTTCCTGTTCGCCCTCCATAAAGCAGCCCTGCCTCCCACCTGGTCCTTCTGCCCCTATCTTCAGAGCACTTGTCGCCATCTGATGCCACCTCCAGAATGGAAGCCCCATGGAGGCCTGAACCTTGTCTGCCTTTCCTACCTGCGTCCCCAGCACCTGGAGTGTGCCCGGCACACCGTCCTTGTTCAACAAGGATTTAAGGAATGAATTTGTGGCCTCCACCAGGTAGACTATGGAAGGCAGGAACTGGCATCCTTCAACAGCATATCCCAGACCTGGGCTCTAAAATCCAGAATCTGGCTCCAGGTTCACTGCTTAACAGCTGGTTCAAATGGGAAGAACCGGGGCCACAAATGTGGTTTCTGTCACCACCCCTGTCGCTTTGGACAGGCCCTGCCAAAGGGTTTGGATGACATTTGTGGTGCCCTCCCTCAAAACGGTGTCGAGGCTCAAATGAGGTGACTGCTGAGAAAGGGCTGTGGCTATGCCAGGAAAAAAGTGCCTGCAAATTTGAGGTCTGGGGCTGATGATACCTCTCTATGGCTTTAAAATCTGCCTGTGAGATTCCTGTGCCAGCCTACCTGCACCTGTCCCTTGCTGAACTGCTGCAACTGAACAAAGAAGGGAAATTTACATAATCAACACCAACTTGAAAGTCAATAAATGCGGTTTGCACATAAAATGTAATGTCAGAAAAGTCTGCAGTTCTCCCCAAGGAATGGCCTAATAGGAGGTGGTGACAGTAGATGATGGTTGATGGAAAATGGGCAGAAGAGAGCCATATTTTTTTAGGAAGTTCTTCTTTTGAACCAGTTTCTTTACCAAGTTTTCAGTCATCTTGGGACTCATGATTACCTTTCACTCAAATTGCAATTCAAATAAAGATACAACACGCGAAAAATTCCTTAGGGGCAAAATAAAGACAAAACACGACAGAACTTTGAAATAGATAAAAATGACGCGGTTGCACTGAGGAGTTATAGACGATGCCCCCTCTCCATCCCTCTTGAACGGCCCGGTGGCCTGCGGTTCAAATTTGTTTCGAATGATTTTCTCTGGCTAGAAAGTTGTGTGGAGAAAATTGTCTTTGCTTAAAATGGTGATGTCAAAATGTCACTTTTTATAGCAATTGTACTTAGTGCATTTTTGGATGAAAAAGTCTTACACTAATGAATACATGGAGTCATCAAAAAAATTAAAAATAGAACAAATAACATCTGCACATGGCATTTAACTTTAGATGAGCTTTTCATTCTTGTAGTTAAGAAAAAGTAAAGCATTATTGAATTACTTCATAAGCTTAAGGCAAACCCATCGCAGATTAAAAATCTAAGGAATTACATGTGAATAAGAAGTTCTGGAATCGGAGGCCCTGCTACGGGATCCTCACCTTGGTCATTTCTCTGCCTCCGTTTTCCTGCCCGCGAACACCTCTCCAGGTGGGCCTTTCTGCTGGGCATTAGGGAATTGAAGTGCGAGGTAAAGATCAGTTTGGGGTCCACGTTTCCAGCCCGAGGAACAGTTGAGGGAGGATCTTAAAAAGCGATTTTAAGTTGACTTCAGATAAATGGCTCAGCTGGAGAGATCTGAACCTCCCAAAGGCCTGAAATGGAGGCCTCCAGTCATATCTGGCTTTCCATTTCCCACCTGGATAAGGAATTAAAGGAGTAAATTCCTTCTGGTGAAGCCCTTGCAGGTAGGGTTGCCAGGTAACACTGGAGAAGAAAAATACAGGATGCCCAGTTTCATCTGAATTTCACATAAGTAACAAGGAATGTTTTAATATAAGTGTATAAGTGTATCCCCGGAGATATTTGGGACATACTTACTCTTTAAAAAGTATTCATCATTTATTTATGTGCCCTATATTTTACCTGGCAGGGTCTGTTTTGATCATCGAGTCTTTGGTCCTAGGAATGGAGGGACAGGATTGCTTTACACTTTTCCTAACCTGTTTTACCCTACAAATGAGAAAAGTTTTGCTGTTATAGTCTCCAGTCACTCCCATGCCTTGTCCCTCCCTCCTGGTCCTGGCCGGTAGGTCATGGGCAATAGATGGACATGACCTTAAGTAACCCTGCCTGAGCTGCAGCTGAAATGCCGCCTACACAGCCACATTGCTTGGAAGCAGCAGGGCACTTAACCAAAGCAAGGATGCCAGAAAAATGCTCAAGTCCTAAAACAAACCAGGGCAGGAATGTTTTATGGCTGTTGGAAGCATTTGATTCTAAGACATAGGGCCCCGGAGACCCAGAACATTTCCCTAAATGCAGAGCAAAACTCCTGTGTCAGCTTATTTATTTCAGTATTGCTAAATGCCACTTTTATTTTTATTGTTATTATTTTATTTATTTATTTTTGGCTGCGTTGGGTCTTTGCTGCTGCATGCAGGCCTTCTCCAGCTGTGGCGAGCGGGGGCCACTCTTCGTTGCTGTGCGAGGGCCTCTCATCGCAGCGGCTTCTCTTGTTGCAGAGCACGGGCTCTAGGCACACGGGCTCAGTAGTTGTGGCTTGTGGGCTCCAGACCCCAGGCTCAGCAGCCATGGTGCCACGGGCTTAGTTGCTCTGTGGCATGTGGGATCTTCCCGGACCAGGGCTCGAACCCGTGTCCCCTGCATTGGCAGGCAGATTCCTATCCACTGCACCACCAGGGAAGCCCACTAAATGCCACTTTTATTACTAATAATACCTCACACTCATGTTGTGCTTTTCATCCAGGTATTGCCGGGTGCTATAGTCACATGAAGCAGCGTAGCCCTGCAGCCCCTGGATTATGCCATTATACAAAGAGCTTCTTTTTTTTTTTTTTTTTTAATTTAGAACGCGGGCCTCTCACTGCTGTGGCCTCTCCCGTTGCGGAGCACAGGCTCCGGACGCGCAGGCTCAGCGGCCATGGCTCACGGGCCCAGCCGCTCCGCGGCATGTGGGATCTTCCCGCACCGGGGCACGAACCCGTGTCCCCTGCATCGGCAGGCGGACTCTTCCCACCAGGGGAGCCCACAGAGAGCTTCTTTGAGGTGGGACAGACCCAGACAAAAGTTAGGACTAGTTGGGTCCCAACCTGAGCGGGTGATGGACATTAGGTACATATTCCCCACCCCACCCTATTAAACTCTTAGCCTCTCAGGTACAAGATCAGTGCTACCTCCTCCTCCTTTTTTTTTTTTTTTAAAAGCCCCAGCATTTAGCACAATGACGAATATAGCAGGTGCTCAATAATGTTTGCTGAATGACTGAATAAGTGACAAGTCAATGAACCTGGAAGTAAACCTTGAGTTCCCTTCTTTGTTTTATTTTCCTGTATGTGGGGTGTGTGGCAGTGACTGTCGGTCCTATGTCAACATCTCAGATTGTTTAGCATTTCTGAGCACGAGGTCTCTCCTGAGGCTTCCACTCCCAGCAGCACCTGCATCTCTGTCAGAGGATGGACCACGGGCACCTGGAACTGCCTTGGCTGCATTCCCTGTATGTCCTGCCCCTGCAGCCCTTAACCGATGAGAGGGCTATAAACTCTCCAACTCCCTCATCCCCAATGGGGACGCTTAGGTGTCACCTACACCGTGGCCCTGAGGGACTGTGCCAGCACTACCCTCCCAGGGATGTGGCTTGACATCACGTCCTCCTTCCCTTCCCAGTCCTGTTTCCCCACCCTATGGAACACTTCCTCATGAGTCGCTTTCTCTAGAATCTTCCCTCAGGGTGTGCTTCTGGGGAACCCAGCTTGACACTGGAGCATTTTGACTCATCTTCTCAATGATGCTGACTCTTCTGCTTAAACCTGGAAGGACCTCCTAGGAGAAAGCAACAATAGCAACAACCACCAATCTGACTCTTGGCTGAGGAACAGGAGCAGATGAGGAACAGTTAGGACTTTATATCCACGGGGGCTGGAATACAGAATTTCAGCTTAGAGTTTTCCTGAGCAAAGACAGCACAACTACGGGTCCCGGCAAAGGAAGCTCCAAATTATGCACACAAGCACGCAGCTCTTCTTCCAGGCTCCCCAGCTGGGGACTGTCTTCAGACAAGCCCCTGCAGGAGCCAGAAGTGAAGACCAGCGCTTGCTGAATGGTCAAGGCAGCAGCCAGCAATGGGAGGTCAGGCAGGACCTAGGTCAGAGAGTGTTTCTTCGCTTCCTTCCATTTAAATCAAGGGAGCCCATTAGCAAAAGGCTGGGGGCAGGGAGGCTGAGTCAGTGTGATGGGTCAGTGGCCATGTTTCCTCAAAACGACCTTTAAAGAGTCATTTCTGCATTCCCTGGGGCTTTCTGGTCTCAAGATTTCTCAGTTGCAGAGATCAAGCTCAGATGTTTGGAGGGACTGTTCCTCTTTCCATCCAAGGGTTTCAGGCAGACGCAGACCAGATGGGATGGCACTTAATAACTTTCCTGACTGTACTACAGGGACGATGGCAGGGTTAGGTGTCCCTCAGCTCCCTGAGATTTTATTGGTTCGTCACATTTTAAAGGGCTCTGGTGATACTGCCATAACTTACTTCGGAAGAAAACATTTATTATTAACATTGGTTTAACACTTACCTTTCTAGGGTATTCGTGGATGACACAGTCATACATCTGCCTTTTTATAGTGCTTCGCAGAGCACAAGATCTTCTGGCTGACACCTCATACATCATCAAAATTAAGACCTCTAGGCAAGCAGAAGAAAGTAGGACGGGGGTGCGCAGTGGGGCCAGTGACTGGGCATGACTCTAATGGTTCCCAAGTTAACTTTCCTTTAGAAAGAGACCGTTTCCATTAAGGACCAAATTACTTTTAACATTAAGACATCTGTGTTTCCATGGCAACCCACAACAACTTGAAAGGAATGGTCCGCGGTGGCCATAGTGCCAAGTGATGCTTCCAACCTGATTGGTGGCTGGTGGAGATTAACTCAGGGATGGGGGTCAGCCAGCCAGGGGTCAACCTCCAACTGCTGGGCATTCAACACCCCAGCTCTTCTGTGTGAAAGCCAGAAGAAACCTGGAAATCAGCAAGCCAGGACGAGAGCAGGTCCCCCGTATTTTATAAACATAACTGTATCATCATAGTGTCAGAATCTTTGCTGGAGACTTAAAATAATATTAACAGATAACTATGAAGAAACAGTTAACACAAGATAACAGAAAACAAAAGGAGAAAACAGCTCATTGTTTTTTTACTGACCTTCCCTTCAAGATCCAGCACTGTCTGACATTTTGGGGTCTCTTTTGCCTGCCTATAAAAAGAAAAGTGAGAGACCATAATTGTGTGGTTTCATATGCTCTGACACCCACAAGCCCCCTTTTCTCACTCAAATTGGCCAAGCATGACAACCGGGGAGCGAATTATTTTCCGCTGCTCTTTAGCAGAGATCATGTCTGCCCAGCTTTATCTGGGCCACAAAACCTGCTTTGTAACAAAGGATCCTGACCTTTATGTTGAAAAGGAGCAACAATTATTGTCCCTAAGCCCTGGGACCATCAGCATTTTTGAGGAGAAAAAAAGAGAACCAAGAAAAAGCAAATTTCCTGAGAAGTGAGTAAGGACTGTAAAATAGCCACATGGGGAATTCTCACTTGAGACAAGAGAAAAACTTGCATCTTTTCCACTGATAAAGTGACTGCTGTTTGCTTTGGGCCGTCAGGAATGGACTGTGTGTAGTAGGAAATGTAATACCGATCCATCTGCTGGGATCCGTTTCCTTGTCTTCTTTTGTCAACTGTGTGACGTTAACAACACCACATGACATTTGCGTCATGCATCAAACACATGCCTGATGGTCTCCAAACAATATATCCAGAGAGAAATAGAGCATTACAACCCAAAAAAGGAAACAGGAGAGGAAAGAGAGCTCGGCCCACCGGCCTCCCCCCACCAACTGTTGCTGATCAGTAAGATTCCCCTAAAGGCACTGGACAACACAGAGCAAAGATGGAGAAAAGCAGACAAAGCCTTCTGCATTCTGGGAAAAGGAAAAACCAACAGTGGAAAGAAACTGCTTTCAGAATTGTGAAAACATCACTTTAAGCCATAGCTTCCCTTCACTGATGTCCTTTCTCCAGGTCCAGGCATCCAGTCTGTAGGAGTCAATAGCCTGCTATGTTGCACAGTCGGTCCTCTGTAATGCAGGCTCCCCATCCCCAATCCCAGATTCAGGGGATGAGGAACCTGTGGATATGGAGGGCTCCAGTCCTACATCATTTTACAGAAGGGACTTGAGCATCTATAGAGTGTGATGTCCACAGGGTCCTGGAACCAATCCCCCATGGATACTGAGGGATGATTGTACTTTTTGTTTTTAATTCCTAAATGATGGGACATTTAAGTTCGTGTCTGCAGGAATGTTTAGGGAACAAACCTCCAACTGCGTATCAATGCACCAGATACAGAAGTCTTTATGGTAGGCGGGACTGGGGGTTTCTGCCCCATAACCTGCGTGCTAAGAGAGGGAAGACATGACTCCCATCTGACATAACCCCGTTTGGATGGCTAACCAGAGAGCACACGCTACCTGGGGCAAAGGTAACTAGCTTTGCTATAAAGATGTCATAAAGATGACCGAACAGGACTGGATGGCTGGGTGATGATGAACCATTTAGGGCCACTGTAAAACCACTGGGCATCACAGGGCTCCTTCCATCTTCCAGACACCATGGGCAAAGTGCCCATCCGATGCTGCACCTCCCTCCTCTGTGCGCTCACCGACCCTTCACTCTGCTCCATGACCCCGGCCCTCCCCGACCTTCCTGCCCTTTCCTACCAACGCAAGCGCCACGCCCAACAGGGAGTTGTCACTTCCCTCCTCCTGGCCGTCCCTGCTCCCTGCTGACGTCTGCAGGCCGGTGTTCCGGACGCCAAGGGCTTTTCCTCTGACCCGGTGAACCTGCCGGGCAATGCCTTTCCAGGCAGTGGGTGGGGAACACTTTTGAGTCACTTCGAGAAAGAGGAGACTGGGGGTGAAAGGACACGGTTTCTAAGCATGTGGCTGGAGGCAGAGCTGGGTCGTGCGTGCACACTCGCACCTTTCACTGAGGCATGAGGGAAACCAAGCCAGGGCTTCACTGGCTGGTTCCCGTGCCAACTCCCCCTTTCCCGAGTCCAACAACAGCTGGGAGGAAGGGGCTTCCTCAGACCCCCAGCTGCCCTCCCCCAACTCATCTGGACCCAGCAGACTCCAAGGCGTCCCACTGTGAACTTCACCCACCTCGTCATCTTTAAAGTGTCAGTAAGCCCCTTGATCTGGGCTTGAGCAAAGGTAACATTTTAAAGAAGTGAAGTTATGGATTCCCACTCGAAGGGAAAGACGCTCCCTGACCCCCACCCCCACCCCCAATCCCCAGCCCTGGTACATAGACCTGACAGACGCAGGGGTAAAGAGAAGGGTGGGACTCCCCCCAGATCTTTCCTTGATCTGTCCTAAGCAGCAGGAGACCCTAGTGGGCGGGGCTGGGACTCCAGGGCCAGACCCCTCGTGCCTGCATCTCGGCTCTGCCAGTGGCATGTTCCGGGACCCTGGGCAAGTCATTTAACCTCCCAGTGCCTCCAACTATTTTCTGAAAAATATAAGTAACTTACCTGCCATGTGGGGTTGTCAAGAAGATCCAATGAGTTCAAGCATACAGAGCATTTGGACACGCCTGGCCACTGTAGGCACTCCACAACTTGCCTTAAATGTAGAAAGAAGACGATCGTGTTCTAAGAAAGGTCAAGGAACTCTACCATGTTCTTAACGTTACTTCTCTGTATTGACTATTTACACTGAAAATGATGACATAGAAGGAAAGAAAGGGCAACCGCGGTTTCTTTTCCCTTCAGTCCTCCCTTACTCATCAGTAAGATGAAGGCGGAGAATGTTGGCAAAAAGTCTGTATATCAAGAAGTGAAATAAGAACAGTTCGATGCAGCATTTCCACTGTTCTGGTAGCGATGAACTAGAGATGAATGTACGAGTTAGGAAATACGATTTGTGTCACTTTGGTGATTCCACATCTGAGTTAAAAGCTCTTCCATGTGCATTTAAAACTGTCCTTGTATAATCTAGAGATGAAGGGTAAAGATTGTGCTAATAAATAATATTTATCTATTTATACTTGGAACAGTACTACGTAGCAAATAAAAAATACTATGACAAATCAGAGAGAGACCACCAAAGAAAAGGAAAAGGCCTTATATTTTAATACCTTTAACGACATTTTCCTGCTTTTTTGAACAAGGGGCCCCCCATTTTCATTTTGTAAATTATGTAGTGGGCCATGCCCGCAGGCCGACTACTTGGTGCTCTTCTCACCACCCTCTCATTCAGCCTCATTTCTCTTACAGCCGGGAGAGTTTAAAGGGAGGGGCTGGGGAGGCAGAGGAGAGCTGCTGAGGTATTTTCAGCTGGGGCCTGACTTCCCAGGGGCACTTAAATCCCCCGGAAGCTCCTTTAAGGACCCTTGGCAACCTGTGGTCAGTGCTGTCACCAGCTGAGGGGATGCAATGGCCTCCCCACTCCCCAGCCATCCAGTGTTTGCCAGATGTCAGATCTGAAAGGCAGTTCCAGCCAGAGGAAGATGATACCCGCATCATGAAGGTGGGAGTTGCCAGCCAGGACTCAGGCCCGAGGACCAGCCTGGTGCTTTGCTTTAAATGGCAGGAGCAGAGCAGGGTTGTTATTTCTCTTCCTGGGATCAAAATCAGACAGATCTCCTATTTGGCTTACGAGGCAATAAGTGGATAACGCCAGTGAATGTCAGTGCAAATTACAGCTCCAGACTCCTGTCGGCAGCTTTGTGCTGCTTCTTGTCACTTTAATGCAAAGAGACAGCATGGAGCTGATAGCAAGCCAGAGGGTGGGGGATTGGAGAGGGTAGCTCTGTCAGGGACAGGAAAAATGCATGGTGGAGAGACTCAGACAGGAAAAACCCACAGCAATGATTTCCTTGATTGCCTGCTGGAAAGGGGGCATTGAGGGTGTTAGGTGCCTGGACAACGCCTCTTAGGTTTTTACAAACTGAGCAGCTACCTCATCTATTCATTTACCCACCCACCAACCCACCCATCCATCCACCCATCCTCATCTGTTAATGAGAGCCCGACTGGGGCTCTTGGCACACTGGGATTCTGAGGGACTCGTGGGGCCTCCATCTACAGCTTGCGGCCAGTTTCCTGGGGTTGATTCTAAGAAGTCTGAAGAACTGCTGGGAGGAAACACCTCTCTTTCTAGCAAAAAAAAAAAAAAAAAAAAAAAAAAAGGGTTTTTTTAAAAAAAAAAAAAAAAAAAAAAAAAAAAAGGGTGCTTTAGGGCCTTTTAATTTGTCTAAAACAGCCCAGGGACTGCTCAAAAACTCCAGTTTTACTCAATTAAATTGCATTTTCTAAGCTGGTGGGTGTTACTGTTTCAGAGACCCCTTAGCTGAGAGACAATATCTTCCTTCCAGCCGGCTGCAGAAAGAAGTCTCGCATTTTAGGGTGCCAGGATTTGAGTGTGTCCATCTGTCTTGAAGCCTGCAAGGGTCAGCTCCCATTAATATGCAGCTACACTGTATCTCTGCCCACATCACACATTTGAGGAGCTGATGCAGTCAAAATGAGAAGCCAGGCCTTCCTACAGCTGTGCTGGCAAGCTAGTATCTAAGGAATTAGAAAAGGGGCCAAGAAAGTAACTATATGAGATACCCATCTTGCGTGTCTTCATAAGTTCCTCGATGACTGTTCTCTCTCTCAGCTGCTGTCCCACCTGCCCCTGGAAGCCCTTCACCTTGAACGCAGATGAAAGCCCTCACCACAGAATCTGCACGGAATCTGGCTTCATGGGCAGTCATCAGGGGCTGGATAATGCAAGGGAGCTCACTCCCCTTGGGGTGAATGTTAACCTAGGAGGTAGAAGGTAGGAGCAGGGCAGATAAATTCCTCCACCTTCCGTTCTCCCGTGAATGACACTGGATCATGATTCCTTCTTGCAGCCTTTCTAGAGAAGCTCCGTACTGAGTAAACCTGGTGTCCCCTCACTGCTCAGGGGAGTTCACGGTGAAACAAGGCCACCACGGTAACATGTTACATGGCATCACGTGACTCCTTGTCTCACTTCCTTGTTTCCATCGCCCTGGGTTTGCACCTTCTCACCAAATCATTAGAACCTTAATGCTTGCTCAGGGTCAGCTTTCTGGACCAAGGCAGTAAATAATAATACTTGCTCAACACCTGCTATGTGCCCACAGGTACTGTGAGGACATTCAAAACTGATTACGGAACTTGGGAAAGTCATTCAGGATAGCAGGACCTGTATCCCACGGTCACCTAGAAAATCATATGCAGAGTGGGAGTGAAATTGTTGAAACTGAGTAAAAAACGGCTGGTGAAAAAAAGAAGGAAAAAGAGTAGGGGGGGGGTGAGTTTAGTGAAGACAGGGTGGCATCAGATCTGCGGGGGACAAATGAAGAAAAGAGGGGCTTCTGTATTCCTTGAGACTTTTGATCAAGATTCCAGGCCCCCAACTTGGTCTCCAAACTGGGAAAGATGTCCGTTTTGGAGATTTCACTTATGCAATGAGTTAGGGTTTTCTTCACAGCAGAAGTAATGAGAGCGTGAAGGAGGGACAGCTTTCAGTACCAGTGTACTAGTTATCTATTGCTGCATAACAAATTACCACAAAACTCAGTGGTCTGAAACAACAGTATACATCGTCAGGGTTTTGATTTTAGCCATTGTTGTGTATGTGTGGTGGCATCTCATTGTGGTTTTGCCTTGCCTTTTCCTCATGGGTGGTAATGTGGAGCACCTTTTCATATACTTATTCCCATTTGGTTAGCTTTTTTGTGAAGTGCCTGGTCAAATCTTCTGCCCATTTTTTCCTGGTGGATTGCTGGTATTTTTATCAATTTAAAGCCAATTTAAGGCCATGAGTTACATATCCTAGATAAGAGCCTTTTGTCAGATAAATAAATGGCAAATGTTTATGCCCTCAAAAAAAAAAAAAAAAAAAAAAAAAACCAAACCCAACAGTAAACAATTAGTATCTCTCACAGCCTCTGTGGGTCAGGAACTCAGGAGCAGCCCGGCTCGGTGGATCGGGCTCCAACCTCTCATGAAGTTCAGGTCAGATGTTGGCTGGGCTGCAGTCAGATGAAGGTCTGACTGGAGCTGGGGGATCTGGCTCCAAGATGGTTTGTTCACACAGTTGTCGGCAGGAGGCCTTAGTCCCTCTCCATGAGGACCTCTCCTGAGGCGCTACCTGAGTGTTCTCATGACGTGGTGGCTGGTGATCCAAGAGACCAAAGCAGAAGCCACAACACCCTTTATGACTTTGCTTCAGAAGGTCATACACGGGGCTTCCCTGGTGGCGCAGTGGCTGAGAGTCCGCCTGCCGATGCAGGGGACGTGGGTTCGTGCCCCGGTCCGGGAAGATCCCTCATGCCGCGGGGGGGCTGGGCCCGTGAGCCATGGCTGCTGAGCCTGCGCATCCGGAGCCTGTGCTCCGCAACGGGAGAGGCCACAACAGTGAGATGCCCGCGTACCGCAAAAAAAAAAAAAGTCACACACTGTTCTCTGCAACCTACACTACTGATCACACAGGAAGTCCTGATTCAAGGCAGCGAGAGCATATTCAAGGGCACGGGGACTAGTAGGTGAGGACCCTGTAGGGAGGAAGAGCATTTTTGGAGACTGGACCATAACAGCAACCTGGAACATCAGGGCTGAGAGAGTTCTTAGAGATCATCTGTTTCAACATCCTCATTCAATAGCTGAGGAAAACAAAGGTCAGCAACATTAAGTAACTCACTCCAGGTCACTCAGTGAATCATCTGTTCACACTAAACAGTGCCTGCAGGAAGCACATTTTACGAAGCCATGTGAGAATCACAGCCCGTGGTCAACCTGGGTCACTACACTGATCAAGGCAGTCAGAGGTGATGCTTTAAATAAGAGCTGCTGAATGAATCCAGTGCAAAGCTGATGATAGCAGTTCATTCATTCATTCATTCATAATATATTTATTGAGTGCTTTCTTGAAGCCTGGCACTGTGAACAGGTATGCAAAAACATGCTTCGGCTCTCATGAACCTTACTATGTAGGGAAGACAAACATTGGGTAGCCTCACAAATAATGGAAATATTACAACCATGGCAAGTACTTTGAAGAGGAGGTTGAAGCACTGTGTGAACACAGAATACTGAGTTTGTTTCAGCCAGAGAGGCATCTCCAAGGAAGTGATGATTCAGTTATCACTTGACAGCCTGAAAGTGAGTTCCACTAACAATGAGATGATGATTTTTGTTCACAATTTATTTGTTTTTCAGCTATTGTATTTTCCACCTCCAGATGTTCCATTTGGGTTTTTTTTTTAATGTCTTCTATTTCTCTCATAATTGAGTTTGTGTTTTCCTTTAACATCCTTGAATATATTTATAAGATTTATCACAGCAATTTTAAGATCCTTGCCTGTTAGTTCCATCATCTCTGCCATTTCTGGGCATATTTCTGTTTTATTTTACTCCCAGTTATAAGTCATATTTTCCTGCTGTTTTGCACACCTGGTAATTTTCTATTCGATGCTAGGTAACAGTATTAGGTATCAGATTTTGTTTTATTCCTTGAGAGAGTGTTGGACTTTGCTCTGGCACACAGTTACTTGGAAACAGTTTAATCTTTTCAGGGCTTGCTTTTAAACTTTGTTATGCTATGCTATGCTTTGTTATGCTTTAGTCTAGGACTAACTTAGCCCTATGATTAAGGCAATACCCTTCTGGAACACAACCCATGTGTTACAGGGTCTGCACTTCGGCTGATGAAAATACCAACGTTTTCTAGCCCTGTAAGAACTCCAGGAATTGTTCCAGCTGCTCCTTTTATGGGGCTCTTTTTTCTGCCTCAAGGAATTTTTTCACATGCAGGTGATGATCAGATATCAAAGACAAGGTTTCTAACCTGACAATGTCTGGAGTTTTTTCCTGTGTGTAGAACTCCCTTCACTCTGGCATTCTTCCCTGAAAACGTGAACTTCCTTGGTCTCCCACAACTCTGAACTCTGTCTCCTCAAGTCCACAAGCCCACCATCTGGGTTCTCTCTAGACAGTGAGCTGGTGCCACTGCAAGACCCATCTTGCTTATTTTCTTTCACCTTGACTATTGTCCAATGTTGAAATTGTTGTCTCATATATTTTTTCTGGTTTTCTAGTTGTTTAAGGAGGGGTATATATCTAGTCCCTGTTACTGCATCATGGCATATGTTTTCTTTGACTTTTTAAACAGCTTTATTGAAGCATTTTATATATATATATACATATATATATATATATGTATATATATATATATGTATATATATACATATACATTTAAAGTATAAAATGGACAAGTCTTGATGTATACACATGAAACTATCACCACATTCAAGACAATGGACATATCCATGACTCCAAAAGTTTCTTCATGCCCCTTTTGCAATCTGTCCTGGTTCCCTGGACCCTTCCTCCCAGACAACCACTGATCTGCTTTTAGTCATGACAGATTAGTTTGCATGTTCTAAAGTTTTATATAAATTCCTTTTTGCCTGGCTCCGTTCAATCAGCATAATTATTTTGATTCATGCACCTTGTTGTTTGTATCACTAGTTTCTCCCTTTTTCATTGCTGAGTAGTATTCCATTGTATGGATATACCACAGTCTGTTTGGTTATTTTGTATATACCATATTTACTTATTCATTATTGATGGACATTTTGACTGTTTCAATTTTAGCTATTACAAATAAAGGTCTTATGAACATTTATGTAAAAGTCTTTATATAGACATGTGCCTTCTATTTTCTTGGATAAGTAATTAGGGATAGAACGTATGACAGGTGTATGTATAACTCTTAAAGAAACTGTTTTCTAATGGCATTTGTTTTAAAGCCAGTTTTTGTTTTGTTTTGTTGTTTTTGGATCCATGTGGTGGTGTGGTAAATCTGAGGTGTTTGGATGTAAATGTTCAACTTTTCTTATGCTGAAGCATTGAGCAACTGTCGTATTGATTAACCTCAGCCCTCACCAGTTTGGAAGGTAGACCTTCACCACAAGGTGGAAGAATAAGAGAAGAGAATAGGAGGGGCTCCCAGCCTGGCTGACAGCAGTGCAAAAAGAGACAGAACTCTTGGATTTTTTTTGCTTTGAGGCATTTAAATGGAAATTGAAGTGAAATTTGCTCTTTTTGGCTAGTTCATCTGTTTCTTGTGATTTCTGAAAATATAAAATGTTGGAGAACTTAGGTCAGAGCTGTTGTTTTGAAGTTTTGAGCTATTTCCTTGATGTTGGGGCTTTGAAGCTCCTGTCTGTGAATAAATTCAGCCTTTGTTTCACCTTTCCCTGCTGAA
>NW_006769631.1:520806-532364 GCF_000442215.2 Lipotes vexillifer | reverse complement strand
CTGCTGAACAATGCCAGTGAGTTAGAAGGAGATATCCAGTAGGGATAAGTAGCTTTTCTTTGATCCACATACAAATCGTGCTCCATTTAGCCAACAGAGGAATGGGATTCACAAATGCCCATGTGGCTCTGAAGCATGCGTCATATTTAATAGAATGGGCAGCGGCAGTGCAATCTATCTCCACTGCCTCCTTCCCCCTTCCCCAATGCCCAGCACAGACGGATTCTCTTAAAGGAGCTTCCTTATGGCAGTCAATATTTTTTATACTTCTGCTAATATCTCACACAATTTGAGATGCCTGGCACTTGGCAATATTATGTTAGCACAGAGACCCTTGAAAGCTGCATGATGCCTGGGGAGGTGGGGAGGAATACGGTGTGGGGAGAATGTCCAGTCACCCTTCAGCCTCCTCTGTCATCCTAACAGTGCAGAAGCAATTAGAGATCAGATATCCAGGGCCCTCATGTACCGCTGGACCTGCTGACAGCCTCAGAGCAGGTGACAGCTTCTCTGGAGAGGGCGTCACCACTCCCTCAGAAACAGCCTGCCTCTGACTCTGTGGCCGGCTTGGCTCACAATGCAGCTTGAGGACATTCATGTCCATATTCATAAATGACCTGGGACAGAAATGCTAAATGATCCCCTCATGGCCTTTTCTTAACTGGCCCTTTAAATCTTCAGCTGTGTGATGTGGGCTGCAGCCGGGAAAGGGGCTCTATTGATTATTCTGCTTCCCATTGTTGAGTTTAGGCTTTATTCTTAATAATGATGCTGCCTCCTGTTTTGTTATGTGGGGCTCCACCTCCCACCTTCCCGTCCGCAAACATAATCTGGGTAACTTTTTGGCACTGAGCCTTCCGGGCCCTGTGGCCACCCCACCGATGCTGTCTGTGGCTCTGTCTGTGCCTTGAGACAGGGGCTACTCACACTAGCCTGGGGCCGAGCCTCTCCACCGGGGCACCCAGCGGACTCTCGATGCTGATTGATACAGATGAAACACCGGGCACAGCTAACAGTGATGTCACAACTGATGGCAGTTTGGAGAAAGGAAGGCCAACCCCACCAAGCATCCTGGTTCTCTGGCAGGTGACAGGCAGAGGACTGAAGGCATCTCCTTCTTGGCTTCCTCTTCCTTAGGGATACTGGTCATGCTGGGGAAATAAACATGCAATTGATTTTGTTGCCTCCAAGCCCTTGGTACTGTGGCTGAATGGCTGCGGTTGTCATGGCAGCGAGCAACATTATTGTTATCATCTATGGCCTTTTCCTCTCCCCTGGGAAATGTCTGACATGATTCTGGTTCTCCACGCTGGTTCTGTTCCTTGCCTTTTTGGGATGGATGCTTCCTCCTTGCCTCTGATTGGGGAGAATTTCTATTGGTTTGGAGGGACTGGCCGATGTGTGGGAAAGATGGGGGCAGGGTGAGAAAAGAGAATCAGAGGAGGGACAACATTTTTTGTGTGAAGTAGGGAGATTGGAGCAAGGGGACAAATGGTCACTGGGTGACAGAAGAGGAAGGGAAAAGGGAACAAGAAGGGAGATGGGCACAGAGAGAAGCAGAGAGGGACAGAGGGAGGAGGGGCACACAGCAGGGCGGACACCCTGCCCTCCGGAAGCCCCTCGCTCACACACGCAGACCCGCTCCTACAGCTGTCAGAGCTCCTCCCGTGTCCCCGCCCCCACAGGCTTGTTCAATGTCCTCCACCCTCTACAAGCCCCTAAGCCTCCAGTGGGCAGCACAGCCTTCTCCTCAGTCCCCAGCCCAGCGGCTCCACCACGTGCCTCATAATATCAGGCAATTCAATGCCGAATAAATTAATGCATGGATGGACACTGAAATGCTTTTTAAGATTGAAATAACTGAATGAGGCTTTGGGGGACTGAAGAATGGGAATCTAGATCCCTAGAGACAGATGGTCAAACTCACCTGCCAGTTTGTGGGTTTGTGCTGAGAAATGCAGTTTCAAAGAAGAGTGGAGACAGTAGATATTATATTGGTTGGTCAGAGGGTGATCCTCTTTGAGAGAAATTCCCCCAATTCTGGGCACCTGCCTGAGGCTGCTCTTCTGATGCGCTGATTATTGTGGAAGTAAAGCAGGTGTCACTGGCCAACGTGGCAGGTCGGCTTCCCCGGTGTCTTCATCTCCAAGCATCCCCACCCTGAGATGCCTCAGGATCCTGCCCTACAGGATGGGGAACGAGACTTGGAGAAAGTGGTTTCCTATCACAGTTGTAGGGTGGCGTCAGATGATGACTGTGACCGCATTTGGAAAGGTGTAAAGCCATGTCCCTACTGTGGTCCCAGGGCACGTCTTGAAGTAGAAATCCTGACTCTTCTGGGCACAGGCCCTTCTTGCAGGCTCCTTGGAGAGGAGTGACAGCAAGGACGGGTGAAATGAGAAAGGAGAGGGGAGAATGCCTCTGCGTTTGCCTCCTAGGAATGCTCCATATAAAAGGCTGGACCTTGTGTTCCCTCTGATATGGTCAGAGCTATGCGTAGTCTCGTGCCTGAGCCCAATCCTAGGAGGAAGAAAAGGTTTACAGTGGAAAATACCAGCTAATGTCCAGTGCTGGCAGTGGCCAATCTACGGGAACAAACGGGCAAACAGGGAGACTGACCCATGTTGACCAAACTCACAGGGGAGTGATGGATAAACCTAAATGCTACTTATTTGTGCAGCATTTTTCAAGTTCTTTGGAATCTGAGAATCTGCCCTGGTAAATAAACCTTCTGTATGACTAATCACGTGACATTGTCTAGTAAAAGAAAAATGGTCCATTAAGCCTTGTTCCCAAGAAAGGCAGGAAATGGGGCAGGAACAAGTTTGTTGTCCTTTCCACTTATTTATTCTTGCTTTTTGACTCAAGCAAGGGAACTTGATTAGAGGAAAAAATAAATTTCCACTAAATGTCAACCCTAATATTTTCCTTTTGAATGTAACCCAGATTATTAGCTACCTCCCCTCACCTGGTGGAGATCCAGGTAAAGCTGGCTTGAGCCATCAGATTCATGACCTTTAGAAACCTAGAGCCACCCCCCAAGATTTCTGCACATCCTAAGGGGGGTCACGTGCTCATGGCTTCTTCTGTCTTCCCATGCCCTGCCCTGACTTTTGCTTATACATGTGTGGTCCTTATTTTGTGCTGTTACATGCCACAACTCTTGTCAAGTATATCAAGATTCTCTCTCACACAAAATATCTGTGAGCTGAGCAGAATTTGCCAACTATTTCAGTAGTGAAAGGACTAGAAGGGGAGAATGAGAACAGATTTCCGTCACAGAAACACAAGTTCAAAATCCAACAAAAGAGCATCTCTGATCCTCAAGTGGCCTCTGGCCACCGCACACTGACACTCCCCTGCTCTCTCCCACCTCTCTCCATCTTGCCCTTTCCCCTGTTCCTTCTTCTTTGCTTTATTCTCTCCCAGACTCTCCTCGTAGTTAAAGAAATGCCTCCCATATATATATATATATATATATATATATATATGGTACGGCAGAGTGGCTTCAACTTCAAGACCTCACATTCTACCCCAAGTATTTATTAAGGTCTTTTTTCCAAACAAAGGTAGTTCCCCTGCCCAAGAGGCACTCCCATACTGCTAGGATAACAAGAGTCACTGCATCTCCTTTCCTAGACAAATCCTATTGCACTTCTCCATCTCAGTTTCCTCTAAGAAATCCAGGGGTTTAGCTATAATCGGCTCATCCCAAATGCTACTCCTTTTAGGAAAGTCCACAGACCATACTCCTGTTTGTTACTTCCTGGCTGTTCGTGGGAGAAACCAGCTGTGGTATCTTGGACAAAATACTTAAACTCTCTAAGCCTCCTTGGGGAAGGAAATGACAGGTAACACACAAAGCTATTGGAAAGATCCAAGTAACATGATGTATATGAAAATGCTTTGTCAGCCACAGAGCCCAGTGAAATTTATGACTGTTTACTCATGAATGCCAAGCAAGGCATCCACTGGCTGTCCGAGTGTTTATGTATCTTCCTTTCTTGGTGACGGCAGCTTGACTACTGCACTAGTCCAAACACTCTGGGGCCTCTTTCTCACGTACAGCCAGAGGCTATGTAGTTGGTGCACATAAAGAACACCTGACGAGGGACTTCCCTGGCGGTGCGGTGGTTAAGAATCCGCCTGCCAATGCAGGGGACACGGGTTCGATCTCTGATCCGGGAAGACCCCACATGCTGCAGAGCAACTAAGCCCATGCGCCACAACTACCGAGCCTGTGCTCTACAGCCCATGAGCCACAACTACTGAGCTCATGCACCGCAACTACTGAAGCCCGCATGCCTAGAGCCCGTGCTCCGCAGCGAGAGGCCACCGCAATGAGAAGCCCACACACCGCAACAAAGAGTAGCCCCCGCTTGCCACAACTAGAGAGAAAGCCCGTATGCAGCAATGAAGACCCAATGCAGCCAAAAAATTAAAAAAAAAAAAAAAAATTTAAATAAAAAAATTTAAATAAATAAATAAATAATAAGTGTGGGGTGGGGAAGAGCACCTAATGAGTAGAGAAATAGCCATCCTGCAAGAGGTGGAGCATCTAAGGCTATGGAAAGTCTCTGTTTGAGGGACAAAGAAATGCCCGTATGCCTACACACAATCCTTGCCTCTGAGCCCCGTATCATTTACAGCAAAAGCACTACTTTAAAGAAACAACAACAACTAATCCTCTACTTCTACTTCATTCCACAAACAATATATTTACTGTAGATTATTAGAAATAGTGGTTGGAGAGAGAGGATGATAGAGAGAGAGACTTACCTGCAGCCCCCCACCCAGGGAAAACCACTATAATGTTTTAATGTCGATGAAGCCTCATTTTGTGTCTGTGTGTACTTGGCGTGAATTTCTCCATGACATTTTGGTGCATAGTAGATCATACTTCTTTTATTTTTCCCATAAATTGCAACTATCTCAGTCACCCACCTTTTAGATCCATTCACGCATTCAACAGATATTAACTGAATGCTTATGATGTGCCAGACACTCTTCCAGGTGCGGGGGAAATAGCAGTGAGAGAACAAACATCTCTGCCCTTGTCCAGCTGACATTCTAACTGGGGGAGACAGACAATAAACAAATAAGAAAAATAGTACGACAGCTGGGGATAAATGCCATGAAAATATCACAGCGGGGAAAGGGCTTTGGGAGTGTTAGGCAGGCTGAAATTTTAAATGGGGTGATCAGGGAAAGTCTGAAAGCAACAGCCTGAAGGAGACAAAGAACTGAGCCATCTGGAGACCATAGGGAAGTGTGTTCCAGCAGAGGAAGCAGCACGTGCAAAAGCCCCGGGGCAGGAGTGTGCCAGGCATATGCTGGGAACAACAGGGAGGTCAGTGTGACTGGAAGAGAGTGTCGGTGTAGATGGGGTGTAGAAGATGAGATAGGGAGGTCACGGGGCCTGAACGTGCAGGGCCTTGAGGGCCAGCGCAAGGATTGGGCTGTTCTCTGATTGGTGATGGGACACTACTAGGAGATTCGAGCAGAGCAGTTACACAGTCTGACTGAACATTGAGGATAAACTACAAGCGGGCAAAGGTAGGAGCAAGGGACCTGTGATGAGGCTATTGCAATAATCCAAGAGAGAGATGCTAGTTATCTGGACCAGCAGGATAAGGGAGGTGGTGAGGTGAGATGGCGTCTTGATGTATTTGAAGATGGAACTGAAATGTGAGATGGGGGAGTTGCTTTCACTCCCTTTCTTACAGTATAGTATTGCTTGTTTTGAAAAAGGGGCCCAGAATGTTGAGGTGTTTGAGGGGGGCCAGCGAATAGCACTCCCTCTCTTACTTCCTCACTTGAGCCCTGATCCAATTGAGAAATAAACAAAGGTATAGTAAGGCAGATGGAGACTAGAAGGTCACTGATACAGAGAAAACTGATGTCGGAGAGGTGTGTACTGGCTACATGTCCTTCCAAATACTGAATCCCAGAATAAGGCATCTCACTCACCGCATCATAACCAAGAGGCCTGTCCTGTGAGCTTTACCACATGGGAGAGCAGACCCAAGAGGGTTTTGGGTGACTCCCACCCAGCTTCTCCTTCCAAACTCACAATCTGATTAAGCCCCTCCCTCCAGGGAGGGTGACAAGGATGGGGTAGCTGGAGGGATGGAGAGAGTGCAGGGGTGTCATACCAGGGGCGCTGCCTCCACTTGGATGGAAGCATCTTGGGGAAATAAGCTATCCCCACCCCCAGTCCCCCACCAACACACACCTTCTGAAAGACAAAAGACCCCTTTAGACCCCTTGGAAGTGGGGATTCACTCTTCCAGTGGTGAGCAAGGGGGCCCTGCACAGTTCTTGTCAGGATGATGAAACACCAAACACCATGGCATGTGTAGACACTGCTGTGAGGAGAGAGGAGTATGCGTGCGCACACACACACACACACACACACACACACACACACAGAGACAGGATCATGCCATATGATCATAGCATATTTTACAACTGCTCCTTTCACTTGATAATATATCTGGACTCTGCTTTCAGTAAATATACTTTTTTTTTTTTTTTTTTTTTTTTTTTTGCAGTACGCAGGCCTCTCACTGCTGTGTACTCTCCCGCTGCAGAGCACAGGCTCTGGACGCACAGGCCCAGCGGCCATGGCTCACGGGCCCAGCCGCTCCGCGGCATGTGGGATCCTCCTGGACCGGGGCACGAACCTGTGTCCCCTGCATTATTGGCAGGTGGACTCCCAACCACTGCGCCACCAGGGAAGCCCTCGGTAAACATACTTTTACAAAATCATTTTAACGGCCAAATATCACTCCACTGTGTGGTATACCCATCTTTTGGTAACCAACCTCCTATTGTTGGTCATCTGGCTTGCTTCTAATCCTTGGCTACTATTAAAAACAAATAAGTAATTAAAATAAAAACTGTCTGAACCTTCTTGTAGCTAAATTGGTTCACGTGCTTGATTCCTAAAGCTAAATTCCTGAAATTGGAATCGCTGGGCTAAAAGGCAGGCATGTTTTTAACACTGTGGTTTTACAGTTTGCAAAATTCTGCAAGTCCAGTATGCAAAGGACAAAAAGAATAGACAAAAGAGCCAGTTTACCTTGTAGGCTGTGGGCTCCCACACTGGACCTCCTGTGTCCCCCACAGGCCCTTGCACTGTGCAGGGCACCCTAGAACTTCAGCTCATTGTGTGTGGGCCAGTGGGCTGAAGAGAACCAATGGGAAGGGATGGTAGGTCGGGGCCTTCTGTACATGACAAAGGCAAGTGCATTTTCAAGGGTGAGCAGGGGCCTCTCCTGGTTGGTAGAGCTGACATGGTGGGTCCCAGGCCAGCCGCCCATGCTCTCCCTCTGCACCCGAGCGGATCTAATATCAGAAAAGGAACATATTCTGGCTTCGTCTGTCATGAGATTCTCCCAGATGACCCGCTCCCAGAACAGCTATCTGTGGGCTCAAGTATACACATGGCATTTGCTTTGTCCCCAAGTCTGTGCCTGGAACCTGGACCCTTGTGTGCCATTTTCACACTCAACAATTCCTGGAATGCTTATGCCTCTTTGAATGGCATCTCTGAACAGTTGTTTAGTTCACGGGCTAATATTTTCCATGCAGCACCTCCAAAGAAAATCTAAATGCACACAGCCCCACGGAAAGAGCTGACTGCCGATACTCCCAGTTGCAGGAAGTTTTTCTGGTGGCTGAGGCTAAAAGCTGCAGAAGGATTTTCAGTTTCTCGGGGAAAGAACTGAGGGAGGGTCTCACCGTGCCCAGGGAAGGCGGCCCCCCCAGAACAGGGAGGTGGGCTCCACAAAAGAAAGCCTCCCAGAGCATGGTGGAGAGCTTAGGGTAAAAATAGGCCTCTGTTCAAAGCCCAGTGCCACCCCCATCACTGTAGGAGTGTGGGCAGGTTACCTGACCTCCCTGTGCCTCAATGTCCTTAGCTGAAAATGAAGGGAGCAAAGTTTAGCGCCCAGGGTTGTGTAAGGATCTAACTGAGGAAATGTGCATATAAATTACAGGGTAAGTGCCCCCAAAGCGGTAGATGGTACTCTAGCATCAATACCACCAAATGGAGACAATAGGATCCCAAAGAAATGGATTAAAGAAACCACTGGACAGGGGAGGGGGTGGGGCAGATTAGGGGTATGGGATTAACAGATACAAGCTACTATGTATAAATGATAAGCATCAAGGATATACTGATGGGAATTATAGCCATTATCTTGTCATAACTTTTAATGGAGTATAATCTGAAAAACTACTGAGTCACTATATACCTGAAACCAATACAACGTTGTAAATCAACTATACTTCAATAAAAAAGGACCACTGGACACATCTCTAACATCGTTATGTCCCAAGGGTGTAGCACAGTTAGCACTCGGTAAATATCTGAGGAATTTGATGAATGAATATGTGCTAGACCGCATCAGCCACGTAGGCAGCAGTAACGGTGAGAAGCTGGTCCCTGGAGAAGCTAAGAAAACTTCCATGACGATAACAATATTATTAATAAAAGTAGCGGAGGATTATATAACACTCAGGTGCCTGACACTACACCTTAGATCACCCTTGCAAGGTGGTGCTTCACCTCCATTTACAGAGGAGGACACTGCGACAGAGGTCACATAACTTGCCCTGTGTAGTGCAGTTAGAGGGCAGAGCAGCATCCACGTCTGGATCCTGGGGCAGGGGGACAGCAGGCTGGGGACTCTCCTGGCTTGGCGAAGGTGGCTGGGGGCAAGGAGAGTGAACTCAGCTCAGGGTGGAAGGCGAGGAGGACCAGGGCTCAGAGACATGGCACCTGCCCACCCAGGAAGGGCAGGATAGGCTGTGACCACAGAGACAGGCGATGGAATAGAAAAAAAACAGGAGGAGCCTGTTTCATCTCCAAGCTGTAAAATGAGAGGATATGTTTACTCACAGTGGGCCGGGGGCCAGTTCTCAGGGTTTCACATGTATTAACTCAGTCCTCCCAGCCTGATGGATTGTGAGCTTCCAGGTTTGCTCGGCGGGCTGCGGTTTGTCTGCATCACTTTTGTCATCCAGGTGATTAATTTTAGCTAGAATAACAACACACAGCTATTCAAAAGAGCTCTATTATTGACATTCTTATTGCAAACAAATAGCATGCCTGTAACAAATCTCCAGCCCTTTTTCTTTCTCCTGTATCTCTCTTTCTCTCCTCTACCCCTTTTCTTTCTTCCCAAAGCCTTAGAATATAACTTTGTTCACATGAAGTTTCTTAGGGGCATTTTTATCACCTCTACCTGAGGACAAACAGGAAAAATACCAGGACCAACAAAGTCCTCCCAACATGGCCAAAGATGTTTGGATGGGGGACCCGCAGGGAGGGTGGGGTTGCTGAGCCCCACATTGGGAGAGTGAAGCCACTTGCTCCCCAATTTGCTTCGACTACGGCCGTGAGGGCCCAGTCCGAGCCTTGGCCAGCTCCTAGGGTGTGGCCAGACTTGTCAGCTGGGATGTCTGCCAACCATCCTCAGCATATGCCCCAGGCACCCAGGAGAGAGAGACTGGCCAATTGGGAGCAGTAGGATGGGCAGGGCCCCAGAGCTGCCAGGGTTTGGGGCTCCCTGGAGAATTGGCCTGTTCTAGAATCATGACCTTTGACAGTGACTGACTCTGCATCTGGGTCTTCAACCTTCCTTATTTCACAGGGAGGACTCGCCACACTTAGGCTCCACGGTGTCCCTTCCCAGAGCATTCTGGGCTGAAGACCCTGCCTCCCTCCCTCCCCTGCTCTATCCCTGGTCCTGGCTGAAGCAGATGGGAGGGGTCCACAAGGGAACAACTTGGGTAGCTGAATCTCATCCCCTCTGTCTCTGCGTGAGTGTCCAAAGGACTTTCCTGAGCCATAAAGGGACCACTTGTGGCTCATCATTCCCAGAGAAGTTCTTCCTTCATCTCAATACTCTGCTCGGAAACCTGGAGCACCTGGAGGCTTTCAGCAGCAAAAAATGAGCTACTGTGTGTGAGGTCCGGCTGTGCTGCCCTTCCCCTGTCAAAAAGCTGGTGGCTGGCCCTTTCCTGAGCTACATGGCCTCTCCCGGCCTCAGTGTCCACCTCTGGTGTTGGGGCTCCTTGGGTTTTGTCCCAGATGTCTAGCTTACAGTCGAGCTTCTCAGAGTGGTCCCCACACCAGCAGCAGCAGCAACATCATCACCTTGGAGCTTGGTGGAAGTGCAGATTCCCAGGTCTTCTCCAAGTCAGAATCTGCACTTTAATGAGACCTTGGTTGATCAGTATGCAATGAAAGTTTCAGGAGCCTTGACCTACACCTGACCATTTTCAATTCTGGCTTCATGTTAGGATCGCCTGGGGAGACTGTGCAGTGCACCAGTGCCAAATCCGGGGTGGTAGAGGGCAGAGCCTGGGAATCTGTAGTTTTCCAAAGCTGCCCCGTGATTCTGATACGCAGCCATCGGTACAGATGAAGGGGCAGTGAAGGGATCTATTTGCAGCTTCCTTAAACACCCCCTCCTGCCTCCCCCTGGGGCAACAGAACCAGAACTTCCTTCCCATCCCTTTGTACTGCTCACTCTTGCCTTCCTTTACTCCTCTGATCTCTTGAGTTGTTTTTCCTTCTGTTCTGGGCAGACTTAGGAGAATCTCCTTGGATTTGGGGCTTGCTCTGCCCATCAGCATTGGCCAGACTCTGGCCACCCTCCCTGGAGGCTCCACCTTGGTCTGACCTAAGTGCTCCCAGCTGTGGAACATCTTGACAAGCCTGACTCGCGCCCAGCAAAAAGCAAATCTGCCCAAAGTTCAGCCTGTGGACGTGACCAGTGACCAGCAATGCCGCCACCCACACAACCCCCCCACTGACCTCGCTCTCAGGCTGACTCTTCCTGGTCTCCATCTGGGACAAAGAGGTGGCAGTGAGGTCCTTCCAGAGCCTGACCCACCCTCCAAAGAGCCCCTTGAGGCTTTCAAACCCTTCGGGGAAATAAGGTCACGCAGAAACAAAAAGCAAGCTTGCTGAGGACCAAGAAAAGGCTCTTTCCTACCTTCTTTCTCTATCTGAAAACAATGCGGGAGCTGGACAAGCCAATCCCAGAGCCTTTCATTGTTCGAATCAAGGTCAAAGCCAGCACGTGAGCCAGAGGCAAGTATGGGAGCCCTGAGGGGGTGCATGACGGGGTCCAGCCTCGGGTTACAAAGAGGAGGGCCCAGGATGGAGGCCTGGGGAGGATGCACCCAAGCCCTGTGGCCTGTCCGTATGTGTCATGGCCTCATCACATCAGCCAACATTTGCAGGCTCCCCCTGGGTCTGATCAAATCAGACCTATCTCTGCACTGGGTGCCTCCTCTGCCCCAGCCCAAGTCTTCCCACCCTCTGGGAAACTCTTCCACAGCTTGTGTTTCTCTCCTGAGCTTTCCCATCCCTGAGCCCCCAGAGGCAGGAGAAAGGCAGTCATTTCTTCGGCTGCTAAATAGGTCTGTTTTGTTGTTTTGCAAGTAGACAGCAAGTTAAGACGTCATTTGCTGTAGCTTCTAGCTACCTTGCACTCCCACAGTTGGCTCCAGAAGGAGGGCTTTGAATTCCTTCTTTC
>NW_006769631.1:510927-520689 GCF_000442215.2 Lipotes vexillifer | reverse complement strand
CCTAAGTTCTTTCTGTTCTCTCCTCTTCCTTAACTTTTCTGTTGCCTTCTTTCCTTCCACTCCAATCCCTTTCCTCCTGGAAGCCCAGCTCTGCCTATTTCTTTATGCCACTGGATCGAAACGTTGGACTCCAGCCACGGTGAGGAGCCCAGGTTTGGCAGGTGCAGGTCACACATCATCTGTGATCCAAGCAGCATCACTGTTATCCTGAGCGTGGTGGTCACCCAGAGACTCACTCAGGGCACCCGGAGACTCTGGACCAGGCAGACCAGGGTTAAATCTTCCTCAGCTGTTCGACTTTGAGCACCTTGTTTAACTTTAATGGGCTTCAGTTGCCTGGTCTGTAAAATGCGCACTGATCATCAGCTCCTAGGGTTGGTGTGGAGATTACATGAGATCACAGCCGTGAGGACTGGCCAGGCTAGGTGCTCCGTCACCCACGTGCTGTCCCCACGTGCCGGCCTCCCCTATCACTGTGCCTGGGACCTGTTCCCCCAGGAGGCGATTCAAAGATCAGGCAGAAAACAGAAAAGTGTTTCTGCTGGAATGTGTCCCTTCACGACTGGGCCCGAGGATCCCAACTCCTCTTCTAGCTTTGTTCTCACTTTTCCGTTCCCTCGGTGTAACTTCTCTGGCCACACTCCCCACTGGGCCACCAACTGTTTGTGAACGACAGAAAAGGACCGCCCACGGGGGCTTGGGGAGCACGAGTGAAGTGTGGCCAGGCTCCTGGCTCTTACTGCCAGGGCTGTGGTTGCATCAGGCCACCTAAGTAGGTGTCGGGGATATAAATTCAGGCCTGGCGGGGGCTTCTGGGAGGAGGCGTGGCCTGATTCACGTAACAGTGCTCGGAGCCAGGCCCAGGTGTGTTCAAGCCCTGGCTGCTAAACTCCATGACCTTGGGCAGAGTTATTTGTCCTCTCTGAGTCCTTATCTGTCAACTCTGCCAATAACCTCTTTCCTAAGGGATCACTGAAGGCATTGAAGGAGGTCACCTAAGACCTCTGACGTAAAGCACGGTGCGATAAATCCCCCCGCCGCCACAACACGATCTCCACAGCCTCACCAGGACACGTAATACAGCACACTTGCAAGGCGCCCTGTGCCCCTTGTATACTTTCTCACATTGTATTCCCATCATGACCCTAGGAGGTAGGTTATGTTAATGTCACACTCATCTTCCAGATAAGAAAACAGAAGCACAGGGAAGTTAAGTAACCTGCTCAAGGTCAGCCAGCCTGGCAGAGCTGGGAGTGACTGTCACAGTGACTGGTGGGCGTTTGCAGCTTGATTTGCACGGTAGTTTTCCTGTGGAACTTTGGAGGGGGGATGTGAGTCCTTCACCCCAAAGCGGATATGGCTCCAGAACCTTCCATGACCCCCTTGCCGAGGGAGCCCACAGGGAACACAGAAGAGTCAAATGAGGCTGACTACCCAGGGACTTTGCAGGTGCTGCCAGGTTCGTGGCCATCAGCTTCTGCCGGGTCTGCCTTCCTCCTCCTCGTTTCCTGGGCCAAACTTTATCAGGACATCCCCTCTTCTCTGGAGCTCCTTCCAGCAAATCCATTAAATGCAGGCACCAGGTGAGCAGGAACAGCCTGGATCTCAGAGATCTGGAGACTTCTAGCTACAAAGCATGAAGCGTATTTACTTTGTCACCTGAAATTATTTTTATTTCAAAGGCTTAATTTAGGAAGATCCAGATGGTTCACCTGGTCTCCAGTTGCTGAAGGAACATGTTTTTTAAAGGCCACCTGTCGAAGTACATGCATTCTGCCCTTGCCACTCTGTGGAGGCTGCCTCTGGCCTTGACTTAAACCAGTTACAGTTCTGTGCTGACGGCATACGTGGACACGGCCAGGATTTCCTGTGCCTCCACCTCACCGTTTCCTCTCTGCCTCTGAGCTGGTCCCCTTCATTCCTCCCTTCCTTCCTCCCCACAACTTGCTCAGATCTTTACTTGGGTAAACGCGCAGAAATGTTCTGGAAAGTGGGGACATTTAGGCTCCAGGCAGACAGGGGTTCATAGGCCAGCTCAACCATTTCTGGGCTCTACACACACGGGCAGTTTACCCTAGTGTCAGAGGTCCACCTGGAAACTGTGAGATCACGTGAAGATGGTTTCGTTCGCAGCCTGGCACAAGATAAAGGAGTAGTAAATGGAATAAGGGGATAAGCCTTTTGCCCAAAGCTAAGTGTAGTGTGAGGCACGGTGTGTCCTTAGCACTTGTGAAGGGCCTGCTTCCCCCTTGTCTCTCTCCACAGCCTTGGCCTCAGCCATGGATTCCTCCTGCCCTCAGATCTCCCTCCGATATGGACAGTCCCCACCACTCCACGGATGCTTCTGACTCCCTCCTACCCAAGTAAAACCAACCCGTGCCGGTCTCTGCACAGGGTTCAGCCGGACTGATGAACTAACCTTGGCTGACACTTTAACAGAGTGAGGTGACATCTGACCTCAGCGACAAGGCCCAACGACAATGCTTCAGGGGTGCACAGGCTGCCACTCGCCCAGTATTTCCCAAACATCTGGACCAGGTGCTCGCTTCTGCCAGAGCTGCCAAGAACTATGCCCAACTCCCCAAAGGGGGACAGATGGTAACCAGTCTCGGCCCATGGAGGAAGGAAGATCTTTGTCTTTGAACTTGAGGTCACACCGCTTAGGTAGCTGCTAGGCCAATCTGTGTGTCCATTATGCCTGCCTTCCCACAGCAAGCCGAGAGCCACGTGAAGGGACAGAAGGGCATCCCCTACAGCTGATGCCCAGCTGAGGGTGAGGAGAGACGCTGCACCAGGGGCCAGAGATCAGGGCTTAGATCTCACTCTGCTCATGACTCATGCACGACACAGGCAGGTCATTACCCGCTGTAGTGGCTAAAAGGCTGTAACAGCACCGGCCCCTCCCTGCCTCGTAATGGTGACTCGGAGGATTAAGGAGGAAACGAGCGCCAAGCTTGGTGAATGCAGCTTTGTCCCCCAGCTGGTCCCTCTGATTATTCCACAAAACTGATGGGAAATAGCAAAGGTCAATGTTCTCTTTATGGAAGGTTGAGGTCCTCACTGGGTGTGGTTCTGAGCTCCATGTCTGTGTCACCCTCATCTGGGGTGAGGCCCTGGGGTCAGACAGAAAAGGGGGGTTAGAGGGGACATCGTCCAAGCTCTGGCCACGTGCCTGGGTCATTTCACATGGCAAGTCAGCTAAAGGAATGGATCTTGCTGGGCCTTTTGGAAACTTCCAGTAGCAAAAACCACAGACTGAACAGTACCTGTCAAGGCTGGAGCGAGCAGGATGAAAGCTGACTCTCCACGATGCTGGCTTTCAGCGCTGGCCCCCCTTGTTCTCCACTTATGTGATTTGGTTTTGTGGTCTCTCCCTGTGGAAAGCCTCTAGGACACTAGTGGTTGAAGCCAGAGCCCTAGAAGGACAGGGGGAGGGAGAGAGGCAGATGGGGTGGCTGTGGCCCAGCTGCATGGAGCCAGCTAGGAGAGGCCACTTCGCTCCGTGCTGTGGCTTTTCCCGCTCAAGATCTGGAGGTGCCTCGGTGAAAGGTCTAGATGGGATTAAACCAATTCTGCCAGCCAAAGGATATCGCTCGCCACCCAGCTGTACCAGGATTGAGTCATCCACCACTGCCGTCACTGATCTTCAACACACCCTGAAAGGAGTTCAGGGTGGAGATCAGGAATGGGGTGCTCTGGGCTCTGGGAAAACTGGCAGAACAGCCTTCGGTTAGATATTTCCAGGAGAAAATTTTATGAACACAAGTTCTTGCATCTTCCCATACCTGGAAAAGCGCTAAAATCTTTAAGTAAGATGTCTATTCCCCGTGGCTAGCAGTAACCTTCTAGCGAGATGTGTGCTTGGTTGCAGGTACCCTTCTCCAAAATCACATATATGCTGATCACCCCTTCCCCCCTTCTGAACAGTTTCTCAGAGCCATCCGAGAGGCTGTGTCCTGGGCTATAGTCCTCGGTAAATCCCCAAATAAAACTGAAAGTCACAGCTTTCACGTGGTGTGTTTTTATTTCAGTCTACAATTCCCCCAAATAATCCAATGAGGGGTAGAGAAGATTCTTTCCAGTTTAATTTTGTGTGATAGATGAGCGGACCAGTACCAGTCCGCTGCCTGTTAGGAACCGGGCCACACAGGAGGTGAGCGAGCAAAGCTTCATCTGCCACTCCCGGTCGCTCGCATTACCCCCTGAACCATCCTCCCCTGCCCTCCCACCCCGTCTGTGGAAAAACTGTCTTCCAAGAAACCGGTCCCTGGTGCCAAAAAGGCTGGGGACCACTGTGACAGATAATAATTCACATGGTTCAAAATCAAAATAATATAAATTAGATACAGTGGGAAATCTTGCTCTAACTCTGCCCCAGTTCACTGATTCCTCCCACTATACCCACTACTGTTATTAGTTTCTCATGTACCTTTCCCATATTCCTTTCTATAAATTCAAACGTGTATTTTCACTCTGCCTTCTCCCTTAAGTGCACAAAAGTTTTAGCGTACGGTACATCCTGGTATCGGTCAGGAGGCGAACGGCAGAGTCGAGCTGGATAAGTGAGGAAGAGTTAGTGAAAGGCTGTTGACAAAGGTGTGGTTGGCTGAGGGGGGAAGGAATAGGAATGTGCAATTCACCAGGGCTGGGGACCATGGAGAGCCTGGAGGGATGAGGGATAGGAGATGCTGGAAGCCGGAGATTGAGAGACAGAGAGACAGCACTTTGTGGAGAGGCCTCAAGGTAGAGGGACAACGTACCGCAATGCAGGGAAGAGACCAGGGACTAAACACCTGCCCTCACACGCCACCCATGCCCTGGATCTTCAGCAGGGCCCCCACTGGCCAATCCACCTCAGGAGTCTGGGGCAAAGAGGCCTGTGTGTGTAGACTTTACAAGCCAGCCTCCCGAGACCCAGAGCAGGCTGAGAGGGATGTGGGTGTCTCGCAGGGGGGCCCCTGCAGAACATGCAGGACACCCTGCCCCACCCCCACCCCGGGACCTTGCTCCCTGCATCACCCGACAGCTGATCCCGGAGAGCTTTCCATGTTATTTGCTGAGGTGGCTACTAGCATTGCTTGGTTCCACTTCCTCACCTTCCCTGCCAGCACTGCCACCAAACTTCTCAGCCGCTGCTGCCCAGCGCGCCAGAGGGTATTACAATGCCCTGTGTAACGTGGCAAAGGGTCCCAGTGTCGGCCAGCAGGCTGGGGAGATCCTTCCCTTCAAAATCAAACGAAAATCTTCAGCCGCCTTG
Source organism: Lipotes vexillifer (assembly GCF_000442215.2). Classification (NCBI taxonomy): domain Eukaryota; kingdom Metazoa; phylum Chordata; class Mammalia; order Artiodactyla; family Lipotidae; genus Lipotes; species Lipotes vexillifer. The sequence continues at coordinate 515,432 of NW_006769631.1, read as the reverse complement.
CACCTCCCTGCCAGCAGCAGCTCAGAGCTCTTGGGGATCCTTGCAAGGAGTTCTGGGTACCTGTCACGTTGTCCTTGCCTGACCCCTCGTCCGGCACCCTTGTTCCTCACTTTCCCTCCTCCCCTTGGGCTCTCGGGCCACTGCCTGGCACACCACCGTCCTCACCCAGCCCTACTGTCCAAGCAGGGACACGGCGTCCCCAGCCCCACACGGTCTGTCCTTGGGGTGCAGGGACAGCAGAGGAGTATCATGGCATAGATCAGTAACCCATTTAAAATTTATCAGCTGACCCCACTCCTGGCAAAACTCACTGCTGGCCCTGCCCCAGGGGCTCGGGGAGTCCTTCCTCAGCCACCTGTTCCCTGGTCTCCGGCTACTGTCGTGTTCCTGGGCTTCCCTCGCACCCTCTCTTCGTTTTCTCTGTCCCCTGAAACCTAGCCCCGGGCCGCACTTGCCTGTCCTCGTCCTAGTCTGTTGCTTTCCCCTCTCCTTTCTCACACGAAGCAGTTGGGCTCCCACTTGCCTCAAAGTCTCCTCCGGGTCTGGGTCCAATTACTCGCTCTCTCAAACCGCAGGGCTGTCCTCTCTCCAGCTGATTCCCACTGACTCAGTGCCATCCAGTAGAAAGAGAATATGAACCCTATATAAAATGTGAAATTTTCCAGTGGCTACATTTAAGAAAAAATAAAAGAAACAGGTGAGATTAATTTTAATATGCCCTACTTAACCCAATATATCCAAAATATTATCAGTTCAACATTTACTCAGCATAAAATTACGTGTTATTTTAATTCTGGTAAATGATAAGCTATTTTAAATCCGCTGTGTATTTGGCACTTTACGGCACATCTCAATTCAGACTAACCACCTTTTGCACGCTTGGTAACCACACATGGCTGGTGGTGACCATGTTGGGCAGACTAGCCCCAGAATACAGAAAGACCTGCGACCACCTTTTAAAAAATAACCAGCAGCCATAAAAAGAAACGAAATTGAGCTATTTGTAATGAGGTGGATAGACCTAGAGTCTGTCATACAGAGTGAAGTAAGTCAGAAAGAGAAAGACAAATACCGTACGCTAACACCTATATATGGAATTTAAGAAAAAAAAATGTCATGAAGAACCTAGGGGTAAGACAGGAATAAAGACACAGACCTACTGGAGAACGGACTTGAGGATATGGGGAGGGGGAAGGGTGAGCTGTGACAAAGCGAGAGAGAGGCTTGGGCATACATAAACTACCAAACGTAAGGTAGATAGCTAGTGGGAAGCAGCCGCATAGCACAGGGATATCAGCTCGGTGCTTTGTGACCGCCTGGAGGGGTGGGATAGGGAGGGTGGGAGGGAGGGAGATGCAAGAGGGAAGAGATATGGGAACATATGTATGTGTATAACTGATTCACTTTGTTATAAAGCAGAAACGAACACACCATTGTAAAGCAATTATACCCCAATAAAGATGTTAAAAAAAAAAAAAACAGATTCCACCACTTAGTGGGTACAATGGACTCCTAGAAATATAAGCACTGAATTACATCTGAGATTTTCATAGCTGGTGCCAAGATGCCCTCTGGAAGCATCACAAATGACGTTCGCGAAATTGCTGACTTATCATGTCATCACCAACACTGGATATTAGGGTGGATGGATGTAAAGTATAATTTGCATTTCCCTGGTGATGTGTAAGACTAAGCTCTTTTCATCTATTTACTAGCCAAATTCATATTCTCTTCTGTGAATTAATTATCTGTGCCCTTTACCCATTTTTCTATTAGATTTATTGCCTTTTTTTTGAAACTTGAGTTTAAGAGACTTGCTTTGTTCTCAGTGGGCCCTCTCCTATCTGAAGTGTTTCTTTGGCACTAGGATATTTTTTTCTAATATATCTTTTCATTTCCTCCTCTCCATTCTCTGTGTTCTCTCCTCTGGAGCTTCCATAAGAAAGGAATCTGTGCTTGACTTTACACCTCATATCACATAACTTAAAAAACAACGGCATCTTTCTTTTTTTCTAACACATTTTTAGGGAATCCTTCAGCTTGATCTTCCAGCTTACTAATTAGGTTTTCAGTTATCTATTTAGCACATTTATTGAGTTTTTAAAACTTTGTCAGTCATGGTTTTAATTCGTAAGAACTCTTATTGTGTCTTTTTCATAGAGGCTTTATTTTTTAAGTGGATGCGATATTCTCTTAACTCTCTCTGGGATATTCATTTTAATTCCTTACCGTTTTCTTCTGTTTGAGGTAGTCTGTTTTCTTGGAGTCCATTCTATTTTTGTGCCTCTCTCAGGCTCTGGCTTTTCTGAAACATCTAGCAATTCTAACGTAGCTGTTAACATTGTAGATGAACATCCGGGCTGAACAGTATTGGTGGCTGGGGGACACTTCCTTACCCCCATGAGAATCCCATTCCTCTGGCAGGGAATGCAGCTGTTGATACAGGAACAGCCTCAGGTGACTGCGTGTGCAGAGAGTGGTTAGTGGACAGTGGAAAGGAACCATTCACCGCCCTACAGTCCGTCTCTAGCTCACTCTTTCACCCAGGTCACGTTGCCTCCGTTCTGGAACTCTGCTGGGAAAACTCACTCTGTGATGACTGTGCATTTAGCCCCGTGGCATTACAGCTTCGTTTTAATTTCTTCACCAACTCGTTCTTATATTTGTCTTATGTTTCCCGGAAATTCCTTAATCTTCTGGACATTGATCCCATTCCTCCTGACTGCCCACAACCACGAGCACTCTTTTTATTTCTGAATTTCTTGTCATTTCGGTGGAAATTAGGGAAGAGGGGTACACACCACTGTGTGCTTAGCCATGTTGAGCTGTAAGACACTTACTCTGCACTTAGCATCATTTCATGAGAATGGTTGTCAGAAGTGAGTTAGTTGGATCAAAGAGCAGGAACATTTTTTGAGGTTGTCGATACATAGTTTAAACTGCTTGCTAGACTGAGGAGTAAAACAGAGGGAAAGGAACCGGCTTTGGCATAGAGAGAGCTGGGTAACAATCACAGTTCCTCCCCTTGCCAGATGTGTAAACTGAGTGAGTTAGGGAACCTCTCTGAACTTCAGTTTCCTCATCAGTAAAATGGGCATGATGATGGTACCAGCATTTAAGAATACTGTGAGAGGGCTTCCCTGGTGGCGCAGTGGTTGAGAGTCCGCCTGCCGATTCAGGGGACACGGGTTCGTGCCCCTGTCCGGGAGGATCCCACATGCCGCGGAGCGGCTGGGCCCGTGAGCCATGGCCGCTGAGCCTGCGCGTCTGGAGCCTGTGCTCCGCAACGGGAGAGGCCACAACAGTGAGAGGCCCGCGTACCGCAAAAAAAAAAAAAAAAAAAGAATACTGTGAGGATGAATTGTACAAAGCATCTTCCCCAGAGCCCAGCCTATAAAAGGTGCTCAATAAATGCTGTTAGTCAGCATTGTTTCAAATAAGTGGTTTGTCAGCATCAAAGAATTGTGGATTCAACTGGGTGTTTGGAAAAGCGTTCCCTTCTTGGTCATTGGCATTTCACGCTCTCAGATAAATCACTGCCCAGCTTGGTACCTCCATCTCCAAAGAGAGAGGTCTCCTTCCTGCCTGCCTTTCTGTGAAGCCTTCTGTGAAGATTCACTGCTGTTTAGAAAGCCCTTACAGATGCTCCAGTGAAAATCCCTGTGCATCCTTGGAGTCGTTTTCATTGGAAGGATGGGTCCTGAGCCCCTGCCACCAGCTCCAGAATGAATCTCCGTGAGATTCTGAGCTTGGTCAAGCGTAAACTCCTGTGGAAGAAAATATCTGGTCCTTATCCTGGGCCAACTTCCAGAAATGTAATTTCTTCCTCAGCTGGGACGTTGGGTCTTATGACTCCTTTTCCTATTTGACAACTTATTAATCAGAAATCTCCAGCAAACCTGCTCCAGGGAGGCGGGCTGAGCCCTCACCACGGCCACATGCCAGTCGAGGCTCAGGATGCCAGGAACCAAGTGTTTCTGCCCAGCCCAGACGAAGGGCTGGAGGCGGCTCTTGTGAGAACCTCCAAAGTCACTGGCTCAGGGGTGCAACGGCCGGGGTCGGGCATGCAGGGTGTCAGGAAGGAGCCAGCTCAATGGCAAAGAGAGAAAGAAGTCTGTACCCGTAGAACCAAGGCAGGCCCCGTCCGGAGGTCAGCCAGGGCCAGCACCGTGAGAAGTCACTGAGGCGGGATTCTGGCAGAGTGGAACTGAGGCCAAGGTGGGACGGGTGGGAACGGACAGGCAGGGGAGGGGAGAGCTCATTTGAAGAATAACAGGGAAGTTGTAGGGCAACCATGAAGCCTGCCAGGTTTTGTTTTTGTCTTGACTCAGTAAGCAGTCAACAAACAAACAAGATGCAGGGCATGGACTGGACTGGGAACTGGCCTTTCTCAGTCAGAGTCGCCACTATAAGAATCTCTTCCTTTCTCTCTCTCTCCTGGTCCCACTCACGGCAGGGTTGGTGGCCACCAAGCTGGAAAGGGGCAGGACGGAGGCAGGTAGGGT
>NW_006769631.1:481286-510917 GCF_000442215.2 Lipotes vexillifer | reverse complement strand
GTCAGCAGGAAATGCCTTCCGGAGGTCGAACAAATAAGAGGGCAGGAGGGACATGGGGTGCGGGCGAGTCCCTCAAGGAGAAGGGAGGGTTCACTCACCAAAGGGGCCCTTCCTCCCCCATCCCCTTAGCTCCTCTCCCACACAACCGGCCCTTCCCTCTGCTCCCCAAAGGGCTGTGTGCAGCCAACACATGAGTCCCATCTGTGAGCCCTACTTTAGTAACAGGGTGACAATGACGATGACTAAATACACCCCTTGACTTCTTGCTGGTGAGATAGAAAAGCGAGGCACAGAAAGGCTGGATAACGTGTTCCAGGTCACGCAGCAAGGAGCGGGGAAGCAGAAGTCAAAACCAGGTGGTTTCTAGAACCTCTGCACAGTACAGGTGAAATGACCCCAGAAGCTCTAGAGGGAGTAAACACCAAGGTTCCCAGAAGGCTCTCCAAGCACCCAGCACTGTGGGGAGGGCAGCAAGTCCGATCGACGGCTGGACTGGAAAGATGGTGAGCAGGTGTGAAGTCAGGAGCAGCCCTTGGGAGATGAATTCTGGCTCCACTTCCCCAGTAAGTCTCAAATGCTCCTCATATTTGGGGAGATTAAGAGTAGAAAAAAGGAGAAGGAATGATTCTTAAATGCTGTCTGGACTCCTTTCTAGGTTCCAGCATCTCTCCTGGGTCCCTGCCCGATGGTGGAGGGCAACCCCCCGTCGCCGACCTGCTTTCACGCCCGGGGTTTCCGGGTCTCCGCGTGCAACCTGCCCACCCTCCTGGGGGCTCTCACTCTTCTTAGATCTGAATCCTCAATACAGGTACTTCTTTTGGAGAAATAGCTAGATTTCTTTCTGATTACCAGTAAAACGCATGCTAAATGCAAAAACAATAAATAAATTAGGAAATGCATGAACATCTTTCAAACAGTACATCTACAGAACAAAGAGCTATTCAACCATAAAAAAGACTGAGGACTTTTGTGGGCTTCCCTGGTGGCGCAGTGCTTGAGAGTCCGCCTGCCGATGCAGGAGACGCGGGTTCGTGCCCCGTTTCGGGAAGATCCCACATGCCGCGGAGCGGCTGGGCCCGTGAGCCATGGCCACTGAGCCTGCGCGTCCGGAGCCTGTGCTCCGCAAATGGGAGAGGCCACAACAGTGAGAGGCCCGCATAACGCAAGGAAAAAAAAAAAAAAAAAGACTGAGGACTTTTGTGATATCTCAGTATGGACAAGATTCATAATTACATGAGAAAAATAAGGTGCTGGACAGAGTGAGAGCATTGCCCACTTGCGTCAAATTCTCCCAAAGGACGCTCAGCCAACGGGTGACACGAGTTGCTCTCTAGAAGGAGAACTGGGTGGCTTGGGGGAGATTTTTCACTAGATAGTCTTCTAGAGCTTTTGATTTTTATGCCATGTGATTGTATTACTTTTTCAAAGATTAAATAAAAATTGGAAAAAGAATAGTTTATTACGCAGTACTCAGTGAAAATCACTCCCTCAATATATATCCTTCCAAATTTTATTTTCTGTACACACACACACATTTTGTTTATTTCTATAATATTGAGATCGTGCTACAGTGAATTATAATCTGCTTCATGCCTCATTTACTATAGTGTGGATAACTTTCCATATTAGTATATATCAATCACATGGTTAATTTAAGCAGCTGCAGAGTAATTCATTACATACTTTTACAATATTTTTTAACTAATTCCCTATAATCTTGAACAGTTTTATTGACACTCACGTACCATAAAATTCATCCACTTTAAGTGTACAGTTCAGTGGGTTTTAGTATATATTCACAGAATTGTGCAAGCATCACTACAATCTAATTTCAGAACATTTTCATCACCCCAAAAAGAAAATACACGCCCATCCTTCCCCTTCTGCCAACCCTAGGCAACCACACTAATCTGGCTCTATGGATTTGCCTATTCTAGACATTTCTTATAAATGCAACCATTTGTGCCTGGCTTCTTTTACTCACTGAACTGTTTTCTAGGTGCACCCATGTTGTAAAATATGAATCAGTATTTTATTCTTTTTGTTGACGAATAATATTCCGTTGTATGGATAGTTCACATTTTGTTTGTCCATTCATCAGTTGATGGACATTAGGGGTTTTTCTCCTTTTTGGCTCTTATAAATAATGCTGCTATGAACATTCACGTGCAAGTTTTTTTTTTAAATAAATTTATTTATTTAATTTTATTTTTGGCTGCATTGGGTCTTCGTTGCTGCATGAGGGCTTTCTCTAGTTGTGGCGAGCAGGGGCTACTCTTCATCGCTATGCGCAGGCTTCTCATTGCGGTGGCTTCTCTTGCTGCAGAGCATGGGCTCTAGGTGTGCAGGCTTCAGTAGTTGTGGCACACGGGCTCAGTAGTTGTGTCTTGCGGGCTCTAGAGCACAGGCTCAGTAGTTGTGGCTCACGGGCTTAGTTGCTCTGCAGCATGTGGTATCTTCCCAGACCAGGGCTCGAACCCGTGTCTCCTGCATTGGCAGGCGGATTCTTAACCACTGCACCACCAGGGAAGCCCTCATGTGCAAGTTTTTTTAAACACGTTTTCAATTCTCCTAGAAGCGGAATGACTGGCCATATGATACAGCACATTTAACTTTTTGAGGAACTGCCAAACTGCTGTCCAAAAGGGCCCCTCCATTTTACACTCTCACCTGCAAGGTATGAGGGTTTCAATTTCTCCATGTGTCCACAAACTCTTGCTATTTTCTGTGGCTTTGGTTATAGCCATCCTAGTGGATGTGAAGTGGTATGTTGTTATGACTGACATTTCTCTAATGCCTCATGACGACTAAGACACCGAGCATCTTTTCATGTGCTTGATGGCCATTTGTATATCTTCTTTGGAGAAATGTCTATTCAGACATTTTAAAATTGGGTTGTCTTTTTATGGCTGAGTTGTAAGAGTTCTTATATACTCAGGATACAAGTCGCTTATCAGATATATGATTGGAAAATATTTTCTCCCATTCTGTGGGTTGTCTTTTCATTTCTTAGTGGTATCATTTGTAACAACAACAATAAAATGTTTTTATTTTAATGAGTCTAATGAATTGTGCTTTTTGTGTCATGTCTAAGAAACCACTGTTTGGTTAAGTGTTTGGTATAATTCACCAGTGAATCCATATGGGCCTGGGTTTTTCTTTGAGGGAAGTTTTAACATTACTAATTCAATCTCTCTACTTATTGTAAGTCTGTTCACAATGTCTATTTCTTCTTGAGTTCGTCTTTATAGCTTGTGTCTTTCTAAGAATTTATTCATTTCATCTTTGTTATCCAATTTAATGGCATACAGTTATTCATAGCAGTCCCTTAAAAACCCTTTTGTTTTTGTAAGGTCAATAGTGAAGCCCCACTTTCATTCCTGATTTCTGCTCTTCCTTTGTTCATGTTATAGCCCCTGTCCATTCCTCTCTCCTCTCCCCCCATCCCCAGTGTAGGGCCTGGACTCTGGAAGGTTCCACCCATTAATTGCCTTGTAAACCAATATGGTTAAGTGCCAATGGAAAACTGTCTTAGACCAACTCAGAAATGCAAAACCAAAACATCTGGGTGCAACCAAAATATTGCAGCTTCACCATCAGGGGTATCTCTGCTTTGTATGGTTGCTTGCACAGACCCAGTTTCCTGGGGTGGCATGGGTGACACTCTCACCCCAACAGGAATCAGTTTTTCTGTTTCCAAATGCACTTGAGAACCACTAATTCGGGACTCCCTTGGTCCAGTGGGTAAGACTCCATGCTCCCAGTGCAGGGGGTCCAGGTTTGATCCCTGGTTGGGGAACTAGATTCCATATGCATGCTGCAACTGAGTTCACAAGCCACAATTAAGAAGCCCACATGCAGCAACTAAAAGAGATCCCACGTGCCACGACGAAGATCCCACGTGCTGCAACTAAGACCCGGTGCAGCCAAAATAAATAAATAAATAAATATTTTTTGAAAAAAGAAAGAAAGAAAAGATTCTCAACATCTCTAATCATGAGGAAAATACAAATCAAAACCACAATGAGATATCATCTCACACCCATTAGGATGGCCACTATCAAAAAAACAGAAAATAGGAATCCCAAAGCAGCCGCACTATAAAAAAAAGAAAAGAAAAGAACCGCTAATTAGGGACTTCCCTGGTGGCACAGTGGCTAAGAATCTGCCTGCCAATGCAGGGGACACGGGTTCGATCCCTGGTCCAGGAAGATCCCACATGCTGTGGAGCAACTAAGCCCGTGCGCCACAACTACTGAGCCTGCGCTCTAGAGCCCGCGAGCCACAACTACTGAGCCTGCGTGCCACAACTACTGAAGCCCACACACCTAGAGCCCATGCTCCGCAACAAGAGAAGCCACCCCAATGAGAAGCCCGCACACCACAATGAAGAGTAGCCCCTGCTGGCTGCAACTAGAGAAAGCCCGCACGCAGCAACGAAGACCCAACGCAGCCAAAAATAAATACATAAAATAAATTTATGAAAGAAAAGAACCACTAATTATGTCCATCCTGCCCCAAGCTATGTGTTAGCTTTTTCCTTCTCCAGACTGAGAGATTGCGGGGAGGCGGGGATAACTTGGATTGCCTAAGGGGCATAGGACAGCCTGCCGCAGCCCTGCCCAGACCCTGGATGCAACCCTCCATAGCTTTCCGGGGGCTGTCTCGCCTTGAGTCATTGCAGAGACAAAGTGCAGGAGGACACCGCCTTACCTGCTCAGTGTGAGGCTCCATCACAAGGTCCCATCACTCAGGCTGTCATCCTGGCTCTGCCTCTGCAGGAAGGGAGGACACCCTACAGCAGCCACCTTGCCTCTTGCAGAATCAGCTTGGTCAACAGGAAGATGAGGGGTAGGACCAGCTGGCCTGAAGTCCAGCCCAGCCACTTATGATCAGATTACCAGTGAACCATCTGAGCCTGGGGAAACTCACCCTCCGCCAGGCAGCATTCCCTGGTTTGGTCTTGAGAGTCAAGCTGCCTGGGCTGGAATCCCACCTTCATCTCCTACAGGCTTGCATGTGGCCTTGGGCGAATTATTCAATCTCTGTTTCCTCATTTTCTTCATCTGTAGAAAGGAGGCAATACTAGTATGTAGCTCAGGCAGTTGCTGGAGTGGCTGTAAATGAGACGAAATATATAACATATATACAGCTTTCCAACTGTGCCTGGTAGACAGTAAGCCCTCAAAAAATGTTAGCATTAAAAACAAGTCTGCCCTAAACAGAGACACAGATGAAGAGAACAAACGTATGGACACCAACGGGGGAAAGCGGCAGGGGTGGGGTGAGGGGGTGGTGGGATGAACTGGGAGATTGGGACTAACATGTATAAAATGGATAACTAATAAGAACATGCTGTATAAAAAAATAAAAATAAAATAAGTCTGCCCTTTTCGAGTTTAGCCAGTGTTCCTAGGCCTGCCCTCTGCAGCCATCAGCTGTCCCAGCAGCAGGAAATCTGCTGGGCTGCCATACATGCCAAGCACTGTGCCAGGTTGCCCATTACCCAGGGTAGGATGAGGAGATGGACTGGTGGAATCCCAAAGCGCTGCCCCTGAACGGTGTCAAGGTAGGGGAATTCACGCCTGATCCGAGTCAGGAAGACCGGCCTCGAGGCCCCACTCTGCCACCTGCTCTCCTTGAGACCTCCGTGAAGGCAAGTTCCCCAACCTCTGAATGTCGATCTGTTCATCTTTCAAATGGGAGTAACAGTACCTACCACTGTGTTGGGGGAAGATTCAACTGCTGATACCCAAGACCTGATAAACACACCGACTGGCACATACTAAGGACTCATTTCAGGTCATAAAAAGTTACCCTCCTGCTCTTACCTTTTCTCTTGTATTGTAAACAGCTCCCCTCCGCCCGCACCGGCCTGTTTCAAATAAAGAGCACACCAAAGTTTCTGTAAATTCGGTCCTGTTCGAAACCAAGCAGAGGTGACTTTGAGGTGATGCGACAAAGGTTCAGACTGGGTTCTGTTTTACCCAAACTGCCTCCTCTCTGGCTGATATCGTGATCTTTATTCCCCTCACACCCCGGAGCTCAGGCTGCGAGCTAAAATCAGAACGAGTCTAAGGTTTCCGGTCAACTCAGCCTGCGATTCTTCCACTTGTGATGCTGTCAGGGGCCTGTGCGTCACGAGCTGGGGGACCAAGCCTCCTGTGTGGTTGTGGTTGTGCTGACGCCCCTCTCTCCCCTCGGTGGCCCTGGGACCGGGGATGAGGGAGACGGAGGAAGTGAGCCAGTGCTCAGAGGAGAGTCACCTACAGCCACACAGACAGGACCCCACAAGGACCACCACTTTTCCTCCACAAAGAACCAGGCATCTTCCTCAGTGTAACCGTTTCCGGAGTGCAAAGCAGCCTCTGGAGAAGGCCAGGGGCTGTGCCTCTGCCACTTCTCCAAGCTGGTGCCGAGCATCTGGCAGGAGATGCAGCGAGCACAGCTGGCAGCCCCAAGGGGCACAGGGGCATTCTGTGCCATTTTAACAGAGTGACGTTTCCAACTTGACTGCAAGTAGAATCTTTAATAACATATACATTTTCAGTGACTGAAACCTTGCTCTTGCCAAATCCTAGCATAAAGCATATTTTTACAGCTGGCATGATAAATCCCTGAAAGACGGCACTTACCATGGAAACGCTGACACAGCCTTTCATTCCCTTCACAGTGATTAAAATCCTCACTTCAATTTGTTTTTCTTTATTTTGAACTGGAGTCATTTGCAACCCCCAGAAACAGATCTCCCTGCGGTAGAAAACTAAATGCTGCCCTCTGTCAGAAATAAGATGGAACTGTTCTTCATTCACTGGAGTGCGGCAAATCTTGGCTTGGAGAATCAGGGCAACGCGGAAAAACAGGCCTTCTTACTAATAATCTTACCAGCAAAGACATTCCTGCAGGACTTAACCTTGTTTCCTAGGAAAGTGAGGCAGGGAAGGAAAGGCAGCTGATAAAGGGTTTGTCATCAAACCAGAGGCCACTATGGGCAACTGGAGATTCGGCCCACTGGGGAATTCTGGGAGCCAGTGTGGACTTTGCACCTCAGTCATCCTGCCGGAGATGCAGACGAGCTTCTCATCGGTTGCAGGCTGCTGTCCATCAACTCTTAGGCACTTCCGGCCTCTCCAGGCAGAGATACAGATCTTGGTAGTTGGAGGGCCAGCCCTTGCCGTGGTGAGGCCCCACTGGATACGGGCAGCCACTCTCCTTTCTGCTGCACCCACTCCCCATTGCTCCTTTTATTCTCCTTTGGACTGTTTCATTTGCAGGGATATTTTATGCCCTTGGAACTCAGAGGTGTTTGTCTTCTGTTTATTCATGGCCTACAGTCTCTGCTGAACCAAACGGCTCAGTGATCCTACCAACCAGATGCCTCCGAATGTCTTTCTCCTCTCCAGATCTCTTAATTGATAATAAAATCCATAATGGAGTTGGCCACCCTTCTTAATCCGCCGGTGAGACTGCAGCAGCGTCGCTGCTCTGAGAGTGGACACGGCCTCAAATTTCCCGAAATTCAGCCGTGCAGATCTCGCGAGAACGTGGCCTAATGGGACTGGGGCGTTAGTCCGATTCTGCGCGCAGCCCGGGTTTCGGAAAAGGGTTTTCCAAAACGCGTCCCAAAGACAATCAGTGGGCACAGATAGTCCTCACAAGAGGGCTTCTGAGGTCGGATACTGTCCGTAATATTGCTGGGTACAGCCCCCTGTTAAGGGTCAGACTACCCTCCAACGTCTTAAAGGTTCTGAGGAGTACTGCAGGGAAGAAATCCAGTTAGCTTTAACTCAGTGTTTCCCAACTTATTTCATCACTAGACCTCTTCGTGATGGAGCATCCATTACCATCCTCTAGCACACTAGGTGTGCTACACGTAAAGTGCCTTTATTTGTCCTTTTCCCCCCCTTATCTTAATGAATTTTTAAAATATTTTTATTACACAAGCATTACATGTCCATTGCAGAAAAACTGGAAAAATGCAAACAAGCAAAAAGGAGAGAAGGAGGCACTGAGGCGTGATTACTGTGGTGGACATTTGGGTTCTCATCCAGCAGCGTTCCTTTGTGGGAAAGGGGTTTTGTAGCAAGAGTCAGTCTGTGTTTCCTGGACTATGTTCAGTTTTATGACCCCTGATTCTAAGTAGCAGGTTTTATTTTTTAAAAAAAAACGCATATTGGGCTTCCCTGGTGGCGCAGTGGTTGAGAGTCCGCCTGCCGATGCAGGGATCACGGGTCCGTGCCCCGGTCCGGGAAGATCCCACATGCCGCGGAGCAGCCGGGCCCGTGAGCCATGGCCGCGGAGCCTGCGCGTCCAGAGCCTGTGCTCCGCGACGGGAGAGGCCACAACAGGGAGAGGCCCGCGTACCGCCAAAAAACAAACAAACAAACAAACAAAAACGCATATTTCAGCCAACAATGGCCAAAGAATCTTTTTGAACTAGTTCCAAAACCACCAGTGGAGGAAAATTCCTTTACCATATGTTGCACCTTTCATGGGGAATGGCAGGCCAAGAAAATCGACAAATTGGCAGAAAGACGAAAAAAAAGGTATATAGTGATTTCTCAGCTACGTAAAAATATTTATGATAATAAACACCGGAATAAAATACACCCCAGAATTAGGAAGTTTATTTCTAGAATGTGGGCTCCACGGTGACTTTTACTTTCTTTGCTGTTGTAAAAGCAAAACTTAAAGGTAAGTATTTTTCAAAGTACCCCCCTGCACACACAAGGCCACTTTCAGGGAGGATTAAAGCAGACCAGGCGATGCTGAGTCTGGTGGGGGGCCCTCACCTGGGAGAGGCAATTTCTTGGGGTAGGGGCCCCTAACGTCTCTCCCACCTGAGAATCAGCAGGCTTGCTCCGGGTGGCATCATGTCCTTTTTGAGTCATGTTTGGGGTTCATGGGTGGTGCAGGATAAAGCCAGAGGTCTAGCTGGTTGCACTGACCCTCAGAGCAGCCCTAGGAGAGAAGTGCCTTTATTACCCCTTTTCACAAATGCTCCCTGAACATGTGAGCTCATGTCTACCCTAGAACTTTGCACTGGCTGTTCCCTCAGCCTGGGATACTCATCTTTCAGGTCTGAGCTCAAAGAGGGTCTATAAGGAACCCAAAAGCACACAGTACAGGGCTTGAGCCAGCGTCTGCCTGACTACCAATCTCACAAGCCTAAGCTGAGCTCCAGAAGGGTTTTCAGGTGGTTACAGTTCAGAAGAGAAAACCCCTGCCCTAAGTTTGACATAGGAGGCCAGGCGCTATCTGAAGCCATGGGAGGACATCTAGTATCTAGCTCCAGATCTCCTTTTTAAAAGAATGGCTTGTCTGAAAGGCTGAGGACAAATCTGATTCCATCTTTTGGTGGTTGGAAGGCCATTCTGGGGGTACGAGCTCCATGTGCACAGTCAGAAGCCACAGCCCCCTGGCTTACTGCCCATCTCCTTTGCCCTCTCAGAGCCAGAGCCAGACGGTCCTCTGGGCTCTGCAGCCACACTGCATATGCTGCCAGCCCAGAGGAAGCCCGCCAGGCAGAGCCGGCCATCCACCGGCGACAGCTACCTACCACCCGACGCTCGCTGAGTGCCAACCGGGTGCCACGCTGGGTCCACGGCTGATGCTGAAGCATAGTGTCCTCCTGCCTCGGGAGAGGGGACTAGAGAACACGTGCTCGGGGAGGAAGTGCCTTCATCTGTCTCATGCTCTTTTGTCACCCCCCTCACGAGGCCCTCCCTGACGCCTGCCACTCTCAAAGCCCTGGTCCCTGTTTCTTTTTCTTCCTAGCATTTATCACGCCCTAGTGTTCTCTCTCTCCTTCAGAAGAGGCAGACATGTGAATTGTCTTGCTCTTCGTGATTCCCCAGCGAACAGAACACCGCCTGACACAGATCAATGCTCCATAAAGACACGTTGGTCGAATTTCTACCTGCCATTTCAGTAGGATGGGTGCGTATCGGAGCATTAGGAGTCCAGGTAGGTGCTCTGTGGGCGCCATCACTCTGCCCCCCTCTAACATCACCCACGTTCTGCTTATGGACCAGTTCCTGGATTCCTGCTTTGTCTCAGCCTGGGAGACACACCTGACTATAGTAAGTCCTTTATGGGGTCAACAGTGTATAATATATTCACAGTTTGAAAGCTCCTCCTCCTACCCATCTTGGGTAGGTAGTACCCAAGGCCCCCAAATCAGCGTTTAAACACAGAAAGCTCTTCTTTTTCTCCCCTTTTACTCCTACCACCTTGGGGCTGCTGTTGCCCACAATTTATAACCGTTTCAGGAGGAAGGCGTAGTCTTACCTGGCCTGATGCAGCTCCAGCACTTTGGCGCTTCTGAGGGAAGGTGGCCAGAAACAGAGTTGCATTTCACCCTCATCATCCCACAGACTGTGAAGATTCCATTTTACCTCCAAGACAAACCAGGCACTGCCTGAGGGTCAGAGACTTGCCTGTGTGGCTGGATTTCAAAGGAGAAAGGCTGTGTCCATGACTGAGAGTGGAGGAGGCCTGTGGCCACTCAGATGAGAAGGACTTTCCATTCTCACCCTTCAGGATGTTGGCTCGGCTTCCTAAAAGGTGTGGAACTGAGCAGTGACACATCCTTCAGGAGCTTCTGTCCCCTTCCTTCTCCCTGCATCTCTTGACTCTAGAAGTATCTGAAGTTGGAGTCTTGCCCTGAGAGGTAAGGAACCAGGTCTCTATTTGTCCTTTAAATCTTCCTCTGGGGCTCAGATTCTTTACAATGCAACGAGTTTGGGGTGATAAACTAGCCAAAATCACAAGGCTAATTGTGAGCCAGCTTCCATAATATCTGTAGTTAAGCTCTAAGGGTGCCTTGTCAGGGGCAGCCCGTTCCCCGGGTTTGCAGGTGATGATGGGCCATATGGGGATCATCTGTGGCCGTAGATGAAGAAGCTCAAGTCCACTAATGTGGCCTAAGACCCAGGATATATGTCATATGCCCCCGGTGGGCCTCAGTTTCTTTATCTGTGAAATGCGGTGGCTGAACAAAATTACCGCTTCAGGCTCTGCCACGCTCCCATCGGACGCCTGCCTCAGCCAACAGCTTAATCATCCTCTGAAGAGTAAGCCTAGGGTGACAGTGGTTGTAGTTCCACGGGCCGCCAGGAGAGGGCAGCAGGCAGTAAACGGCAGGTGTTGGCAGAATTTGGGTAACGAGCACCCCAGACACAGAGAAGGATTTCCAGAGGAAATCCTCCAGAAGGAGGGCTGTGAACGCCACAACTCTGATTGCTTCTTGTCACAATGTGAACTGGTGCATCTCCCACTGCTGTGTCCTCTGATACCTGATGGTCCCTTATCCTTGGAGATTCCAAGGTCCTTGCCTCCCGTAGAGTCACCTGGATCCCACGCCTCTTGCCTGTGTCAGCCACTGGAGGCAGTGTGCCCCCTAACTCTCATCCCGCCTGCTCTGGCGCCTGCACTGGTGTTTATCCTCACACCCACGTCCTCCATCCCATCACCTCATACTCCGTTTCAGCTTTGCCCCCTCTACCCCAGGGGAACAGGAACACGAATGAATACACCCCCCTAACTGAGAGTGACCAGTTGCAGTCACAGCTTCCAAGGAGGGCAGCTCAAGACTGGTGCTCAGCTGTTGACTGAGGGTCTCATTTCTGGAAGCTGGAAGGGACTTCACAGATAAACCCACAGAGCTCTGTGCTCCTCCCACACCCTGTGCTCTGGGGTTTCAGCAGACAGACCCAGGGGGTCCGTTTTATAAACATTAAAATCTTTTCTCACAGCCTCTGCTCGCACTTCCTAACTGAGCCAGGCCCTCTCTCACCTCCAGGTCTCCACACATGCTGCCCCTTCTCCCCGGAGGCCCCCTGCCCTTCTGTCCCCTTGCCGGCTCCTTCTCGTGCTTTGGGGCTTGGCTTCCTAGGCCTACCCTCTTTGGGTGTTCTCCCATTCCTTCCCTGTTCGCCCAAGCCTGTGTTCAGATCCCGATTCAGTTAAAATAGCAGACACCCACGCTGACTGGCAGAAACAAATGGAAAATTGTTGCAGGGACGTAAGAGGTCTCTGAGTGCAGACAGGACGCTGGACAATCAGCTGTGGGAAAAGGGCCGCGGAAACAACCTGGGCATCCAGGCGAGATGCTGTCCCCAGAACAGGTGGGCTCCATCCAGTGTCCCATGTCACCCCTCCAAGCTGCAGAGGCCTGGGAAAAGTACAACTGGTTTGGGCCATGTGACTGGCCCCGGGATAAGAGTGAACTGGGCCCCTGGGTTAGAGCCCCTCTAAGACTGTACACCCCCAACACTGTCATGACAAAAGGAGGCAACTCCAGGGTGCTGATTGGAAGGAGGAATGCGGAGGCAGGAAGGCACACAA
Organism: Lipotes vexillifer; assembly: GCF_000442215.2. Lineage (NCBI taxonomy): Eukaryota > Metazoa > Chordata > Mammalia > Artiodactyla > Lipotidae > Lipotes > Lipotes vexillifer. Next base: position 498,569 of record NW_006769631.1, on the reverse strand, counting down.
TCTGCCACAGTATCCTGCCTGTGTGTTCCCGTGGATCTGTGCCCACCCTGGTTGCAGCACTCACCGCACTGTGCTGTGGTGCACTGTGTACTGGCTCTCTCCTCCTCTGGACCGTGAGTGCCCTAAGGGCAGGGAGGCTGTCCTGCCCAACTTTTCAGCTTCAGCAACTGTGACTATGCCTGGCACATGGCTCATGCTCAGTAGGTCCTGCAAGAGTGGATGAGCGGGCAGGTGTGGTCTTTAGAACGCGTGGTCTGCAGAATCCCACCACCTCCTTGCCACTCTCCGAGGGTTACAGGCCCCTTCTCAGACTCAGCACAGCTCCTGGGATTCTCCTGTACTTCTGGGCCCAGTGACACATCCTGCTTTTTCAATCTTTGGTAGCAGCCATCATTCCATTCCTTGGGGATGTATGAAGTCTCCTTCTGCATCAATGATCAGCTCAGCCTCCTCTCATCACTTCTATAGCCAAGCTGACATGAGAAGTAAAACAACAAACAGGGGGCTGTTACCGAGCTTAGGCAGGCATGCCTACTGAACCATCTATCTTTTATCCCTGCCATAAAAAAGTACCACAAACTGTGTGGCTTAAAACAACAGAAATTTATTCTTTCGAAGTTCTGGAAGCTAGAATTCCAAAATCAAGGTATCAGTAGGGTTCATTCCTTCTGAAGGGTCTGAGAGCCAGTCCATGCCTCCCTCCTGGTTTCTGGTGATTACTGGCAAACCTTGGCATTCCTTGGCTTGTAGACGCATCACTCCAGTCTCTGCCTCCATTTTCACTTGGACTTCTCCCCTCCGTGTCTGTGTCTCTGTATCCAAATCCCTCTTTCTGTTCTCTTATAATGACACCAGTGTTTGGCCTAATTTTGTGGGCTGTGGTTCCAATAACCATTTAATATTTAGACACTTTGTGGTACAATTTGGCCAGGTTGGTATATCCAAGTGCCATTGGGGGATTCCATTGATACTGTCTGAGGGGTCAAAGGAGTTTTCCCAGCCTCAGCTACCTGCTGCCTCTAGTTAGGGGAAGGGTGTCTCTGGCCTGCAGGGACAAAGATTGCTTTCTGGCACATACGTCTGGTTGTTCCACTTTTAGTAATGCTAAGATCAGTGGATTCAGGTGTTATCAACCAATCTACACCTTATAAAGTTCCTTGCCAACATTTCACCCAATGGTTTCAGCATCCATTAATGACTGGTACCTAAGCACATCACTTTAAAAGGTTTACTAAATGTATCCTTCCATCTGCATCCGTTAGCTGGAATTCTCTACAAAGAATTTTCATCAACTATTCGGTTACCCTGAACAACAGTTCATTCAGGAGAGACAGGACAAATGCTTTGATTCCTTCCCTTTCTTTCTTGGGATCCCTAGCAACATTCAAAGATTGATGAGTAAAGTTTTCTTCTTGGAAGTATCATTATAAATTGATGGATTTTAACTCAGTCAACTGTAATTTCAGTCTATTGCATTAATTTCTTATGTAAAATTGTTCCATTTTTAGCCAGTGGGAGACCCTCCAGTTGACCCTGGGTGCCTTTATGATTCCATTAATATTTGACAGTTTCTTCCTTTTCCAGCATAACCACGTGTCCCGGCATCAGCTGGCGCATTTTCTGCCTCTCGTGTGGAATCAACCATTTCTCAAGGAAATGCTTTGAGTGGGAAATGGTAATTGGAGACTACAATTCAGTCATGAAGGCCATTTATTGCTACTAGACCTTGTCAGCAAATAAAGCTAGGGAACGCATACTTCTTTTTAGAAAGAAACAAAAGAAATGCTGTAATGAGTTACTATTTCCTATTTAAATTTAATATCACAGTGTCTTCCCATTATTTCTTTGATTGTATCTCTTTCTACTTATGTCCCACCCCCAGCTTTTTAGGCCTCCTGATTTTGGTTGTATAGACCCAAGACCTAAACTCAAGTGGGTTCAGATCTATCCTGTACTCCCCTCATCTTACTTTCCCATCTGGGCACCTTCCGGTTCTGAAACGTAATGAGAAGTCTGATACTTCCCCCATTAAAGCTTAGGTAGAGGAAATAGGATAGACTTGAGGGGATGTGGTGAAAATCTTCCTAGCAGGGACCAGCTCAAGGTCACTGAACCACTGGATTCCCTAACACCAACCATTCCCTGCAAACACTCCCAGCCTTCCCAGGAAATAGCTCCTGGCAGAAATGCTTCCCCAGGGAAATCACAAGCAAAAGTAATCAAATGAGAATGGTAGTTAAGAGCGTTATCACGGGAGATCCCATTTCCGATAGTCCCCTGAGACAAAGCTGAGTGTTCTTCCATTCTTTCTTTTTAAAAAATCTGATCCAGGTTAAATTATGTTCCATGGCAACTTATGTCAATGGTGTTGTCATGGTTACAGGTGAACCTACAAGTGAGCTGTGACAGCCTGGGCTCTGAGCTCTTAGAGCTGCATGTCTTTTTTTCCCCTGCATCCGCAGGCGGACTCAACCCCTGCGCCACCAGGGAAGCCCAGGGCTGCATGTCTTAAAGAGACATCCACCTGTTTTCTTGTCCAGGCTAGAAAGGTAATGAGAATGAGTACCGTTTCTCAGCAAGGCGTAGCCTGTGGACCAATGCAGGCCAGGGAAAGGTGGAGCCAAGGGCTCTTCATAATAAACATTCTCCTCCAGCAGCCAGGGTGGTGTCCCAGGACACATCATACGAATTCCCCACACCTTCGTGTGCCCACACGTGGGGAATGGGAGAATTCACTGTGTGAGCAACTCTCCAGTGGAGAAACCACGAGCCCCTCCCAGGAATTCTCCTTAGATGAAAAGCTAAGCAACAATTTCTCCCTGCATCTTTGACAGCGCTGTCCAACAGAAATAGAATGCAAGGCACCAATGTGGGCTACACATGTCATTTTACATTTTCTAGTAGCCACATTTTTAAAAAGGTAAAAGAAAGAGGTAAACTTAATTTTAATAATTTATATTTAACCCAAGTATCCAAAATACCATTTCAACATGTAACTAATACAGAAATTAATGAGACATCTTATATTCTTTTTTTCATACTAAATCCTTGAATTCTGGTGTGTACTTTACCCTTAAGGTACTTCTCAATTCACATGCTAAATTCTCATCGGAAATACTTGATCTAGATGGCGATTTCATAAAATTTACAGTTGAAATGGTCAAGTCACATACTCGAGCTAATCCAAGCATACTTTTAAAGTTTTTAAATAACAAACTGAGTATGTTTTACTACAGTGAGGCACCACCTCACTGAGGTACCACGATGAGAATGGCCGTCATTAAAATATCTACAAATAACAAATGCTGGAGAGGGTGTGGAGAAAAGGGAACCCTCCTACACTGTTGGTGGGAATGTAAATTGGTGCAGCCACTATGGAAAACAGTATGGAGGTTCCTCAAAAAACTAAAAATAGAGTTCCCATATGATCCAGCAATCCCACTCCTGGGCATATATCCAGATAAAACTATAACTCAAAAGGATACATGCACCCTTATGTTCATAGCAGCACTATTCACAATAGCCAAGACATGGAAACAACCTAAATGTCCATTGACAGATGAATGGATAAAGAAGATGTGGTACATATAGACAATGGAATATTACTCAGCCATAAAAAAGAGTGAAATAATGCCATTTGCAGCAACATGGATGTGACTAGAGATAATCATACCAAGTGAAGTAAGTCAGAAAGAGAAAGACAAATACCATATGATATCACTTATATGTGGAAATCTAAAATATGACACAAATGAATTTATGTACAAAACAGAAAGAGACTCAAAGACATAGACAACAGAATTGTGGTTGCCAAGGGGGAAGCGGGGTGGGGAAGGGATGGATTGGGAGTTTGGGATTAGCAGAGGCAAACTATTACATATAGAAGGGATAAACAACAAGGTCCTACTGTACAGCACAGGGAATTATATTCAATATACTGGGATAAACCATAATGGAAAAGAATGTGAAATAGAATACAGAAATATATATGTAGAACTGAATCACTCTGCAGTACAGCAGAAATTAACACAACATTGTAAACCAACTACACTTTAATAAAATAAATGTTAAAAAAACAAGTTGAGTATGTTTTAAATCTTAAGTTTAAATGAAATAAAATTAAAGAAAATTTTAAATCTCGCTCCTCAGTCTCACCAGCCACATTGCAAGTGCTCAGTAGCCACATGTGGCTGGTCATTACCACATGGGACAGCAGGGATCTAAGATTGCTACTCAGTATGGTCCTCAGCAGCATCAGTATCATGTGGGAGGTTATTAGAAATCTAGGCGTTTGGGATCTGCCGCAGATGCACTGATTCAGAATCTGCACTTTCACAAAATCCCCAGATGATCCTCAAGCACATTAGTTTGAGAAGCTCCGCTAAAGGGATAAAATCAAAACTCTTCATTTGGTTTTCAAGACCCCTGCCTCCTTCTCCACTCTCAGCTCCCCATCCCTCAAACCCTACCCCCATCAAGCCTTCAGGTGAAACAGCAGGCCCTGGTCCAACACCTTGATTACAGTCTTATGAGTCACCCTGAGTCAGAAGCACCCAGCGAAACTGTATCCGGATTCCTGACCCATAGAAGCAGTGAGACAATGAATGTTTGTTGTTTTAGGCTGCTAAGTTTGGGGGTAATTTGATATGCAGGTATCAAATACAACTGGCCATATGAGGACCCCTGCCTACTTCTCCAGACTCATTACTCCCCACTTTTATCCTGTGCTCCAGCCTTAACAATTTCTCCCATTTCCTAACAACCTCTTTGCTCTGACTCATTGGCAGGTTTTTGCATTCTCTGTTCCTTCGTCCCGAGACACTCTTATTCGCCACCATCCCCCAACTCTTCATCTGTCCAATTCCTACTCATTATTCAGCTCTCAGCTTAAACATCACTTCCTATAGGAGTCCCTCTGGGAGCACATCCCTGAGCTCCGGGTCTGGGTTAGTGCCATCATGATGCCCATCACATCCTGTGCTGTATTTGCTTATTAGCGTCTGTCAACAGACCCCAGTAGACAGTGATCTCCACCACGGCAGGGACCGCGTCTGTCTTGCTCACCATTGTACTGTGTGCCCTGAAGCAGGGACAGGGTCTGGCAAATAGTAAACAGCCAATAAATATTTGCTGAGCATTGTTGAGAACTAGGAAGAGAGACTGTAAAAAACTAAGAAGGACTGGATGACAGAGGACGGGCTGGAGTCATTGGCCCCAGAATAGTAATAAAACCAACGACCAAGGAGACAGAAGTCCAAAATATTTCTGAGGTTAGAGCTCATGAGATAGGAGTTCATGGGGTGTAGTTGTTAGTAAGGCAGTTGAAACTGTCCTCTGAGGTTCAGATGGAAAAGGGGGGTTCTTTCCGTGGATCCCCAGAAGTGAGAGAGGATTTAGCTTAGGCCTAGTGTGGAAGCAAAATGCACTAGGAAGAAAAGGCAGAGAAGCAAGGCCTGGGTGTTTAGTGTGATCAGAACGGGGGAGGAAGGTTGTAGGGCAGAACCTGTGGGCTGCTGTCCTTTGCTCTGAACACTTTGCTTTCTGGGGTATGATCGCTTCTCCTAAGCCTGGAACACTGGAGCCTCCTCCTGAATCTCTCCAGAGATTCTGAGCCAGGTGGAATGAAGACAGGGAGAGTGGAAGATATCTGGGGAGATCAAAAAGTAGAAAATGAGAGAGATCGGTACAGATGCTGCTGAAGATGTGGATCCACTGAGATTGCTGGGACCAGGGGGAGGCGGGGATGTACTTGTGTTTCCACAGAATTTTCAAATAATTAAGAAACACAAACTACAACCAATCACTACTGAAGATCAAAGTGCTGAAGGAGAGCAAGATATTTGTGTACCCTGATTTGTAAATTCTGTGTGCACATTGATGAGCACAAACAATCCTGTACAGGCAGTAAGCACCAGCTGGCTGGAGCTGGCATAACTCATTGTCCTTGACACTGAGCCATGAATTTCTTCAATTTATATTTTCTACCTTGATGAAAATGGTGTGATTTGTATATTGTTGCAGACCAAATCACAGAGTAACTTACCACTCATTATTGGCATGGCTGATTTCACACCACTTTTACCCCACCTGCATGCAATTAGAGCAATTAGAGTGGTGTTTGTCTTCTAGGAAGTTGTCCCCACCCTGGATACCTCCTTCCTTCTCCCCGATACTACATATAGCCCCACATATTTAAGTCAAAGGAAAATCTATCCGTCTGGAAGGAAGTGGAAGAGAGGGAGCCAGGAGGAAACTGACCAAGAGACATGAGGACAAGAAGCCACTTTGTAACTGCTGCATTATTCTCTTGGCTGTAAAGAGAAATCATCCCCTTTCAAATTGCCTGTGCTGCTCTGCGGAGGACGGGTTGAAGGAAAGAAGTGACAGGAAAGGCCAAGAACCTCAGGGAAAAGCTTCTGGACAAGCCATCCCTCTCCCCGTCACCCATCCGTCCCTGGGGGTACCAGCTGAAAGTTACCGCGGAGAAACCAGAGTGGAAACCCCAGCAGGGGCCAGTCCAACTCTCTTTGTTTGCCCACATCAGTGGGTCTCATCCCCCGCAGCACATTAGAAACACCTGGAAACCTTGGGGGAGAGAAATGATCCCAGACCAGAACAGCCAAATCAGAATGTTTGAGGGAGGGTAGGGCCCGGATATGGGTATTATAAAATGTGCAACCGCTGTGCTGGACCAGTGGTTCTCAAACTTAAAGGTGCATCAGAATCACCCAACAAGCTTGTTTAAAAAAAAAAAAAAAAAAATAGAACGCTGTTTACCAGAGTTTCTGATTCAGTAGCTCTGCGATGGGGCCCAAGTGGTGCTGCTGCTGCTGCTGCTGTTTGAGGACAACTCATTGAAAACCATTCTCAGAAAGATACTTCCAGCATCCAAGACCTTTTCCCTCTGGCCTCGCCTTGCCCCTCGCCTCCCACTCTGTTTCTGTGGTTACAAGCTCCTGATCACTGGCTTCTCCATGGATCTGACTGTAATTTGACTCCCCCAGTTTCATCCTCAGCACACCCTCCTTCTTTCCTTTCCATTAGCCCTAACCTCACTGGACCCCAGACCAGCCCAGGGATACTATTCCATCATCAGCCCACATGACTGGAGTTTCTACTGTGGTTGCAAGGATTCCTGCAATGGAAAGGAGGTTTCAGATGGGAGTGGCCTTTAATTGGGTGTTCACATCCCTATCTTGTCACAATGTTACAACATTCTCATATATTTCTGGTTACACTATTCCCAGAAGGCAAAAGCATTTGGAAAATGTGCAAACCATTTCTGGGTTCTTAACATGTGTCGTTTGCCCAAGCTTTATGACCCAAGTCCAGTTCTGTCTATCATGGACCTCAATTTTCTGACCCATAAAATAGGGGATTGGACTAAAAGCATTGCTAAATTCTCTTTAAGCTCCATAAAATAATTTCTCTATGATCTAAAAGAGTGAGCAATTAGCTCACATTACTGGTATAATTAGACTCACCCTAATGTAATAAAATATAGTAATCTTGAACAAGATTTCTTTGTTGCACCCATGGCAACAAAGAAAATCATGGGCTTATTAAAACTAGAAAACTATAATTTAAAAGTGTCTGCATTCATCTCGAAGGCACTTAAAGGAAAGTGGTTTTGGCCAAGGCAGATGAGTCAGCAACCTCATTGCAATCTACTTGTGACTCCCGTGAGAATTGCTGTCATTTCCCAAATACTCTTCTTACCAAGACACTCATGACCTATTGGCAAGTGAAAAAAAGCAGGTTCCAAAACAATACGCACAGGGTGACCTCACTTTGCATACTGATGTACCCATGTGGGGAAAACAGTCTGGAAGGTGATACAGCAGAAGGCTAACTGTGGTGCTCTCCGGATGGTGAAATTAAGGGTAATTTTAAATTGTTTTAGCTTATACTGGCTTTTACTTTTGCCCACAATGAACATATCATTACTGCTTCAATAAAAGAAACACAAAAGGTTTTTCAAAAAACCTATTATTTCCAAACTTGTACATCCTGAGTAGTATAAGCCTTGTGGAAAGGAGACTGTGTCCCAGGGGTCATTTTATCAGCAGAGCTCCAGGGGCCCTCGGCAAGAGCAGGTTGTGTTCCAGGACGGTGGGGAGGGCTGTGTGCGAGCCAGTATTGCCTGCCCAACCCGCACCCACAGCGTCTGTCTACACTGCCTGCCCCACGCACCCCAGAAAAACAAGGGATGATTCCCCCATGTTTTTAGGCTTCTGTATATGTAGAAACTTTGATTAGCTGAGGGAGCTTTTCCTGCCTTTAATTATTATGGCATCCATAAATCTTTTAAAACACTGTTTTCCATAACTAAAACAAGATGCATTATGAGTTAAGTGTAGAGACTTTGAAGAATATAAAAAAGAAAGTGGTATAACTTTTTGCAGTGGTATATCTTTTTCACTCTTTGTACTTTCTTGTAAGCAGCATGTAATTAAATTTTATTTTCCTTAATCCAGTCTGATCATCTTTGTCTTTTAATGAAGACATTCATACATATATACCCACACACACACACACACACACACACACACACACACGTAACTTTAAATTAACATTTAACTCAAACTTTTAATTGAATTTTTTTAATTTTTATTTTTAAATGTTTAAAGATGTCTTTTGACTTCCACTATTTATTTTGAGAGGTCAGCTGTCATTCTTTTTTTTTTTCCTTTTCCTTGCGGTGCGTGGGCCTCTCACTGCCGTGGCCTCTCCCGTTGCGGAGCAGAGGCTCCGGACGCGCAGGCTCAGCGGCCAGGGCTCACGGGCCCAGCCGCTCCGCGGCACGCGGGATCCTCCCAGACCGGGGCACGAACCCGTGTCTCCCGCACTGGCAGGCGGACTCCCAACCACTGTGCCACCAGGGAAGCCCTAAGGTTTTCTCTTTATTTTTTTATTTTTTTTAAAGGAGTTGATTTCTTTTCTTTATTTATTTTTGGCTGCACTGGGTCTTAGTTGCTGTGCGTGGGCTTTCTCTAGTTGTGGCGAGCGGGGGCTACTCTTTGTTGCAACGCACAGGCTTCTCATTGCGGTGGCTTCTCTTGTTGTGGAGCACGGGCTCTAGGTGCGCGGGCTTCAGTAGTTGTGGCGCACGGGCTTAGTTGCTCCACGGCATGTGGGATCTTCCTGGACCAGGGCTCGAACCCGTGTCCCCTGCATTGGCAGGCGGATTCTTAACCACTGCACCACCAGGGAAGCCCTCTCTTTATTTTTGCTTTACAGCAGTTTTACTATGATTTACCTATGCATGGTTTTCTTTGTAGTTACCTTACTTGGATTTCATAGAGCTTCTTGATGCTTCTCATCTAGTTTGATGTCTTTTATCAGTATTTTTGGTTAAATACTTGGTTATTTTCTCTTCAAATATTGTTTCGGTGCCATTCTGTCTCTCCCTTCCAGAGTTCCAATTACATATATGTTAAACCTTTTGCTATATCCCATATGTCTCTTAAATTTCTTCTGCATTTTTTTGTCCTTTTTTCATGTTTCATCTGGGTATTCTCTACTGGCTTACTATTTACTATTTCTCTCTTCAGATATCTCTAATCTGCTATTAAACCTACCCTTTAATTTTCCTTTATTATGTTTTTTAATCCTAGAATCTCCATCTGACTCTTTAACAAAAAATACATTTCCTTGATAAAACTTCACTTTGTCATCTATTTTCTTAAACTTAGTATTCACAGGAATTTTAAAGACCATGTTTGATAACACTAACATCTGAATCACCTCTGGACCTATTTTTTCTAATTTATTTTATTGAAGTGTAGTTGATTTACAATGTTGTGTTAATTTCTGCTGTACAACAAAGTGAGTCAGTTATACATATATGTAATTTTTTTTCATATTCTTTTCCATTATGGTCTATTACAGTATATTGAATACAGTCCCCAATGCTATACAGTAGGACCTTGTTGTTTATCCATTCTATATATAATAGTTTGCCTCTGCTAATCCCAAACTCCTAATCCATCCCTTCCCCACTCCTCCTGCCCCCTGGCAACCACAAGTCTGTTCTCTATGTCTGGGAGTCTCTTTCTGTTTTGTAGATAGGTTCATTTGTGTCATATTTTAGATTCCACATAAGTGATATCACATGGTATTAGTCTTTCTCTTTCTGACTTACTTCACTTAGTATGATAATCTCTAGTTGCAACCATATTGCTGCAAATGGCATTATGTCGTTCTTTTATATGGCTGAGTTGTATTCCATTGTATATATGTACCACATCTTCTTTATCCATTCATCCGTTGATGGACCTATAGGTTGTTTCCATGTCTTGGCTATTGCGAATAGTGCTGCTATGAACATAAGGGTGCATGTATCTTTTTGAATTATAGTTCAAATCATATAGTTCAAATCATATATATGACCAGGAGTGGGATTTCTGGATATGGCAACTCTATTTTTAGTTTTTTGAGGAATCTCCACGCCATTTTCCACATGGCTGCACCAATTTACATTCCCACCAACAGTGGAGGAAGGTTTAGGGAAGCCTATTTTTTAAACTGCATTTCACTTAATCACTAATGAAGTTATGTTTCCAATTATTTACTAGTCATTTGTATTTTACTTTCTGTGAGTGGTCTTTTTCTTTTGAGATGTTTGTTCTTTCCTTGTTAATTTGTTAGAGATCTTTGAATCTAATTAGTGTAATCAGTCTTTTCGTTGTTAGCTATGTTGTAAGTGTTTTCTTCCAGCCTGTCATTTGTCTCTTGACTTTGGTTATGGAGTTTTTTGCCAAGTGGTGAATTTTAATTTCCATGCAGTCAAATCTGTTTATCTTTCCCTTTAAATCTTCTGAGTTTCATGCCTTCTTAGAAAGGCTGTCACTATTTCAAGATTATTGAAATAATCTCCTATGTTTTTTTCTAGTATTTATACAGCATTTCTTTTACATTTACTCTAAATCTGTATAGAATTTATATTTGAGAATTTGGTGAGGTTAGGGATCTAACTTAAGCTTTATTCTTCCCCCTCAAAAATAGTCAGTTGTTCCAACACCATTAGTCAACAGTCTATTCTTTCTCAACTGATCTGAAAGTATACTCTTGCAATATACTAAATTTCCACATGTACTGAGGTCCATTTGTAAACTCTCTTCTGTTCTGATTTTTTCTTCCAGTTTTGGCATCAATATAACACTGTTTTAATTAAAGTTATGTTATTATTTTGCTGTTTGGTAGGGCAAATTCTCATCTTTTTATTCCACTTTAATTCCCTTCTTTGCTATTTTTGTGCATTCTTCTTTAACATGATAGTGTCAATCTATGAAGCATGCCACCCCCCTCCCATTGTCCTCAAAATCCCACTGGTGTTTTGACTGGGATTGTAATGACTTTATAGATTAATTAGTAGGATTTTGACCCATTTGCAATATTGAGTGCTCTCATTCAGGGATATGGTTTATCAATCCATTTGTTTTTTAATAACTTCTGGCAAAATATGAAAGTTTTATTCAACAAACTCATTTTATAAGATACTTGATAATGTTTACTGCTATTGGGAATGAGTTATTTCTCTTGATTAGATTTTTTTCTAGATTTCTAGATGCATATCAGAGTTTTTAAGTAAAAATATTTTCAAATAATGATAATTTTACATTTCTGTTGCACAATGTGCATATGTATGTGTGCATGTTATATTATCTTCGATTATTTTTGTCATCTTACTACTTTGGTTGGGATCTCTGGAGGAAAGATGAATAATAGAATAGCAACAACATCAAGCATCCTCACCTTATTCCTGACTTTAATTAGAGAACACCTCTGGAGTTTCACCACTGACTATTATTAGGGTTAAAGAAATAGTTGCTGATAAATGTCTTTCATTAAGTCAAGTTAATTTCTTTGTATTCTTAGCTTACTGAATTTTTCAAAAATCAAAAGTAGGGACTGAATTTTATTAAATGCCTTAATGTCTATAGAACATACAGTTTTTCTCATTTATTTTCTAATGCTGAATCATCTTTACATTTCGAGAATAAAACTATCTGGCTGAGGTGTATTAGGAATGATAGGGTTTAATTTGCTAATATTTTATTTAGAATCTTTGCATATATATTGATATATGGTCTAAGGTCTTCCTTTTTTTGTGTGCTCCATGGCTGCCTTACTATTAACGTTACGCAGGCCTCAGGAAAGAAATTTTTTTCATCTTTTTAATGGTCTGGAACAACTGACATAGGAGTCATGTACTTCTCAAAGGTTTGATAGCACTCTCCCATAAAACCATCTGGGCCCTGTGCCTTTCTCTTGATCTTTTACGACCTTTCTAAGGTGCTTCCAACCTAGTGTGGGAGAGAGGCAGTTGGGGGCCTATAATCAACTTTCATGCCTGGCATATTCAGCAGGCATGGGAATGCAGATGTGTCCTGGGCAAGATTCAGGCCTTTGGAAGAGGGAGTATGGCTTCAGATGATTCAGGTATTTCTCTTAAGGTCACCAACACATTCGTCTTCCTTTGACTTCTTGAGTTTTCTCCTCTTTTTCTCGGTTCTTCCCAAGGATACTCTTATCAAGTGATGCTGCCCCTCCTGGACTCAACCATTTTTCACTTTAACAGCCCTTGCTCTGCCTTCTGGCTAAAGTGCCCCTTCCCTCCCTCCCGCCTGATGGACCTACACTCAACTGTCACCCTAGAAAATGTTGAGAGAGGAATGTGGAGAAACACATCTCACTGCCAAAGCAGAGTTAGGGCTCCCGTGTCAGGATAAGACTCATTCTACCTTTGTGACTCAACCTGCCCCGTTCAAGAAACAGAACTAATACTGTCTCACTGCTGAGAGACTGAATATACAAACAGACAACGGCCAGACATCTATGACAACAGAACTCTGACCCACAACCTCTGCAGCCATCAGCTCAGGAAGTCAAACCACAACATCTGTAGCAATCGGCCCAGAATGGTCAGGACTTGACCATAACTGCCAGCTTCACTATTTTTTGTCCCCGCTTTCAACTCAAGACCAACCAGAGAAAGTCAAATATGTCCCCCTAACCAAGCACACAGGATGTCCCTCTTCAAGTTAGCCAACCTGCAGCTCCCCCTGCCCATGGCCTCCAATCAGGGCACCACTGAAGCCCTCCCTTTTTCCCACTAGAAAGTTTTCCCACTCCTCGGTCTGCCTTGGAGTCTCTGCCGAAAGCAAGTGATGGTGCTAACTCCCTTGCCAGAGCAGGCTCTGAATAAATAGCCTCTATTTGGGTGATCTCACCTGGGTGGTCTTTATCTTCATACTGCTTGCGTGTGAGGCTTAAACAAAGTTCGAGGGTAATCTAGGTGAAGGCAGCTGGCCAGCGACCTACAGAGAGGCAACTGAGCCACGGCTCAGAGCAGCTTCCCTTTACATTGAAATAAGTCTGGGTGGCTGCCTGGGAAAGGAGGGGAAATCTGCCCAGCGTGTGGGTGGGTGGGTTGGCGCACGCGCATGCGCACGCGCACGTGTGTGTGTGTGTGTGTGTGTGTGAAAAGTTTCTCTGGACACCAAGCCAGAATCTTTCTCTCCGTGAGCAAGGCCCCAAGTTTCCAGCAAACACTTTTGCGTCCTGATGTGGACAGGTCTGTTAGCACAGGAAGGGACACACGGCAGGCACTGTGTGGCCCCTCCCAGCCTGCCCAGCGCACATCCACCGCCCACGGCACCGTGGGACAGGGTCCAGCTCTCCCTCTTAGCCCACCCAGTGGAGACACCACCTTGGGCACTCCCTTCAACACCGGCCCTTTTGCCTGGGAGTGCGTGTGTGGAGGGGGGCTCCAAGCCCAGCTCTGCCCAAGTCCACAGAACTCCAGGGTCAAACGCCAGCCCCTGCCTCGGCTACTCTCAGATGAGAATGGCTCCAGTTTCGGGGTAGAGGCCTCTCAATGTGCTGGTCTTCAGCAGATGTCTCTTGAGTCCCTACCTTCTGCCTCTGAAAGTCTTTTTTTTTTTTCTTACGTATCCTCAAAATTTTTTTTTAATATTTTTGATTTTCAGAGGACTGGACTTGAATGCAGGAGTTTTGGGTTCAGATCTGGGCTTGGTCACAAATGCTTCCGAGCACTGGCTATAATAACCACGGACATTTACTGAGCGATGACTACATGCCAGGTACTGTGATCCTGTTTACATGGATCAAGGCATTTGACCTCACCACCGTCGATGGGTAGGTGTGATGATTGCTATCCCTATTTCGCAGATGGGGCACAGAGGGGTTAAGTGACTTGCCCAAGGTCACCCAGCTGGTAGGTGGAAGGGCCGGAATTCAAGCCCAGGCAGGAACTGTGCTAGCAAGCCTTAAACCCAGGACCACCACTCAAAGGCGCTCCCACTGCCCTCCCCGCCACTCTGACAGCGCCTCTTCCTCTAGTCCCCTTGGGTTCAGAGCTGATGGCGAGGCAGGGCCATTTCCCTGGAGTATGAGCAGCAAACTGTGACTCTGGCCGAGCACATTCACATGTGTTTGACTCCCTCCCCATCGCTCTTTGCTTTGTAAAATCTGCTCAGTCTGTGAACCGTGTCCCTTCTGCAAACTTGAAACTTCATGCACTTTTTACCCTTTTCAAAAAACACTCTCAGCCTCAGTGCGTGCTGGGGCTGCTTGCCCCGTGCCTCCCCAGCCATGACCTCTGGAATGAGAATGATGTGCCAATGGAAGCAAACAGCAGGGGATGGTGAATCAGAATGTTCCCATCAACCTTAGAGAGGCTGCCCGGCCAGGAGCCGCGATGCATCTGCAGTGTGGGAGTCGTGGGGGTCTGCTCAGCTGCAGGTGAATCAGCCTTAAGAAAGGCAGGCTGAGGGGCTCTGTTGAGGCCATCACTGGCCGAACCGCGGGCCTGACCCTGTTCCTCGGCACTTCACCCCCAAAGGGCTAGTCCAAGGAAAATGACGGCGTTTCCAAGCAGGAGAGGATGATGATTCACAACCCTCTAGATGCAATTCCAACAACCCCCAAAGCTCTGAAAATCAAGCTTTTTCATATGTTTGGTGCCAAAACTCATGTCCCACTCAGCATGAATATGCATACAGTTCACTGTGGACATCCCAGTGTGCTTGGTTATTGGGTGTAATCTCAGACCCTGTTGAGAACATTGCATAATACACGGTATAGGCACCAGATTACCTTCTGAAAACTTCAGAATTTGGAATCACATCTGCCCTCCAGGGTTTGGGTATGGATTCCGGACCCGTAATGACTAATATATCACACATCCGGCATGGTGCTAAAGGTTTACACAGATGATTTCCTGAATGCCTTACAACAATCCCAGCTGTATCATCCTCACCCTACAGATGAATAACTCTCAGCCAGTGACCAGGATATTCATCTAATGCACAGTTTTGCCTCAAGGACCCCCGATCAGCCTGGCACAACTCATATAAACAAACTACAGCCCGAGCTCCCACCTCCCCAAGGCCCCCTTTTCTTCTCTCCGCAGGAGTCAGATCAGCATCACCATCTGCCTGTGAAGAAAAGGCTAAAACTCTTTCTTTCTCCTTCTCTGAGGATGAATTTGATCGTGAGTTAATTTTCTAGCTCTGTTGCCATGGAAGCCGGATAAAGGTTCAGTGTCGGGTGGACCTCTGATCTGAACTGGAAGGAGCCTGAATTAACTAAACTGTCTGGTAGGCCACCGGAGCCGAGGCGTCCCTGAGTGCGATAACTCCTATAACCAGGCAGGTTCCTCGCGGGACCCTGGGAACTAACTTGACTATGGGCTGTTTAGAAGATAAGGGTTCCTATGGGGCTTCTAAGCCAAAGTGGCCCCCACAACTACCAATGCGGGTGCCATCTCCTTACCCTTGAGCAATCACTTGGGGAAGAGGGGTAATAGAATGGCCCCTGGACTGGTGTGAGGACTCCTCCTGTGGAAGAAGTCACTTGATGCAGCCGTGCTGGCTTTCTGAGCATCTTGTGTTACGTCCTTCTAAGTGAATCCGACGCCGGGCGTGCGTACCACAGTCTTGTGTGTCTGAATGTCTAGTGAAGCCTAAGCAGACTGTGGCAGACACCAATCTTCCTCCCCGCAGCCCTCTCCCACCTACTTCCAGGCTTTCATCCCACACAGATGGAAATGGGATACTCATCCCTCATTGGGATGAAATCCAGCCAGCCTGCCTTGCTTCCCAGGCCTCGATGCCTTCCCCTTTGCCACATCTCCTTGGCTGACAATCCAGATGACAGGGCATCTAGGTATTGACTACGAGCCCTGCTTCCCACCGTCCAATAAAAGACTTGACCGAGATGTTTATAATCATTTAATCAATGTTCCAGACACACACTTCATGGGGCTACAGGTGAATTTCATGATGACAGAAGCTGACGTACCACCCACCCAAACGACCACAATTACTAGCAGTTTCCAGAAACCCGACACCAACCAGAAAGATGCCGTAGGAAACAGCATGATCGCTTTGGCCAAAGAGGTTCTTTGGGATTCTGACTCTCCTCTTCCTCCTCCCCTCGAGGACCTTCTCCAGGGTATGGATGCTCAGGATGAGAGAAACGGGTGCGGAGGTCCCATCACACCTGTGCAAAGAGGCGCGCTGAGAACCCCACACCTCCGATGCAACAAGGTGACCCGAGGCACAGGCCTGCTCGATAAATTCCCAGAAGCCACCCCTGGAAGCTGGCGGGCCCAGGGACACCAAGCCTGAGTAGCCACCCTCCCGAGGCCTGGCCGGACCGCTCGCTACGTGTTGCACACCAGCACGTCTGCAAAGGGTCCCTGGAGGGTCTTGTTGAAGATGCAGCGGACCCACACCAGGTAGGTAGTGAAGGGCTTGATGTTCTCGGTGAAGGTGTGGTTCTGCAGGTCCAGGATGTAAGGCACGTAGGTGTTCTCCCCCTGCTCCTGGAGCCACACCTCGTACTTCACCTCTCTCACCTTCAGGTACTTGAGGTTCCACGGGATCTGCCAGGAGACGGTGAGTCGGGCCTCGGAGGCGCCCTGCACCGACGCCTGGCACCGCGCCTCCCGCACCTTGCCGGGGTACAAATTGACCGTCCACTTCTGCTTCCTCGGCCCCGGCCGGCCCTTCACCACGCGCCGTATGGCGGAAGAGCCACTCAGGGTTCCGGCAACAGAGGTGCCGCGGGACCTCCCGGCTTTGCAGGATCCGGGCCTGCTCGGCCCGGTCTAGGTGGGTGATGCCCCCCTGGTCCCAGGGCCGCTCTGGGTGCGTGACCGTGTTCTCTGGCAACGTGTTCCGCCAGGCTACGTACTGGAGGTCCATGCCGGGCAGCGTGGCCAGTGTCTTATAGGGGGTGTAGTGGTCAGGG
>NW_006769631.1:472222-481276 GCF_000442215.2 Lipotes vexillifer | reverse complement strand
GGAAAGAGCTCCACCACGGCTGCCCCGCGGGGCAGAAAGAGGGCAGTGACCAGCTGGGCCCCGTGCATGCTGACTAGCATGGAGGCGTTGCTGACCAGCCGCACCACGTCTGCGAAGGCGTGGTCCTCCAGGGACACCGTCATGGTCTTCATCTGAAACTCCTGGGCCAGTGCCAGCAGCAGCTCTGCCTCATTCAGGATGAGTCTGTTGTGGGTGCGGGTGAAGACCAGGAGGTACTCCTCACCCAGGGGGCTGCCTGCGTGGCTCACGTTCAGCTTTTCCGTGAGGAACCTGGCAAACTGCCGGATCTCGTTGCCCGAGACGAGGATGTTGGCCTTCGGGCCCTGGGGCTGCACGAAGCCATACTGGTACCAGGTGGTGATCTTGGAGAGGCCCACGAAGGCATGGGGGAAGCAGAGCAGCCGGCCCAGGGCCTTCAGCTGCGCCCGCAGGAGGGGCTGCTTGGGGCTGAGCAGCTTGTAGAGGTCAAAGTGGGCGCCCTCGCCCCAGCCCTCCATGAAGACCAGCCGGGCCTCGCGGGCCAGGCCGGGGAACTGCCGCAGGGTGTAGAAGAGGGGCAGCAGGTCGTCGTGGAAGACGTGCATGAGGTTGTCGGGGTTGAAGCGGTTGGCGATGAGGGCCACGTCAGGCACGAACGCCGGCCTGGGCATGAAGCGCAGGGCGGCGGCCGGCAGCTCCACGAAGTCGAAGTACTGGGCGCTGTGGTCCTCCACGGTGGACAGGTCGAGCAGGGCCGGCTGGAAGCGCCGGGAGCCCAGGCTGGGCAGCATCACGGAGGCGTTGCCGTGGAAGAAGATGAACTCCTCGGCCTCGCTGGAGTAGCAGAGCCACTTGAAGCGGCAGAGGCGGTCGCTGTGCGTGCGGCCGGTGCACACCATGCGCGTGCCGCCCTCCGTCAGGATCTGCAGGGCCTTCGCGTAGTCGATCCGCATGGCGGGGGCGGGCTCCGGGGCTCGGCTGCTGAGGGCCAGCTCCTCCTCCAGGGAGGCCGCGTGCTCGCGCAGCCTCACGTGCTTCCACAGCACGGCTGCCAGCACCGACACCAGGAAGGCGTTGAGCACCGCCGAGAGGTGCATCCTAGCACCGCAGCGAGGCCCTAGTGAGACGACGGCCCCTGGGAAGCACCTCGGGCCTGGCGGGCTTTACCCATCCCTGCAGGCACCCGGAGGACCAGCAGAGGCCTGCGGGAGGAGAGAAGGAAAAGGAAAAGGTGTCTGCACGGTGTGTCTGGAGTCACCCCGAGCGCCCGCTCTGCGCCAGGCATTGCGCTGGGCGCTGCTACGGCACTGGATCCTTGCGTCGCTCTGCACATTTGAAGATACAGTAGGCTAGACCGTTGTTCAAAAATATTCACTCCCTTCCCTCGCCTGCTGCTTCCATGGGGGAATATACATCCCTGCACCTGGACTTTGGGCTTGGCCACATAACTTGCTTTGGCCAATGAGATGTTAGCAGACAGAACATATCAGAGGCTTGAAAAGTGCTTGTGTGACTGTCTTTGCCCTCTTTATACTTAGGATGTTGCCATGAGAAGAATGTGTTCAGCCTAACTTCCTGGTCCCAGGAGAAGAGATCTGTGTGTGGAGCACGGCTGCTCCAGCCACGCTCAGTCTGGCTCAGCTGACCCCCAGATTTGTAACTGAGTCCAGCCAAGATCATCAGAACCACCGGTCAAACCCAGCCAAGACCAGGCAACACAGACATGTGAGCTGAATAAGTAGGTCACTGAAATTCTGGGGCTGTTTGTTACGAAGCACTGCTGCAGCAGAAGATAACAAGCAAAGGTATCTGTGACAAGAGGCCTCAGGGAAAATCCCCATTAAGGGCCCGACATTCCTGGTACTGCAAGGTAAGGACTTCACCTTACCATGGGCACATATGGGACAGGAGGCTTGTGAGCGCAGTTCCCAGGCTGCACACCAGGACCCCGCATGCCCCTTCTTAGGACACGTGGCACACATGCATGGGGGAGATAGGGAACATCTGCTCTTGCTTAAAGCTCCTGTTTGGGAATCACGCCTGCTGGTTTTTAGATCTCCACGAAAAGATGGGTAGGAAACTTGTCCCCCCAGTGCTGCACTAAGAGAACTGTGTCTGAATATCACCACTGACAATGGTTTTGTATATTGAGGCAAAACCTCCAAAGGGTTAAACTTCCTGTCCCACATACACACACCTACAGGGAGGCCTGGCTGAGCTGTGGGCATTTGCTCCCATTTTTTCCATACCACCAGGAAGGGTATCATACCTGCTCTGAGGCCCAGGACTGTTCAAACGATCGAAGAATCTCACCCTCAGCCCTCACAGGAACGGCACGGGTAACACCTGACACCAGCCATGGGGTGAGAGAATAGGGCAGGGGCAGCTGCCTTCTTAGCTGGCTGTTCACTGCACCTTCAGTCAGCCCTGTTCATCTCTAGGGCAGGGTCTCTATAAGCCCAGAAACCCTGTAGCTGAGAAATCTGTTTAAGCATCAGTCAGCATTTCTCAGTCTTTTCAAACCCATGCACCCACTAATAATACAGAGAAACTCTTTCATGCCTCAAACTGACCTGTAAAGTCCAGCATCCCCTTCCCCCAAGAATCTCTCACACACAAGACTCTCTTCTGCAATATCTGCTCCCCAAGACAACAGGATTTCATCAACTTTTACTTTCTGAAGTTCATATTTTATATCTATATCTGTAATATGTAAAATAATATTGCTGCATATACTTTCCCAAATATGTGTCCCCATCTAGAAATTCTCCACCCAGCCTCACCAGCTAAGAACTACTTTGCTATAAGGTTGAACCACGTTAAACTGCTGAGAGTTGACAATTTCCAACCAGTGTCCTATGGTCCTGCCACGGGAACCAACTATCCTTACCACCACCGTGGTACAGACGGTACCAAGGCGGCTCGAGAGAGAAAACCTGGTGTACCCAAATAGGGGAGAAGAGACAGATCTCCCTTGCAGAATTCCAGTTGATAAATGTAGAAGCAATGATGCAAAAAGAAAATCACCATTTGGCAAACATCACAGAAATAACTGTTTCAGGCAAGATCCACTGATGGATGCTAAAATTAGTGGGTGAAAGTATGATGAGAAACAGGAAATCTGCATAGTCTCCAAGTATCTCCCTATGAGATACATATTAATGACAAAGGTAAAAAATAGACATTTTACAGCAGAGAAGCTTGGCAGACATCCCCTGAACCAAATAATCAACATTGACATCACCAGTAATAATATACTGACATCGTCTACCCCTTGATATGATGTGCTGAGAAGGGTACCTCATTTCTGGAGCCTTCTTGCCCAAACTACAAAACTGCAATCTTTATTTCTAAGTGGGGAAAACTTGGTTCTAGTTCCAGTTCTAGCTCTGAATATGGTCTATAGATTAGTTAATAAAGAAAACATTAAACCCAAATTGAAGGATATTCTACAAGATACCTGACCAGGACTCTTCAAGAGTTAAAGTCATAAAAGACAAGGGAAGACTGAGGAGGTCCCAGACTGGACGAGAGTTAAGGAGACAAGACAACTAAATGCAATGTGGACTCCTGGGCCAGAAAAAGGACATTAGTAGGACAATGGCAGAATCTGAATAAGGTTCATGGTACCTTATCAAGCCTGTGTTAACTTCCTGGTTTTGATACTTATACTGCGGTCGTGTAAGATGTTAACATTAGGGGAAGCTGAGTGAAGCGTTTTTTGTAACTCTGATGTAAGTCTCAAATTATTTCAAAATAAAAAGTTATTAAAAAATTAGATAACTTAAGAAACAAGAGGACATAAGTATTTATAGGTAAAATAACATGTATGTGATTTGTTCTAAAATACTCCAGCAAAAGAGGCATGGAGAGAGATGGAATAAGACAGCAGGATACTGGTAGTTGAAGATGATGATGGGGTCTTTTTCTGATCCCTTTTGAGTTTGTTTGACATTTTGCATATGAAAAAGTTAAAAAGGAAACCAAGAATCGAATAGATCACTATTACAAAATGACAGAATACTGGATAGTGGATGAGTAATAAATTAATGCTCAGAAAAAAATAATAAAATAAAATAAAGCTTTCCCTGGAGAGATGGGAGGCAGATGGGTGCGGCATGAGCTGATGCATGTTTTGCTCTGACCGTAGACAAGAACGGCTTCCAACAGCAGCTAAAGCTAAAACACACACCCGGGAAACAGAAAGCAAGACCCCCAGGAAATGAGGAAAGACCCACCTCCAACCTGAGCAGGCATCTGGGCCCCCAGGTACTCACTGCCTCTCTAGTAAGCATTCTGCTACCTGCCCCTCGCCCAGGTGTCCTTGTGGTGAAAGGCAGGCTTGGCAGCAGGTGGAGAGGTGGAGCAGGGGCCACAGGCAGGCAGGAGGACCCGGGGGATGTGTGTGCGGCAGCCAATCCCAGTTAAGTCACTGAGCTTGCGGGCCTTGGGGCAAAGCTTATGGGAACCAGGGAACATGGGGGTAGGGGCCTCGAGAGCCAACAGGCAACTAGGCAGAGACCAGCCTTAGGGCCTGGGGAGTGGGAAGGACGGCTTCTAATCAGATGGTAAGTCCTTCACCCACCCCCAGGCCCTGCCGGAATGGTGCTGACAGAAGGCAGGACAAATACAGACTCGCCCACGTGGACCTCTCATGGACGCTTCAGGCTTTCCAGTTACCCTTCCAAGAGGGAAAATGGGAGAAAAGGTTTGCTGGGGATGGACAGAACATCTCCCTAGAAATAAAGCACGGTGGTTAAAGCATGGGGCCCTGAGTTCAGATTGCCTGGGTTTCTAACTTTACCACTTACGGGCCAAGCGGGCTGCGCCAACATCTGATGGGAACGGTCACGTAAATCCCCCAATCCCATCCTCCCCACATGAGATGGCCCAGAGGCATGTCCTGCACTGGCTCCCAGAACTCCTAACGGATTAAGTGGATTACACAGTTGCCCGCAGTGGGTACCCCCACCCTGTCTCATTTCCCCACTGCCCTGTTCATGCGTATTGCGATCAAGTGCAAGTAATCTACTTGCACTTGAATCCTTGTCTCAGAATCTGCTTCTGGGGGAATGTTAATTAACACAGATATTATTGTATTTTGCCCCTGTGGAGACAGATGGAAAGCTGCTCTTGTACTCTCCCCTGCTGTGAAATAGCCAAAGTGTGGTAGTGAGAAAGCCAACAAGAACTCAGGCAGTCACTGCTTATTATAAAGTCCTTCCAGGGCTTCCCTGGCGGCGCAGTGGTTGAGAGTCCGCCTGCCGACGCAGGGGACACGGGTTCGTGCCCCGGTCTGGGAAGATCCCACATCCGCTCCGCGGAGCGGCTGGGCCCGTGAGCCACGGCCGCTGAGCCTGCGCGTCCGGAGCCTGTCCTCCGCAGCGGGAGAGGCCACAGCAGTGAGAGGCCCGCGTACCGCAAAAAAAAAAAAAAAAACTCTGGTGCCTGCTACCACTTGTCTATAGTAGAATCTGGAGTGACATCATGTGTCATAAAGTCCTCCCAGCCTGTTCCCCACGGTCCCCACTCCGTGTCTGTCCACCCCCCACCCCCAATCGCACCACAGCAGCCTGTAGATGCCAGAAGAAGGATCAGGCAAAATCCTCAGAAATGTTTTCAAACGATAACAGACGGAGACAAAGAGTACATTAATCAGACCCCGGCTCTAAGGAAGCCAAGATTCTCCTAAGTCCTGTCTGCTGGCCAAGGAGATACAACTTCTCTGGACCAGGTACCAGGCTGCTGGAAGAGGAGGGCAGTGTCCCTGCTGCCTTCCCCAGTGGAGTCTCGTTACAGAGGCAGATTAAGCGCACCACTGGCCAGGGGCAAGGAGGCAAATAAAAGGGGCCAACTCAATGGCCTGGGAGACACCTTCTCTGCTTGTGGTGCCAAGGGCTGACTACAGAACTGTGTTCTTTGGAAATAAACTTGTTACATGGAAAAGACAGTCCCTCTTGGACTTCTAAGGTGCAGCATCAATAGCTTGGACGGTGTTGTCTTCAGCACACCTACTCCCTGGCCTGGGGGTCCCAGGAGGGGAGGAGCCTGTCACTTATTATGAGCAGACCACTCTTGTCTCAAGCTACCTGTCAAGCCACTCTGTCCCAAAGCCTGGTCTGGAGCAGCAGACCCTCTCCCAGGAGAGGTAAGCGGCAGGGAAACCAGGGGAGGACAGCCATGCTAAGACAGAACAAGGCCTCAAGGTTTACAAAGGGCACGTGCCCAGAGCACCTGTCTTCCAGCAAGGAGGCAAGCTCTGAACAGATCCCCAACCCCTCCTGAGGCCTGGTTCTGTGGCACATGGTGGAAAGCTGTGCCCTCGAGTCGTCCATGACGTAGGTCCTGAGATTCCCTCCTTCAGTCTCTTGACAACAGGCTTGGTTAGAGGTGGGCAGGCAGGGCACTGACTTTACGTAACTCCCGCTATGGCACAGCCAGCAGCCAAGCAGGATGGACGCCAGCCACGGCCCTCCCCCCAGGGGACAGCACTGGCAGGGGGCGGGGCAGAGCAGCCTGAACTTCCTGTTGACTCACCCAAAGGAAGATATGTCCGTATCTCCATCCATTTCTACCTATATCTATTCATGAACCTGAGTCCAAAGACTTAGGAGAACATGCCGAAAACGGGAGTGAGGCTCTGCATCAGCCTAAGTTAGAGCAGGGTATGAGCAAGAGATACAAACATTAAAAAAAAAAAAAAAGATACTCCCATTCTCAAGTTTCTCCCTGTGGCAGAGGAGACAAGAGGCTGCTCTGAACACCTGACGTGGCGCAGCTGTCACAGAGGCAGGGAACACGTTCTTGGGAGCGCTAACAGAGGAAGCATCTTCACTGCTGGGGGTGAGTCCGGGCCCCCACTGCTAGACGCACTCCTCCTGCCCCACGAATGTCAGAGAGGCCCTCAGTACAGGCGACAAGCTTTCCTTGTCCAGTGAGACCAGCCCAACCCCACTTCTGATCACTGCCTGGGTCATCCTGATGAGACACTCATTTGGCCTTTGCTTAAAAATCTGTTTCGCACTGGTCTCACCCAAAAGGCTCCCTAGAGGAAGAGCATCGTCAGGTGGATGAGAGAAGAGTCTGCTTAGGAAGCTGGGAACCCTGGCAGCTTTCCCACACCACGGAAGCGCATTCAGTCTGGGCGAGTGCAGGTGTCAGGACACACACAAGACGGCAGAGGAGATTTCAAGCCTCCTTCCTAATGATGGTGGTCAAGAATTCTTCCCAGGCTCTTGTTCACGCTCACCTTCCTTCAGACCACATGTGAGCTGGCTTTACGATCTTGGCACGTCCGTCCCTCCACCACCTTAAGTCTCAATGGCCTCATCTGCACAATGGGCAGAATAACCTCCTCGGGGTGTTGTAAGAATAAGTGAGCTAAAGCATGTAGAGTATCTAAACAGGCCTCAAAGCACATCAGCTGTCATAATTATATTTCCATTAGGGCTCCTAAAATTAACAGTGAATGAAAACAGGTACCAAACTGTATAGCCTCAGACCAATTCCCAAAAGGGCTGAACCCCCGACTGCTTTGGAGAGCACCCTCACAATCTCCCAGCTTTGCTCCGTCTTCCTAATGACTTGTTTCCTTTCTCTGTGAAGATGGCCCCATAAATTTAGAAGACGCTTCTGCCTGGTCTGAGCAGCCAGTTTTCAGTACAAAATTAACATGCAGAACCCCTGCCACCCTCAACATTTTATGCTGGCAGGGCACTTAAAAACTACTTATGCATTTCCTCATTTAATCGGAAAACCAACATCTAAGCGGCTAGCAAAGCACCAGTAACATTTTCCCCATCGCACAGATCAGGACACAGAGGTGAGGAGAAGCTAAGTAATGTGTCCCAAGGCCCTCGGCTTGCATGGAACGGCGTCAGGATTTGAACACAGAGCGCGTAAGCACTGTCTACGCTAACAGCCCAGGCACCCCTGGGACCTCATCTTCTCTGCATTCAGGGCAAAGAGGTCCCGGGAACTCAAATGTCACCACGTTTGTCATTCTCTGCTTCCTCTACCTCGGGCTCCACATTTAGGACCCAATGGATATGGGGCACCAAGAGCTTACTGGCTTAGCCAGGACAAAGAATGATAGAGCAAGAATGTTTTTCAATGGTATATTTTTAGTGTTAAAATATTTTCATCAGAAATGTACTCTACTTAAGTTTGGTAGATATAAGATGTTTATTTAGCTATTGTTTCTTTAATTTTGCTGACAAGTCAATAAATAGTAGAATGGGTTCAAGCTAAAAAAAAAAAAAAAACAAGAATATTTTTCAAAAGAAATAAGGGATTAAAAACATGCTTAAAACAGCCCTCTAGAAACTGAGGCAGATAGAGGATACTGCCAATTCACCCCCCAAAATCTGCTTTACTCAGCTCCTAGACCAGATACCTACTATCAGATTCCCACAGATGGCAAATCCTCCTTTCCAGGGTCCCATGTATTCCAGGAAGCACCGGAGGAAGGTGCTGATGATGTTGCCACACCTGCAGACACAGTAAGAGCCGGGCAGTAGGAGGAGCCACCACTGCGGAGGCTCCCATCCGAGGCTGCTCATCCAGCACTGGGTGCAGGCTCCCCTCCTGGGGCGCCCTGCCCGGCTCCTGACACAGGCACAGAAAAGCCATTCACAAGGGCCCTGGCATCTGATAAGGAGTAAAAGCCCCAGGAATTCTAGGCCTAGAGCTGGGGGGTACAGACTCACGTGCTTACTAAGGCCAAAAGCCAATGGGGAAAGTGAAGCCAGGAGCAAGCAGTGTGACCCGGAGACCAAACGCCAAGGTTAAAGTTCAAGCTGATGAGGGCCTGGCAGGAAAGTGGCCCAGTGGTACCTACTAGTATTAGTCTGCTCCGGCTGCCATAACCAAGTACTACAGACTGGGTGACTTAAGCAAGAGAAATTTATTTTCTCACAGTAGTGGAGGCTAGAAGTCCCAGATCAAGGTGTCGACAGGTTTGGTTTCTCCTGAGGCCTCTCTCCATGGCTTGCAGACGGCCACCTTCTCACTGTGTGCTCACATGACCTCTTTGTGTGTGCTGGAGGGAAAGAG
>NW_006769631.1:418895-472212 GCF_000442215.2 Lipotes vexillifer | reverse complement strand
GGAGGGAAAGAGATCTCTAGTCTCTCTGCTTCTTGTCATTAGGACACTAGCCCTATTGGATTAGGGCCCCACCCTTATGACCTCACTTAACTTTAATTACCTCCTTAAAGGTCCTTTCTCTAAATATAGTCACATTTGGGGTTTAGGACTTCCACCATGAATTTGCAAGGACACAGTTCAGTCTGTAACACTACCCTTCTTGTTTTTCCAGAGAAGGCAGAAGTCCATTGAAAATGTGAAATGTCCTAATCTGTAATTTCTGGCAACTATTCAACTTGAGTGAAGAAGACAGGCCGGCCCAAGGGCTGGGGCTGCCGGCTTTATTGTTGCTGGTACAATGGGACCAAGGACGTAAGCTCTGGTCTAAAGTGAAGCCCTCTCCCGCTGGCCTCGCCAGCTGCACTGGGTTCCCAACTACCAGGACCAGCCGCTGTTCACCGGCCACTCCCCCGGGAGCAGGGCTGTGGGGATGGGGGGAGCTGGGACTGCCAGCACCTGCCAGACCCAGGCTCAGAAGACCAGCAGTGCCCACGGCAAGATGTGGGGTGGCAACAGCGCCTGCAGAAGGTTTTATATTAATAGTATAACAATCTTACTTTTAAGGGTTGTTCATACTCCCAACTGAAAATCATAGAATTCTTATTTTGTCATTTATTGAAAAAAAATGCTTCTATCCCAAATGCAGCCTGAATTACTAGTGCTGAATTATGGAAGCTTTCTGTCCTGCACTGATGTGTCTCACACGTTGTGAGTCAGGAAAAGCAAACAAGTTCTAATAACTCAAACACCCTCAGAATGATCTCTCCCCCTGCGCCCTCCCCTTCCTACTTATTGTTACCAGAAGCAGTGTGTAGAGCTGGTACCCCTAACGTCAGGCTTCTATGGGCTCCAAAGTTAGATCTCCACCCAGTGCAACCGACAAGCCTGAAGAAACACTGACAAGACATCAGGTTTTCTGCCAAAAGCCTTTACCCTTTGGCAAAACGTTGGCAGCCTCTGAGTACTCCTTGTAAAACCTAACATTCAATTGACCAGGCATATTTAACATTCAGTTAAGAGTTCACGTGCTTAGACTAAAAAGTTAATTTAACATGGATAATAACTCCTTGCTTTAGTATAACAGGCAAACCAAGGCAAAGCTGCAGACATTAATCCTGGGTCAAGCTAAAGATAGTGACTCTACTTCCTTATCAATTAAAGGGGATGGAACTCCTTGGGGGGGAGGGGGGCGGGGCGGGCAGAGGAGCAA
This sequence comes from Lipotes vexillifer, assembly GCF_000442215.2. Lineage (NCBI taxonomy): Eukaryota > Metazoa > Chordata > Mammalia > Artiodactyla > Lipotidae > Lipotes > Lipotes vexillifer. Next base: position 470,963 of record NW_006769631.1, on the reverse strand, counting down.
GAGAGTTCCAGTCTGTGTGACTCTGGTATGATACGCGGTGGCAGGCTTTGCTGAGGACAGCCAGGGCTCCACGGCGCTCAGCACAGGCGGGACAGCTGAAGAGACGGAGGTGAGCCCAGCCTACCACCGACACGGAAACCCTCGCTCACACAGCCTGCTGTGTCACCACCTGGCTTTTGCTTGGCACCCATGGGTCGCTTGCAAGTTAGAGCTGCCCGTGTTGGTCCTTTCTGGCAAAACGGATAAGCACTACTACACACCAATGTGGTCACAAACAGGGATGCAACACAGAACAGAATTGTGTGAGTCTCTGCTGTGATGCTCACCCAGGTGACACAGAACACGCCTGCATCAGGTTTTCTACTGAAACTGCAAATTCAAATAAAAACAATTCTTACAGGAGATGCACAGTCCCCAATGTGTACACAGATCCATTTGGGCCCTCAGGTCCAATGTAAGAAGACTGAATTCATCAACAGGGTCAGAAGGCCACTCACTACAAGAGGCACAAAACATTCACCAAGAAGAACGAAAAAGTGTGCCTGACAGGAAATGGTGCTGGTGGGGCCTGAGGCCACCCACGGAAGCTACCTGAAGGGTGAGGGAGTTCTGAGCAAGGTGCTGGAGGTGTTTCGGTGGTCTGGGGGCTAAGATGAGTATCCCTGTTAGGTGTCCACACATCCCTGCTGACACTGACTGCTGCAAACCTCCAGCCACAGCAGACATCACTGTGCCCAGTTCTCACATCTGCCCACCAAGAAAGTCATGAGGCCACCAAGGCAGAGGCTCCTCTCCCATCCCAGGGCAGTGATGGCCAGGCCTGAAGTCATGCACAGCTGAAAGGGCACTGTCTTTATAAGACAGTGGGGCGCTCAGGCTGCAGGGCAAGTGTGGCCAGTGCCAGGAGAAGGCAGGGCGTGAAGCTGCCAGGAGACCTGTGTTTCACCAGTGGAGCCCCTTGGGCTCAGGTGACCACTGGCGAAGCCCTCTGCAGGGGGAAGCCGTGCGGTGTCCGGGTCACAGCAGTCCCTGCCAAAAACCCAGGGAGCCTGGAGCCCAGCATTAGTGAGTGGAGGGAGGTGACAGGCCTCGGCTTGGGTTTTCCTTTGGCCTCATCACCAAGGTGTCACCCTCAACTCCTCCCTTTCATCACCACCATCACCACCACCACCTCCACCACCTCCTTCATCATCATATCAGAGCCAACATCCACTGGCCAGTCACTAGGTGCCAGGTTCTCCAATTTACATGATGACGGTCATGTAATAGATGGTAGAACCAAAGGGCAAAGAGGTTAGAAACCTGCCCAAGGTCACCCAGGAAGCAGCACTGAGACTCTAACACAGTCAGGGTGGCTACAGGGTCTGTCATCTCTGTTATCTGTTTTCCTTTTATCTGGAAATAATCCCAGACTTAACAAAAACTTGTAGGTATAATACAAAGAGCTCTCCTACATCCTTACCCAGATCCAACAACTGCTAATATGACACATTCGTTTTACCATTCTCTCTTTCTCTTTTTCTGAACTGTTTAAAAATAAGCCGAAGGGACTTCCCTGGTGGCGCAGTGGTTGAGAATCCGCCTGCCAATGCAGGGGGCACGGGTTCGAGCCCTGGTCCGAGAAGATCCCACATGCCGCGGAACAACTAAGCCCGTGCGCCACAACTACTGAGCCTGTGCTCTAGAGACCGTGAGCCTCAACTACTGAAGCCCGCGCGCCTAGAGCCCGTGCTCTGCAACAAGAGAAGCCACGACAATGAGAAGCCCGCGCACCGCAACGAAGAGTAGCCCCCGCTCGCCACAACTAGAGAAAAACCCGTGTGCAGCAACAAAGACCCAATGCAGCCAAAAAATTTAAAAAATGAGCTGAAGATGTCTTGCCCCTTTAACCCCTAATACTTCAGCATCTATTTCCTAAGAACGAGAACATTCTCTCATATCACGCAAAATCGGGAAATTAATATTGATATGATACTGTTATGAATCCGTGGTCTCTATCCTGTGGTGCAGAATCCAAACCAGGATGAAGCCCGGCGGCCAGGTGGCATCTCTCTAGTCTCCCCTATTTTGGGCAGCTTCTGAGCCTTCCTTCCCTTTTATGACCTTGACAATTTTTAATAGAGTCAGATATTTTCTAGTATGTCCCTCAGTTTGGGCTCGTCTGGTGTTTCCTCATGATTAGACTGAGGATATAACCTCTGTCAGGAATCAGAGTCTACGTGCTTAATTGTTAATATGAGACTATTCCAAGTGAGTCCTTCTGAGAAACGTCCAGTGGGGCAGCCAGGATCAGGAAGGATCCAGAAACCTCATCCTATGTAGGATGCTCAAAGAAGTAGGGCCCCTTCCTGGCAGAAGAGAAGCCCCTGGACCCTGGGCATTCTTCAAACACCTGAGGGGCTGTGCAGCAAGGGTGAGGCTGCTCCAGAGCGGGGGCTGCACCCCTCTCTTAACAGAGTGGACACATGTGCATGACGGTGACATGTGCAACCCAGGCCCCAGGCTGAAGGGCGGACTTCAGGTACCTGTAATTCCCAGCAGCTGGCTGCCACTCTGCACCTAGCACGTTGGTGTGGGCCACTCCAGGGCACTAAAGTAAGGCCTGCAGGGGCAGTCACAGGGAGGGGACTCCAGCGTGGGAGGCAGGAAGAGGCTTCTCTAAGCGTTAGAGCTGTTCTAACATTGAGGGATCGGCTGCTTTGTACTCTCCCCTGCTGGGCAGTGGTCCAGTAAACCGAGGTCAACCTGTGAGGCTGGCGGGGGCTGGACATGGGGTCCCCCAAAGCAGTGTCAGCATCACCTGGGATATGAGAAATGCAGAATCTGGGGCCCCCTCCAGACCTGCGGAACCAGAATCTCTGAAGGGTGATTCAGGACCCTGTGTTTTTTTAAAAAAGCTTCCAGGTGATTCTAGTGTGCACTCAATTTTAAGAAGAACTCCTCTGAGGTTTTTCTAACACTCCACAATTCTGCAATTCCCTGCTTCTAAATACCCAGCAGGGCATTTCTGTCCAACCCAGGGTAAACAACCAAGGACAACCCTCCCCTTCAATAAAGGCTAGTAAATCCTGTTCCCAGCCTCTGCTAAGACAACGCATAAGCCTATGTTCTGGGGCACACTAAGAAGGCTGCCATACTCTAAGCCCCTTTTGAGAAAAGGTTCCCCAACCGACACCTTCCCACACAAGCTGCATCACTTATAATGGGGAAGTGGCAAAAACCAAGCCCAGATCTCTAGGCCACAGCTAAATGGATGCGAGTGGAGCCTGGGTCTAAAGCAGCCACTGGTGGGAGGCCCTGAAGAGGTCAGATCCAGTGGTGGCGCTTGTATCAGATGTGCACACCCGCAGGCGACAGAAGGTAGGTCTCCTGAGAAATGAACTCCTGAGCAGAGCAAGGCTGGACTGCTTCTCTGGCTCCTCGCAGCGGCCACTGTACATCCCTCTTGGAAGCTCTGGGACCCAGCATAATGGTGGTAACCCCTGAAGCCCCCCAGGATGTGCCATGATTCCTGTCACAAACCCCCCACTACTGAAGGACCCTGTGATGTGTCTCGTCACTGGGTGTGTCTAAAACAACTGGACCCAAGGGTCTGTACTGGGGACAACAGTAATAGTGACAGTACAGCAGACCAGGTCCCCAACCCCTCCCTGAAGCCTGGCCCAGGGCTGAGTACCCACTGCCCAGCCAGGAAGGGGCCCTCTGTTAAGCTTTTAAAAGTGGAGAAAGGAGGGCTTCCCTGGTGGCGCAGTGGTTGGGAGTCCGCCTGCCGAAGCAGGGGACACGGGTTCATGCCCTGGTCCGGGAAGATCCCACGTGCCGTGGAGTGGCTGGGCCCGTGAGCCATGGCCACTGAGCCTGTGCGTCCGGAGCCTGTGCTCCGCAACGGGAGAGGCCACAACAGTGAGAGGCCCGTGTACTGCAAAAAATAAAAAAATAAAAATAAATAAATAAAAGTGGAGAAAGGAGACAACTCTTAGCATTAAGACCGTACCGATGGTCATCACCACTGGCAGAGTGAAAGGTGTGATTCCCTGATAGAGCCTGGGCCCTGAGTATGTACCCAGGGGAGCCAGACAACATGGAAGGATCGAAAGCTCTTCTGAACACGTCAGGAAAAGAGGATGCTGGCCTCTGGGCAGGGGGTGGACGTTAATGCTACCACCATCTTACTTTACCGAGCACCTACTATGTGCCACGCACTGTTCTAAGCCCTTTCTCTGACCCTTTTCACTTAAGCCTCACAAAAGCCCTCCAATGCAGGTACTCGTATTATCTCCATTTTCTTTTAATATGAAAAACTAAAGCTTTGTGGGGTTAAGTACTTTCCTCTAGGTCCTGCAGCTCAAGCAGGAGCACCAGAATTCAAAGCTGTGTCCGACTCCAGGGTCCACAGTGCTTCAGACTCAGAGGTACAATTGGCGATGCAGAAGCAGGGTAGGCCTCAGAGCAACAAGCTTTTATCACTCAATGGCAGAGCAGGTGTGGATGCAGACCCACAGGCCCTCAACTGTAACTTAGCAACCAAGCCTTCTCTTGTGTAACTACTCCCCACCCAGCCAGGCAGAGAGATTCCCCGTGGTGGCAGGTGGCTCAGGGAGCTGTGGCCATTCTCTCACCCCAAGGAAGGTCTGGAGAGCACAGTGGGGCGACAGTTATCCCACCTGCCCCAGTGCTGTGCTGACAGGGTTAATCCACCTCTATAGAATTACCACCACCACTTTTTATAGCTAGAAGAGCCCTTAGAAATTATTTGCTCCAACTCTTTATTTTATACAAGGTCTTGAGAGGCAGTGGGAACTCTCACAGGCAGCCAAAAAGAAAAGAGGAGGGTGCTGGCCCTCCTCACTCCCACAGCTCGCAGGCGAACCCCCTCCCCAAAGCAGACATCAGGCCCAGAAGTACGTGGCTCCAGGACTCTTCCCAGCCCCCAGACAAGATCATTTCTTCTCAAAACCAGGCTTCTGGGTGTCACCCAGATTACCCCCTTCCCCAGCCCTGTGGTCCAGTGATGAGAGCCTCTGGGGGCCACAGGGCTCGTTTTGGCTGCCTCTTCCTAAGGCTTCACCCTCCAGCCTCGGCTAACCTTAGACCTGGAGACGAGGCACATTCAGCCAGGCCGCAGGATCCTGCCTCTTCTCCAAGCGGTCCAAGACCCCCTGCCGTAACACTGGAGGCTGCCCCAGGTCACAGGTGGACTTTGAGAACTGTGAAGACCCCGGGCAGCAGAGGAAGGGAATGGCACCAGTTCTGCAGCTGAGACTCCAGGATATGAGCTCTGGTCCTGACACTTAGCAGCTGCGTAACTGTAGACCAATTCTTCTCTCTTTTTATTTTTTTGACACATAAAAAGGTGTACATGATTAATGTATATGACATGATAAGTGTGGAGATAAGTATATACCCACGAAACCATCACCATAATTTATGCCATAACCTATCCATCACCTCAGAAAGTTTCCTCTGCCCTCTCAATTATTATTTTTTTGTGATAAGAACACTTAACATAAGCTCTACCCTCACAGCAAAATTTGAAGTATATAATACAGTATTGTTAACATAGGCTCTATGCTGCACGGTAGATCTCTAGGGCTTGGTCATGTTGCCTATCTGAAACTTTACACCCTTTGACTAATACCTTCCCATTCCCCCACCCCACCCCCAATCTGTGGCAACCACCATTCCACACTCTGCTTCCATGAGTCTGACTATTTTAAATTTATCCTTTAAGTGGTATCATGTAGTATTTGTCCTGTGTCTGCCTGGCTCAATTCTTAACCCCTGCAAGCCTCCATTTCCTGGTCTGAAAAAAGACACAATTATACCTACTTCAGGGGGTGGTTTTGTGAATTCAAAGAGACAACTCAGGCAAAGCACAGTGCCTGACAATTATTTTATAGAATTATTATTAATCATAATAATGCTATAACTCCCATTCACTGGCCCTTACTCTAGGCCAGGAACAATGCTAAGTACTTGACATGAATTATCTCATTTGTTCCCTCTTACAAATCTAAAACAGGTGTTACCAATTTCATTCCACGTTTGAGGAAGTATGCTCAGAATCGTTAAGTGAATTGTCCAATGATGCACAGCTATTAAGTGGTGAGGCTGGGATTCGAACCCAAGTTTGACTTCAAAGCCTACGATGACATTTGTGGTCTCTGCCTTTCCTGTTCATGATCTTACCCAATTAAAAGACCTATCAGGTGATAAGCAGGTCCTGGGGGAGAGTATCCACTGACAACCAACTGAGAGTAACAAGAACCCTTGGGGATTGGAGCATTTGGGAATTTAATTTTCTGGTTAGCTCAATATTCACTAGAGGCCTGTGCTTATTGCTAAATATTTTCTAAAGCAAGGCTCAGAGGCAAGAACTTGCCAAGCAGAAGGTCAGTCTGAAAGACACTCTGACACCTGCCACATCGAGGCCACCAGAATGCTCACATGCCACAGTGTGGGGGGCCACACTCACCGTCACCAGCACCCCATCCTCCCCTTTACTGAGGATCTTCACTCTGCTGCTCACCACCAACCCCACCCCGCCCAGGGGCCCAAGACTCAGGGACTGATGTGCTGTCCGTACCCAGGGAAGAGGGGACCCGTGCTCTTTCCTGGCTCTGCGACCCAGTGGGACTCAGATTTCTCATTTGTAATGTGAAAGGATGAGCTGAAGATCTCCAAGATCCATGAGAGTCAGAGGGAGCAGCTAGTTCCAGTGAGACGGACCCGGGTTCCAATCTCACCTCGAACATCTTCTGTCGTTAGCAACCATAAGCGCTAACATTTGCTGCACGTTCACTGTACACCAGACACTGGGCTTCGGATTTGTGCAGCATGATTTCATCTAATCCTCACAGCAACCCTGTGATGAAGGTACTTTTATCTCCATAAAAGAAACAGGGGCTCAGAGAGGATAAGTGACTTGCTCAGGGGCACACAGTTAGTAAATGAGGGACAGGATTTGAATGCCCAGCACATGTAACGGTAAACATTTGGTGAATGAACCCTGTTCTGTCTGTGCTCTTAGCCACCAAGTCCTATCAAGTTCACCCCATAACCAATTCCATTCCCTTCTCCCTTCCCCCAAAAGTATGTTCTGAGGCTCGGTTGGCACAAAGTAAGCCAACCCTAGCCGCCCACCACCAGGTGCAGGACTCTGGCCTGAGGACCCTAGACCTTAGCAGAGGATTCCCATCAGTGACCGGGAGACGGGTTCCTACACACATGATAGGGCCGGGAGTCCATCGGGTCCCTCCTTCAGAGGCTACCCCAACACTGTCAAGCAGGCCGTGGCAGGCTCTCATCACTAGACACACAGTAGGCACCCTATGGAGCCCCAAGGAGCCCAGGGATCAGTTGTGGTTTGCCCAGGTACTGCCTTCAAAGGGAGCTCAGGAGGCCCCGACCCGCTCCGTGCACCTTGCCTGGCTCCCCACAACCCGCGCCTCATGCGCACCATCTCCCCAGCAAAAGGGCGTGGGCACCCGCTGCCAGTGCCAGTCCCGAGCTAAGGGCTTCAGCTGACACCCCAGGGCCCGCGGCACCTGGACCCCGAGGGTCCACCTCCTCTCACCCTCGCCTACCTCCCGCACCTCCTTCAGCCCCATCACACGTCACTCCTCCGATCTGCAAATTACCCTGGGCTCATCTCCACCCCAGTGCTCCTGTCGTTCCCACCCGAGGATGGTCAGGGGGCCGCTCCCTCAATTCCAAACCCAGCCGGGTGGCGGAACCCTCGCCTGCCGCGAGGGCGCGCATCTCACCTGCACCCCGCAGCCGGGCTCCGCGAGGCTGAAGCTTCCAGGCCGGCCCTCCGAGGAGCTGGCTTTGGCCGAACCCGCCCCCGCCGCCCGCTCTGAGCCGTGGAGGTCCAGGCAGGGGGTGCAGGCTCCGCCGCGCCGTCTGGTCAGCCGCCGCGGGGCTGGCAGGTGGCCTCCGTGCGCCTGCCCAGCTGGCGAGTCCGCGCGTCACCTGCGCACGTGCGCAGGTTCTCGAGTTCAGCTTCCTGAGCCCGAGGCCAGACCCACCTCGTTGGCTCGCGGAATTCTGGGAATTGCAGTTTGCGTCCGGTGACAGCCCGCTCCTTCAACCCGCGGAATCCTGGGAGTTGTAGTTTGCTCGACGAGAGGCGGTTTTGCTTGGTGTAAAGTTTATACAATTATGGGAGGCCTGATAATAAACTTAAATGCAAGTTAAACCAACAAGAAGATGTCATTTATCAAATCAAAGTAATTAATATTTTCACAGGCTTTTAAAAAACATATAATACTACGGGGGACTTACGTACATTCCTCTGCTCCAATCCCCCAGCCCCACTCTATCCCACCAGGACCGACCTGCTCCTTAAGGGCAATATTCCCAAGTCTTACGGCTGCTGCATTTGGCATTTACTGCCGACTGTTGATATATATATCTCCCTACTTCTTCACTTATGAATTTTAGACCTCTACTTTTTGCTAGTATAGATGAAAATTTTATTCATTTAGATGTGTACCAACTATGACTACCTGCACCTCCACTGATCTATGAGATAACACTTCTGTCTCTCACATTGGGAAAACCCTGTATTTCATTTATAATTATTTTAAATGATAATGCCCAAGTGGTGAGGCAGTAAAAGTTCATAAATTTATGCAGGGCAATTTGACAATACAGTCAAAAGCCTTTAAAAACATACAGACCGGGCTTCCCTGGTGGCACAGTGGTTGAGAGTCCGCCTGCCGATGCAGGGGACACGGGTTCGTGCCCCGGTCCGGGAATATCCCACATGCCGCGGAGCTGCTGGGCCCGTGAGCCATGGCCGCTGACCCTGCGCGTCCGGAGCCTGTGCTCCGCAACGGGAGAGGTCACAGCAGTGAGACGCCCGCGTGCCGCACACACACACACACAAAAAATACAGACATCTAACCAAGAAATTCTAATAAATGTGGATGAGTGCAAAGGCTGAACAGTGTTGTTTATAATAATAATAAGTTATAAGGCTGGAGTGGCTATATTGATTTCAAAGTAGAATCAAGAGCAAGGAAAATCATCAGGGATAAGAAGGGATATTATGTAATGACAAAAGGGTCAGTTCACCAACAAGACATAATATTCCTAAATGCGAATGTACCTGACAATAGAGCCTCAAAATAAATGAATCAAATACTGATGGAACTAAAAGTAGAAATAGACAAACCTGTAATTACAGTTGGAGACTTCAACATCCTTCTCTCAACAACTGATAGAACAACTAAGCAAATAGTCAGCAAGGATACAGAAAAGCTCAACACCACCAAAACCCAACAGGATCTAATTGATATTACATAACACTCTATTAAACAACAAAAGAATACACATTTTTTCAAACACCCACAGTATATATATTAAAATAAACTCTATCCTGGACCATAAATATAAAAATTAGCAAAAGACATTAATAGACATTTTACTGAATATATATATATATATATATATATGGCAAATAAATAGATGAAAAATGAAAAGATGCTCAACATCACTAGCCCTTAGGGAAATGCAAATTAATACCATGATGAGAACAGCTAAATTAAAAAATAATGTCAATATCAAATGCTGGTGAGTATGCCGAGAACGCTATCTCTCATACATGGCTCGTGGAAATAGTTTGGTAGTTTCTTAAAAAAAAATAAACATGCATTTACCATATGACTCATCAATCACACTCCTGGGCATTTATCCCGGAGAAATGAAAACTCACCCAAAAACTTGTACCAATTGTTCACAGCTGCTTTATTTGTAATACCCCAAAACTGGAAACAAACAAAATGTCCCTCAACAGATGAATGGTTAAACAAACCATAGTGGATCCATACCATAGAATGCTATTCAGTACTACAAAGGAATGGACAATTGATACAGGCAACAGCTTGGATGGATATCAAAGGCATTATGTTGAGTGAAAAGATGTCAATTGCAAAAGGTTACATATATATGATTCCATTTATATGACATTCTTGAAATGATAAAACTGTAGAGATGGAGAACAGATTAGTGGCTGTCAGGAGTTAGGGATGGGGTAGAGGGGGACGTGGTGAGTGTGACTATATAAGGGTAGCAGGAGGGAGATCTTTCAGGTACTTGATTGTGGTGGTGGTTACACAAATCTACACATGTGATAAAATGACACAGAACCATACACAACTTTATACCAATGTCAAACACCTGGTTTGGATACTGTACTATAATTATGTAAAATGTAACCATTGGGGGAAACTGGATGAAAGGTTCCAGGGAACCTCTGTCTACTATCTTTGCAACTTCTTATGAATCTATAATTATTTCAAAATTAAAAGTTTTTAAAAAGAAACAAACAAACAAATAAAAAAAAACAAACCACGGATATTACTTAGGTCCTTAGCCGTACAGGATTGATTAAATAACATCATGGACCATCTGAGAAATGATTAAAAGAATGTTGCAAAATAATATTCACTTAACACTTGGAAGATATTTCATATCATATTTAATTTTAAAAAGCACCAAAACATTCAAAGTGACCCCTTTTTAAAAAAGAGTATATTTGTGCAAAAGCGTCCAGAAGGATGTCAGCACATGCCCTGTGTAGTGAGATTATAGGTGATTTTTATTTTCATCTTGTTCATTACCTATGTATATATATTCCTCCCCCACCCCCCCAGTGAACATGTATTTTAAATTTAGGGTTTAAATTTAAGTCGTATTTAGTTTTTAAAAAAGCTCCTAGGTTGAGTTCACGGTTCTCTACAACAGCGGTTCCCAACCTTTTTGGCACCAGCGACCGGTTTCGCAGAAGACACTTTTTCCACGGACGGGGCGGGGGCGGAGGTGAGGATGGTTCACACGGTACTGCGAGTGATGCCTTGCTCCCTTGTCCGCCGCTCACCTCCTGCTGTGCGGCCCGGGTCTTGACAGGCCGCGGACCCGTCCTGGTCCGAGGCCCAGGGCTTGGGGAACCCTGCTCTACAAGAAAGCCAGCAGTGGTCAGCCGATGGAAAGAGGCACCGAGCAGCCCAAGAAAGCAGCCCATTACTAAAGGTGGGAAGGGATTGAGTTCTGGACAAAGCAGAGTCTTCTGGTTAGGATCCCAAAGGACATAGCCTGTGGGTCCCCTAGGACCCAGTTTGAAGACAAGGATGATGTTTCATTTTATGAGCCAATCATGTTTTAAAAACTATTCTGGTTGTGCAGCATTAGGTAGTGCTTTAGTTGCTGGTAGGAAGCTTTGACAGACTGGGAAAAAACAAGTAATTTCCTTTGTAGTAAATACCCAAGGTGGGCTGAGTAGCTGTCTTTTTGAAGCCCTAACCAATACTTTCAATAAATCAAGTATTTATGCAGCACCAAGCTGGGTTTGGCATTCCTCATGACTGAGTCCTCTCCCTTCCTCTGGGGTCACATTCCCTTTCTATTTCTATATGTGGATGACTCCCAAATCCACACCTCTAGTCCTGAGTTCCAGATCCACACTTCTGATCAAGTTGCTTGGGGCCTATTTCTACCTGGCTTACCTGACAGCATCTTACAGTCTATGTGATGAACATGACGATGATGGTAATGATTTTAAATAGATCTGCAAATTATTTTACTCTCCTTATTTCAAAAGATGGAGTTGAATTATTTTTCCCTTGAATAACTTAGTGATTCACTTAGTGGCATAATATAATGACTCACTGCTACTAAATAAAATATGTCAGAAGCAATACGATGTGATTTCTGAAACTAGGTCTTAAAAAAGACATAGCATATACACCTCTGTCTCTGTCTCTGTGTCTCCGTCTCTGGTAGCCTTTGGAACACAGCTGCCATGTCATGAAGTTCAGGCCACATGGAAAGGATATGCATGGGCTGCCACAGACTGGGTGGCTTAAACAAAAGAAATTTATTTTCTCACATTCCTGGAGGATAGAAGTCCAACACCAAGGTGATGGCAGGTTTGGTTTCTCTCCTGAGGCCTCTCTCCTTGGCTTGCCGATGGCCACCCTCTCTCTGTGTTCTCCCATGGCCTTTACTCTGTGCACAAGCATCCTTGGTGTCTCTTCCTCCCCTTATTAGGACACAAGTCCATCAGATTGGATTAGGGCCCACTCTAAATGGCCTCGTTTGAGCTTAATTACCTCTTAAAGTCCCTATCTCTAAATACAGTCACATTCTGAGGTACTGGAGGTTAGGACTACAACATATGAATTTTGGGGGGGACACAATTCATTCCATAACAATGGGTGTACCAGGCAACGGCCCCAGGTAGGCCTTCAGCTGACAACCAGTAGCAATTGTCAGACACGTGAGTGAATGAGCCCTAAGGTGATTCCACCCTCCAGCCTTCAAGCTACCTCAGCTGATACCCCAGACATCAGAGAACAGAGATAAGCTGTTCCTGCTGCCTTGTTTAAATTTTTGACCCATGGAAATTACAATAAGTAATACATGATTTTTGTGATTTTTAAGCCGCTATGTTTTGGAATATGGTTATGTAACATTAGATAAATAATATCCTTGTATTACACTTGTCTAACACTGCATAACAGATCCCAAAACGTACTGGCTTAAAGCAACAATAATCATTTATTATATCTCACAGTTTCTCTGGGGCCAGAATCTGGAAATGACTTGGCTCATTGGTTCTGGTTCAGGGTCTCTCATAAAGTTGCAATCAGATGTTGGCTGAGACTGCAGTCAACTGAAAGCTGACAGAGATGGGAGGATCTGCTTCCAAGGGGGCTGGTTCACGTGGCTGGAAAGTTTGTTCTCCATGTGGACCTGTCTATACGGCCTCTTGAGTGTCCCCGTGGCCAGGCAGTTTGCTTCCCCAGAGCAAGTGACTTAAGAGACCAAGGCAGAAGCTGAGAAGAGATCAAGGCAGAATACCTTTTGTGACCTAGCCTCAGAGGCCTCATACCGTGTCCCATCTGTGTATTCTATTGGTCACATAGGTTGACACTGATCCATGTGGAAAGGGCCTATGCAAGGGTACGAATACCAAGCAACACAGATCTTTGAAGACCCTCTTGGAGGCTGGCTACCATAATGATAATCAGAGATACCATCCGTTTAGTACCTATTATGTGCTTGGCTTTAGATGGAAATGATCTCATTTAATCCTCACAACAACCTCATGCCGTAGACTATATATATTTTTACATCTTTATTGGATTATAATTGCTTTACAATGTTGTGTTAGTCACCTATATGTATACATATATCCCCATATCCCCTCCCTCTTGTGTCTCCCTCCCACCCTCCCTATCCCACCACTCTAGGTCGTCACAAAGCATTGAGCTGATCTCCCTGTGCTATGCAGCAGCTTCCCACTAGCTATTTTACATTTGGTAGTGTGTATATGTCCATGCCACTCTCTCACTTCGTCCCAGCTTCCCCTCCCCCCCGTGTCCTCAAGTCCGTTCTCTACGTTTGCGTCCTTATTCCTGCCTACCACTATGTTCATCAGTACTGTTTTTTTTAAATAAATAAATTTCTTTCTTTCCTTCTTTCTTTATTTTGGGGGGGCTGCATTGGGTCTTCGTTGCTACACACAGGCCTTCTCTAGTTGCAGCGAGTGGGGCTACTCTGTTGCAGTGCACAGGCTTCTCACTGTGGTGGCTTCTCTTGTTGCTGAGCACGGGCTCTAGGTGCACGGGCCTCAGTAGTTGTGGCACACAGGCTCAGTAGCTGTGGCTCACAGGCTCTAGAGCACAGGCTCAGTCGTTGTGGCGCATGGGCTTAGCTGCTCTGCGGCATGTGGGTTCTTCCCAGACTGGGGATTGAACCCGTGTCCCCTGCATTGGCAGGCGGATTCCCAACCGCTGTGCCACCAGGGAAATCCCAGTACCGTTTTTTTAGATTCCATATATATGAGTTTGCATTTGTTGTTCTCTTTCTGACTTACTTCACTCTGTATGACAGACTCTAGGTCCATCCACCTCATTACAAATAACTCAATTTCGTTCCTTTTTATGGCTGAATAATGTTCCATTGTGTATATATGTGCCACATCTTCTTTACCCATTCATCTGCTGATGGACACTTAGGTTGCTTCCATGTCCTGGATATTGTAAATAGTGCTGCAATGAACACTGTGGTACATGACTTTTTTTGAATTATGGTTTTCTCAGGGTATATGCCCAGTAGTGGGACTGCTGGGTCATATGGTAGTTCTATTTTTCGTTTTTTAAGGAACCTCCATACTGTTCTCCATAGTGGCTATATCAATTTACATTCCCACTAACAGTGCAGGAGGGTTCCCTTTTCTCCACACCCTCTCCGCCATCTATTGTTTCTAGATTTTTTGATGATGGCCATTCTGACTGCTGTGAGGTGATACGTCATTGTGGTTTTTTTTTTTTTTTTTTTAATTTTTTTTTTTTTTTTAAAAGGGTTCTTTTTTTGTTTGTTTGTTTTGTTTTTTTGTTTTTAATTTCTTTATTTATTTTGGCTGTGTTGTGTCTTCGTTTCTGTGCGAGGGCTTTCTCTAGTTGAGGCGAGCGGGGGGCCACTCTTCATCGCGGTGCGCGGGCCTCTCACTATCGCGGCCTCTCTTCTTTGTGAGCACAGGCTCCAGATGCGCAGGCTCAGTAGTTGTGGCTCACGGGCCCAGTTGCTCCGTGGCATGCGGGATCTTCCCAGACTGGGGCTCAAACCCGTGTCCCCTGCATCGGCAGGCGGACTCTCAACCGCTGCGCCACCAGGGAAGCCCCGTCATTGTGGTTTTGATTTGCATTTCTCTAATGATTAGTGATGTTGAGCATCTTTTCATGTGTTTTTTGGCCATCTGTATGCCTTCTTTGGAGAAATGTCTGTTTAGGTCTTCTGCTCATTTTTGGATTGGGTTGTTTGTTTTTTTGATATTGAGCTGCTTGTATATTTTGGAGATTAATCCTTTGTCAGTTGCTTCGTTTGCAAATATTTTCTCCCTTTCTGAGGGCTGTATTTTTGTCTTGTTTATGGTTTCCTAGTAGATTATATTTGTCCCCAGTTTATAGATGAGAAAGGCTAAGAATCAGTAAACATTTTGCCCAGGGGCAAGTAGCTAGCAAATGGAGGGAGATGGAACCCAGCTTGGTGTGACTCCATCCATCCCAGCCCCTCCACACTCTCCGGGGCCCTGAAACCTCCAAGTCACTTTCACCTTCTCTCTCCTCACCACCAAGTTGTGTAAATTCCTGCCATGTTTATCCTCCCCCTCATCCTCTTCCAACCTTGCCTCTACCGTCCTGATTCAGGGTGGTCCCCAAAAATATGACTAAAAAAAATACATGTTTGTTAAATTAAGGGAGAAACTCTAGCAACCTGTTACAGCTCTACTGTACTCAGTTTGAAATGCATGCATCTACCGTATTAGGATCTTTAAAAGGAATCTGCACGCTCAAAGCAAATGGCTAAACAGGAAGCCAAATAATCTCAATGGAATCTGTGCCCAGATCAGAAAACAAGGCCAGGGCAAGGCCCCAGAGAGCTGGATTAAGAGGAGAGGCAGGGAACAAGAGCCTTTCTACCCAGCCGTTAATCCCGGGCTGGTTTCTCTGGCTATGGAAGCGGAATGAGGTTTTCAATGGCTGTAAAAATATGCTTTTAGGACTTCCCTGGTGGCGCAGGGGTTAAGAATCCACCTGCCAACGAAGGGAGGCACATGTTTGCGCCTTGGTCCGGGAGGATTCCACATGCCGCAAAGCAACTGGGCCTGTGCACCACAGCTGCTGAGCCTGCACTCTGGGGCCTGCGAGCCACAACTACTGAAGCCTGCGCACCTAGAGCCTGTGCTCCACAAGCGAGGCCACCGCAGTGAGAGGCCTGTGCACCACAATGAAGAGTGGCCCCTGCTCTCCGCAACTAGAGAAAAAGCCCATGCACAGCCACGAAGACCCAACGCAGCCAAAAATAAATAAATAAATAAACATATATGGAAAAAACAAAAAAAACAAAAATTAACCATTCATTAAAAAAATGTTTTGGGCTTCCCTGGTGGCGCAGTGGTTGAGAATCTGCCTGCCAATGCAGACAACACAGGTTCGAGCCCTGGTCTGGGAAAATCCCACATGCCATGGAGCAACTGGGCCCGTGAGCCACAATTACTGAGCCTGCGCGTCTGGAGCCTGTGCTCCGCAACAACAGAGGCCGCGATAGTGAGAGGCCTGCGCACCGCGATGAAGAGTGACCCCCACTTGCCACAACTAGAGAAAGCCCATGCACAGAAATGAAGACCCAACACAGCCATAAATAAATAAATAAATACATTGTGTAAAAAAAAAAAAAAAAATGTTTTTAAAATTTTAATAATTACTTTTGAGGAAATGTAATTTTTGTAAACCTCCCCTAGTGTGTGCTTTTAGGTTAAATTTGCCCAGCTCACTGAGGGCATGTTAAGACATTTTGCTGGTATTTGGGCTCTCCAAGCCTGTTTGCCATGGGGACATTCCATTTCTCCTCCCACGGGGCGCGCTCCCCGCAGATAAGCAGGAGGTAGAATCACAGCTTTGGGGAGTCTCCCCCACTACACACTGACTTCTATAGATAATTAAGTGCTACCTAGGAAGAGGGATAATTATAAAAGACACATTAATTTCCTGAAACTGAAGCTCAAACGATTGCCTTTAATAAACTTTAAGTTTTGGAGGAAGATATAAAATGTGTATAATTCAAAATCATCCCATTCTTTCATCTCCTCTCCCCCAACACTGCCTTTTTCCTTTTGCTCCTGGCCAATGACTATTTTAATTGTCCTGCTCATGCTTCCAGAAGAAGATTTTACTCTGAATGTGAGAGAGAAGACACAGCCTTTAGTGGCAAATGCTCACAGTTACAAAGAAAAAACAGTGCCTTTGGTACACATACGTGGGGAATACCCAACTGAGGATCTGGCAAACTGGCCGCCCCACCTGCTACAGGACGGTCCTGGGTCACTTGCTTGTCTTCCTCTGTTGGCTGATTTATGCAAATAGCTGCAGTTACCCACTGAACATGGCTGCTTCTGAAATCTCCAACTCAGTGGTTTACTTCACTTTCTCCCACCCAATGTCCTGAATTTCTTGGAGGATAATTTTGCTGGAAACTTAGAGGTTAAAAACGGGGAACATTGGCTAAGTGAAATAAGTGAGACAGAGAAAGACAAACACCGTATGACCTCACTTATATGTGGAATCTAGGACGCCCCACCCCCCAAAAAAAACCCCACAAGTTCATAGACACAGAGAACAGATTGGTGGTTGCCAGAGGCTAGGGCGTGGGAGGTGGGCAAAAGGGGTGTATAGAGTCAAAAGGTACAAACTTTCAGTTATAAAATAAATAAGTCATGAGGCTGTAATGTACAGCATGGTGATTAGTTAATAATACTGTATTGCATATTTGAAAGTTGCTAAGACAGATCTTAAAAGTTCTCATCATAAGAAAAAAAATTCTGTAACTATGTATAGGCATGACGGAAAACACAATTACTACACATATGAAGGGCTACACTTGCAGTATACACATGGTACTCTGGGGAGGACCAAGGAAGAACAATTGAGACAGCTGGCAGTGAAAAATGAAGAAGTGTGTGGACAAAGGAAATATCAAGTGAAATCACTAAAGTTTTCCCTGAAAAGGGGAGCATCCTGAAATGAGCATTAAAGAATTTATAATTAGCTATGTGAAGCTAAGGGCACAGCATTCCAAACAACAGATCAATAAATTTGTGTAAAGGAAGTTTGAAGCAGTATGTCATGTTCAGGCGAATTGCAACCTGATACATATATAACAAGTAAAGCAAAGAGCTGTGATGAAGGAATGGTGTGAAGGATGAGAATGAAGAGTCATGCAGAAGTCAGATCAAGAAGGGCCTTACAATGACTGGAACTGACCTAAGAAGAAAGAGAAAACAGAAATAGCTTTATTAAATAAATTAAATCTGAATTAAAACTTTTCCAAACTCAAAATCCCTGCCCGAAATAGCTTCACTGGTGAATCTGATTAAATATTTAAAAAGAAATAATGTAAAATGGGAATGTAAATTGGTACAGCCACTATGGAGAACACTATGGAAGTTCCTTAAAAAACTAAAAAAAGAACTACCATATGACCCTGCAGCCCTACTCCTGGGCATATATCCACAGAAGAACATGGTCCAAAAGGATACATGCACTCCAATGTTCATTGCAGCACTGTTTACAATAGCCAAGACATGGAAGCAACCTAAATGTCCATCAACAGAGGAATGGATAAAGAACATGTGGTATATATATACAATGGAATATTACTCAGCCATTAAAAAGAATGAAATAATGCCATTTGCAGCAATATGGATAGAGATTGTCATACTGAGTGAAGTCAGACAGAGAAATATCGTATGATATGCCTTATATGTGGAATCTAAAAAAGAAATGATACAAATGAATTTATTTACAAAACAGAAACAGACTCACAGACTTAGAGAACAAACTTATGGTTCCCGGGGGGAAAGGTAGGGGGAAGGAATATTCAGGGAGTTTGGGACCGACATGTACACACTGGTATATATATATATTTTTTTTTTTTTAAATAATACACAATGTATTTATTTATTTATTTATGGCTGTGTTGGGTCTTCATTTCTGTGCATGGGCTTTCTCTAGTTGTGGCAAGTGGGGGTCACTCTTCATCGCGGTGCGCAGGCCTCTCACTATCGCGGCCTCTGTTGTTGCGGAGCACAGGCTCCAGACGCGCAGGCTCAGTAATTGTGGCTCACGGGCCCAGTTGCTCCATGGCATGTGGGATTTTCCCAGACCAGGGCTCGAACTTGTGTTGTCTGCATTGGCAGGCAGATTCTCAACCACTGCGCCACCAGGGAAGCCCTGTATAGGCATATTAACTAGACTTACTGTAGTGGTCATTTCACAATATATACAAATATTGAATCATTATGTTGTACACATGAAACTAATACAATGTTGTATGTCAGTTATACCTCAATAAAAATTAATTAAGTGCTAAAAAAAATAGGGTATGTTGTAATACCTAGTAGATGGTGAGGGTATGAGGGGAAAGGTGCTGTCACACACTACAGATGAGAATATAAATCAGTGTGAATAAGTCAGGGACTGCTTTGGGCCGTTAGCAACAGAGGGCTGCCTGTAGTAGCTTAGAACAATTAAGACTTTGTTTGCTCAGGTCTGAGAAACAGCCCAGAGCTGTTTGAAAGCTCTAACAGGGCTTTCAAGGACCCAGAATCATTTGGCCTCCCTGCTCCCCGCTCCTTAGTGCACGGTGTCCATCCTCAAGGTTACAAGAAGGCTGCTGCAGCTCCTGCCATCACAACAGAGACCATTTGGAAGAGGAAAAAGGACTTTCCTGGAAGTCTCACTCAAAACTTCTGCTTCCATCTCACTGGCCACCCCATCTACAAGGGAGGCCCCCAAATGTAGCTTTTTGATTATTAAGGGAGTAAGGGAGAATGGATATTGGGTAGGCTGCCATGAGGCGCAGACTTTTTGGAGGACAATTCAGAAATAGCTATCAAAATATAAAAATTTAAATACACTTACCTCTTGACTCAGAAATCCCCCTGCTAGGAATTTATACTGGAGATGTGTTCTCATATATGTGCATGTGCTTACACACCACAGCTGTTTCTTACAGCAGGAAAGGATTCATGGACGTGCATTTTCACTAAGTGCAATGTCTCAGTGAATGTCAGGCTGTGACCCATCCGATTAGCAACTTCTCTTCCCGAGGAGGAGGTGGGTAGAGACAGGGAACAGGAATGTGGCTGGGGGTTCCGTCTCAGCCAAAGTACTAAAGTAGGGCGGGGAGCATAAATGTTTCTCTGCAGCCCTTAAGAGGACGCAGAATGGGATTTATTAAGGAATATTAGGTGACTCAGAGATTCACTGGGATGGAGGAGGAACAGACCGTAGACTGGTTTTCTAGGAACAATTCCCGCAACGTCTGAGAACCGAACTGCCGAGGGAACAGCTGCCTCCCCACCTCCGGGATCATGCTGCTCTGTCATGGGATGGAAGCTACCACTGACTCTGCCAGATATAGAGAAACCACAGTACTCTGCCACCATCTCTCCCGGCAGGGGTACCACCTCATGGCGTTCTCTTCCTTCTTCCACGTTTTATAGGGTGCATGTACTTGGTGGAGCCTTGGTCCCAGGGATCCCTTGTTGCAGAGTCTGGGAGATGGAGTTTGTATTTCTCCATCTCCAGTGTGGACAGCCTGGTGGAAGGGGGTTGGAGTGAGGGCAGAGTGAGATCCTGATGAGTGCAGACTTCTGTATCTGCTACCCTCACCAAGCACCTCATGTAGTTGCTTTTCAAAAGACAGTCCCTCCCATAAGAGGAATTCTCTTGCCAGATTTTAAGACATTTTTCTTTATCTTTTTACATGGCAGCATGAAAATCAGATAGAATAAGGCTGTGAAGCTATTGGCCAATGTCTGTCATACGGTTAAGTGTTCAGTACATGTTAACTATTAACCAGTAAGGAGGTACCTTTCCAGCTGGCCCTTCAAGGTTGCGGGGTGGGAGTCCCAACCCAAGGTGCTTAAGGAGAACAGGCAAAGAGAGAGGGGGGAGGATCCATTAATGAAAGTGTTCATCTTTAATTTTTTTCTTCCTGTGGTCCATCTCACTTCTCTCCGAGTGTCTTTTCATTTTGCAAGAATGACCAACTTCACTTACCAACGACTCTACCTATTGAAACCTCTGAATGAACCAGCCCTTCACAAGACTCCAGAGTTGTCAGTAGTCCCTTAGTTTCTTCTGTGTATCTCCATCAGCCTTCACCATTTTTTGGTTGACTGTCCAGAGGCAGCATGACTAGAGAATGCACTATATCCAGGTGAAACCTCAGAGAGACAGCACGATGGACAACGTCTCTGCCTGGGATGATGCCCCAGATGAGCTCAGTTGCTCAGTTGCCCAAGGAGACTCTATCTTTTTTTTTTTTCAAGCTACCTAAACAATCCACTGTGCACCACACACAAATTCTAGCAAGAGAATGTCTGCTGATTAGGGCGGTAGTTGGTTTGTGGAGGCCCAGCTATAGGCAAGTTGACTTTCACACAGATGCAATGTGCAACAGCACTGCTCACTGCTGGGAGTCTCCCACTGAAGTTAAGAGGAGCTCTGGGTCTCTAATTCTACATGGGGAACACCATCCTTCAACAATTTCCTTCATTCAGCAAACACTCTGGGCAATATATCATTTGTGGGTATTTATCAGTGTTTGGGGGGGATCTTCAATGTGTATTTTCAGACTACATAACCTCAGAGAAGGCATTTGAGCCAAATGTCTTACAGTTGTCTTACATTCATCAAAGACAAGGTTGAAGGCTTGCTGGCTTTGCTTCCTTTAATTTTGGAAAAACTCTTCTAGTCTGATTGAATCTACCTGATTCATAGCCAAGCTAGAAGGGGGCAATCATCTGGAAGACATTCTAAATCATTCTGGAGGAAAAAGAAACCCTCTGTTTGTCCTGCTCTCGTTAGATTGCCGTCACAGGAGAAATCGCCAGCCCTTGGCCTGAGTTTGGGGGGATGAAGACCAGGCTCTTGAACTCGCTCTGTCCCATATTTTGTTCCTCTGTCAAGAACTCAATCCTGGCTTGTGAAACAGACATTTTGTAAAAGCAGTAGTAATAAGGCTGACGTCAGCAGTGTGGCCTAAAGAGCAAATGATCTCACTGGCATATGAAGATTCATCAGTTCAGAAGAGAAAGATTATTCCTGAAGATGAGAGAGGAGAATTCTTAAAACAAAACAAAGATAACTTGTTGGAACAGAAAAGTCATTCCATTCCTGGGGCAGAGAAGGAAATCCAATACAGGCTGCTCATTTCCCACACCTGCCCTTGGAGTCTGCACATAGAGCTCGCCCCTTGTTCCTCCTCCAATGCTAGACTTCCAAAGCCCAGTGAACACACCAGATGCTGCATATACCATCTGGATCATCCCCACCTACAGGAATCTCTCACTCCTCTATGACTTTCATTTGTTGTATCATTCTCTTAAGTTGGATTCCCCCAAAACAAGAATTTGAGAGAAAGTAGTTTATTTGAGAGGCGGTACCAGGAAGCTCCAGCCAAGGGCTGGAGAAGTGATACAGGAAGGGAAGGAAGCTAATATAGGGGGAATTAATACCACCACTGTGGGAATTAGCATCTCAGTCCCACTGGGGAGCTCTGGAGACTGAACAGACCCCACCTCACTGTCATCTTCCCTGAGTGGGGTAGGAATGGAGGCTTTTATCCTTCACCTCCTACCCATTTTGCAGGAGCTGTTTCTAGGAGTCTCAGAACTTCCTTCCCTGCACTCATGGAGAAAGCCCTCAGATGCAGAATCCCAGGTGTATTCCTTAAGAAACCATCATTATACAAGGGAGTGGGGAAGGTTGAGGGGATGTGGGTTGGCAATGACAGCATCTGCTGTACTTTCCCTCCTTTATTCACTAACTCATCACTCTGTGTGAAGCCCTGTGCCAGATCCTGTAGCTGCAATGAAGAACAACACAGACACTATCTGCAATCTCCTGGAGCTTAAAATATAGCAAGGAAGTCCAATGTTGATTAAATAAGCATGCAAGTATATAATAAAATCAGTGAAAAAGTGAGGTAGAATAAAAGAACTGCGAGTTCAGGGAAAGGACGGCAGGAAAACATACTCTGGCTTGAGAAATCATGGAGGGCTTCTTTGAGGAAGATGTGAGAGTTATCTAACTAGAGGTGAGAGAGAGATGGGAGGAGCATTTCAGGCAGAAGAAATAGCATGTGCAAAGACCCTGAAGCACCAGGGACCACAGCAGTGAGGCTAGAGGTCAAAGAGCAAGAGGACGATTTGGGGCTAAATAAGGCTAAAAAGGTAAGCATGAAACGTACTGTGCAGTGCTGTGTAAGCTGTGCTCGAGGTTTTGGTCTCTGTTCTAGAGCAGTGGAAGCCATTGAAGATTGTTAAGCTAGGAAGTGATGTAATTAGATTTTTAAATTTAATAGATTTTTAAAATAGAAAAGATAGTTGCTGGGCAGAGAATGGGTCAGAGTAGGGAAGAGTGAAAGAAGTCATGAAGTCAAGAGTTGATGGCAGGATTTCTGCTCCAGCCCAAATAGAGTAACAGGGAGCGGATTTATCCTCTAGCCTGAAATAGTTATAAAATTGAACAAAGCATATGAAACGATGGTTTTTAAGACATCGAGCATGCTTAATGATGCACAGTGATCCCTGAGAGAGAATAAACAAATGAGGTAGAGTTTATAATTTCCTCAGCTTACTGCATGGAGAGTTTCTAGGCCAAAAGAAAAGGAAACCAGGCAGAGTCCTGAGTTGAGAAAAAGAGCTGGAAGTCTTGGGGAGCCAGAACAGCCAGAGTTCAAAGGGTGGAGTACTGGAGAGAACTCAAACAGAAAGAGAGAGTTCTAGCCATTAAAAAGAATGAGATGATGCCATTTGCAATAACACAGATGGACCTAGAGATGATCATACTACGTGAAGTAAGTCAGACAGAGAAAGACAAATATTATATTATATGCTAATACTTATATGTGGAATCTTAAAAAAATGATACAAATGAACTCATTTATAAAACAAAGGGCTTCCCTGGCGGCGCAGTGGTTGGGAGTCTGCCTGCCGATGTAGGCGACGCGGGTTCGAGCCCCGGTCCGGGAAGATCCCACATGCCGCGGAGCGGCTGGGCCCGTGAGCCATGGCCGCTGAGCCTGCGTGTCCGGAGCCTGTGCTCCGCAACGGGAGAGGCCACAACAGTGAGAGGCCCGCGTACCGCAAAGAAAAAAAAAAAAGAAAAGAAAAGAAAGAAAACAGAAATAGACTCACAGACATACAAAACAAACTTATGGTTACCAAAGGGGAAGTCGGGGGAAGGGATAAATTTGGAATTTGGGATTAACGGATACACTCTACTATATATAAAATAGGTAAACAACAAGGACCTACTGTATAGCACAGGGAACTATATTCAATATCTTGTAATAACCTATAATGGAAAAAATCTAAAAAAGAAAAAAATATATATATGTCACTATGCTGTATGCCTGGATCACTGTAAATCAACTATACTTCAATTTGAAAAATAATAAAATAAAATAAAAGAGAGAGTTCTAGAGCTCTGGATAGGGTCCCCCTCAAATTTTTGGTTGAATATAGATCAGTGTATGTGTATGAGGAAACTCCCAGAGGCCAAAGAAAGAATCACCTAAAAGGATTAGAGGGAATAGTTCCCAGAGCTCACACGGGGCTGGGAGATTGCAAACCTCCCTCTGAATAATTAATAAGACAAGCAGAGAGAAAATCACTGGAAATGTAGAAGACTTGAATATGTAAAAGGAAAAATATAGAAGACAACCAACTTGACCTAACTGATGTTTAAAGAACACCCCAAATAGCAGAATATTCATTTCTTTCAAATGAACATGGACCATTTACCAAGACAGACAATATTCTGGTGCATAACATAAGTCTTAATAAACTTAAAATGATTCAAGTTAAAAGTAGGTTCTCTCACCAAAGTGGAATTAAATCTGAAATCAATGATGAAAACATACCTGGAAAACCCCCCAACTTTTGAAAACTAAATAACACATTTATAAATAACTCATGGATCAAAAAGGAAATTAGAAAATATGAATGAATGAAAACAAAAACCCAACATTCTAAACTTGTGAGATGTCACTAACAGTACTTAAAGAGAAATTTGTAGCACTAAAGGCCTAGGTTTAAAAAAAAAAAAAAAAGTTTTCAAATTGATGACTTCAGCTTCTACCTTGAGAAACTTAAAAAAAAAATAAAATTAAACCAAGAGTAAGCAGATGAAAGGGAAATGTTAGAACAGCAGTAGAAATAGGAATAGAAAACAGAAAAACAATAGAGAAAAATCAATGAAACCCAAAGCTGATTCTTTGAGAATATCAAAATTTGTAAGCCTTTAGCAAGACGGAGCAGAATAAAAAGAAACACTAAAAGATTACCAATACTATGAATGAGAGAGGTGACATCATACAGATTTCACTGATATTAAAAGGTTGATAAGGAAAAGTTATGAACAATTTAATGACAATAAGTTAAAAAACATAGAAACTTGAAAGATACAAAGTATCAAAATTCTAGAAAAAATAGATAACTTGATAACCCTATAAAATATCCCTTAAAGAAAAATATTAATAAATTGGACCTAATCAAAACAAAAAACTTGTGCTCTTCAAAAGATACTGGTAAGAAAATGAAAAAGGCAAGTCACAGACTGGGAGAAAATATTTGTAAACATATATTTGACAGAGGACTTGTATTTAGAATATATAAAGAACTCTTAAAACTCAACAATAGAAAGACAAACTTTTTTATGAATTTATTTATTTATTTTTGGCTGCGTTGGGTCTTCAATGCTGCGTGCAGGCTTTCTCTAGTTGCAGCGAGTGGGGGCTACTCTTTGTTGTGGTGCGCCGTCTTCTCACTGCAGTGGCTTCTCTTGTTGCGGAGCATGGGCTCTAGGTGCCCGGGCTTCAGTAGTTGTGGCATGTGGGCTTCAGTAGTTGTGGCTCGCAGGCTCTAGAGCGCAGGCTCAGTAGTTGTGGCGCACTGGCTTAGTTGCTCCGTGGCATGTGGGATCTTCCAGGACCAGGGCTTGAACCCGTGTCCCCTGCATTGGCAGGCGGATGCTTAACCACTGCGCCACCAGGGAAGTCCCAAGACAAACATTCTTAAATGGGCAAAGATTTGAGTGGACACTTAACCAAAAAAGCTATGTCACTGGCAAATGAGCACATGAAAAGATGCTTGGCATCATTAGTTATTAGGGAAATGCAAATTAAGAACATAATGAGATACTATTACTCACATATTAGAATGATTAAAATTAAAAATTAGGGCTTCCCTGGTGGCGCAGTGGTTGAGAGTCCGCCTGCCGATGCAGGGGATGCCGGTTCATGCCCCGGTCTGGGAGGATCCCACATGTCGTGGAGTGGCTAGGCCCGTGAGCCATGGCCGCTGAACCTGCACATCCGGAGCCTGTGCTCTGCAGCGGAGGAGGCCACAGCAGTGAGAGGCCCACGTAACACAAAAAAAAAAAAAAAAAAAAAAATTAACGTATACTAAAAGCTGGTGAGTATGTGGGGCTATTGGAACTATCATACGCTACTTAAGGGGAATAAAATGGTACAATCACTTTGGAAAACAGTTTGGTAAATGCTTAAAAAGTTACACATACACCTACCACAGAATGCAGCCTTTCCACTCCTAGGTATTTAATTAAGATAAAAGAAAGCAAACATCCATACAAAGACGTGTACACAAATGTTCACAGCAACTCTACTCATATAGCTAGCTAAAGTAGAACAACCCAAATAACTGTCAAGAAGTAAACAGATAACCTGTGGTCTATCTATGCAATGAAATACTACTCAACAACAAAAAGGAATGGACTAGTGACATCAATAACAACATAAATATGCTGAGTGAAAGAAGTCAGACATCCTGTATGATTCCACTTAGATAAAATTCTAGAAAATGCAAATCTATAGGGACAGAAATCAGATCAGTGGTTCCCTAGGCAGGAAGGGCTGGAAGGGCAGGAAGAAATGATTACAAAGGGACATGAGGAAACTTTTGGGGGAGTGAATGTGTTGATTGTTTTGATTGTGGTGATAGTTTCATGAGTGGATACATATGCCATAACTCATCGACTTGTATACTTTACATATGTGCCACTCATTCTACTTCAATTATATCTCAAAAAGCCTATTTAAAAAATAAGGGTCGGGCTTCCCTGGTGGCGCAGTGGTTGAGAGTCCGCCTGCCGATGCAGGGGACATGGGTTCGTGCCCTGGTCCGGGAAGATCCCACATGCCGCGGAGCGGCTGGGCCCGTGAGCCATGGCCGCTGAGCCTGCGCGTCCGTAGCCTGTGCTCCACAACGGGAGAGGCCACAACAGTGAGAGGCCCGCGTACTGCAAAAAAATAAATAAATAAAATAAAAATAAAAAATAAGGGTCGATGTGGCTTAGACCAAGTTGATGGAGACGGTGGAGATGAAGAAAAGTAAACAGATTTAACAGATACTTAGCAGGTAACTGGCAATAGTTGTGATGGATTGCATACAGGGAGGAAAAGAGAGGGAGGTACCAAGGTTGTCATCTGTATTAGTGGCTTGAGCAATTGCTTGGATGTGTGGACAGTCACTGAGATGGGGAAGGCTGGCAGAGGACTATGTAGGGAAAGATGATGAGGTCAGTTCTGGACATATTGAGTCTGAGGAACAATTGAGACATCTAAGAGCTGTCAAGCAGGTAGTTGTAGATCACTATGTTGGAAGCTGAGACGAAGTGGTCTTGAGACACGGCCTTGAAAGTCTTTGGCACTGATATAAAATTACCGTATACTTTAATTTAATGTTTTGTGTCTGTACACTTTGTCTTCTCGTTTGGGTTGTAAGCTCCGTGGGTGCAAGATTTTTAATTTGTGCCTCTACCTACGTCACACCACCCTTTTATACCCACTTTAGTAGAAGCAGCACGATGAGGTGGGTGATGCATGGAATTTAGAATGAGAGAGGCCTGGCTTCAACACCTGACTCGCCACTTACTAACTGTGTGACCTTGGGCAAATTGCCTGCTCTCCATAAATGGTAATAATATTAATAGGATGTATTTCATAGGTTACTGAGACATCTTAATATGATAATATAAGCTAGAAACCTGTTGAACCTATCTAAGCCCCAGTTTTTTCCTCTGTAAAATGCATGCAATGCTACCTTCTTATCAGTTGGCTATTGCTGCACCACAAGCCACCCCAAAATTCAGAGGCTTACAGTAACAGTCATTTTTTATTACAACTCCCATGTGTGCATGTCAGGCAGGGGACTGCCCTGCTTGATCTCCGTCGGTTTGCTTATGCGTCTGTGAGTTGACTGCGGCAGCTTAGCTGGGGCAGTTCTCTTACATATGTCTCACCCTCCTCCTGGATCCAACGGACTTAGGCAGGCATGTACCTTCTCAAGAATGTGGCAAAACAGCAAGAGCACAGGCCCAACTGTATATAAGTGCTTTTTCACACCTCTGCTTGTACCGTGTCTGCTAACAATTCTTTTGGCTGAAGAAAGTCACATTGCTGAACTTAGAATCAAGGGATAGAAATGTACACCACACTGCTTTGAGGTGAAAAGGCACATAACAAAGAAGACAGGTAGCGATAGGTCAAGAATTGGGGCAGCAATCTAATCTACTGCCTCTACAAAACAAAATATTTTCTTGTAACATATATAACATGCCTATCTCATTATATGTTTTCAATAACTACATCTGCTCCCATCTTCAACAAATGTTGGATTATCGACTCTGATTTTAAGGGTAAGAATAAATTGGTTCCAGGCATTTGAAGCTATCCTTGCTTATTATGAAGCTTGGCATATTATATAAGAGAGTAATAATTAACAGTTTGGGTTAGGCACCTTCACACACAGACAGTGGCAATGTAAATAGATACAATCTTTTTGGAAAGTAACTTGACAATATATATCAAAAGCCTTAAAAATGTGTACACTTTGACTCAGAAATTTTCATTATGGCAAGTCTACCCTAAGAAAATAGGAGATATATAGACAAATGTTTATGTGTAAGGATGTTCACTGAAGCAATCTTTACAGTAACAAAAAAAAAGGCAGATAATGCCAGATTAATTTGTTGCAGGGAAAAAAAAAACCTCTCATTGAAAATAGCTAAAAAGGCTGAACTAAAACAAATCTGTTTGGGGACTGGAGAGTTACCAAGACAGTCACAGTTTGAGGATCTGAGATTAGAGATATATGCAAAAGTAATTAAGGTGAGTCTGACATTCTATGCTGTTTTCCCCTCAAAGCATATGTGGGTTCTTGGATGGTACAGCCAAAGAGACTAAGCAACAAAGAAACGCTTTTAAGTGACACAGAATCTGAGCAAGGATGTCAGCAGTCTGAGGAGGGGCTGAGGAGGCAAAAATTAGAGTTCCAAGCTTTTAAGACAGCTATGGCTTGAGAGACTAAGATTCTCTCATTGGTACAGAAAAATGACGTGTTTATTATCTCAAGGCATTCACCAGTTCACAAACAGTGCAGGCTGAGAGAAACAAAGCAGAAAGTGGCAGCCAACAGAAGTTTTGTGGCCTCAGAAGGATGGGAGATAAAAATCGGTTTTGAAGTTCTGACAAGAAAGACTCCTGGGACTTCCCTGGTGGTCCAGTAGTTAGAACTCCACGCTTCCACTGCAGGGGGCGCAGGTTCAATCCCTGATTGGGGAACTAAGATCCCGCAAGCTGCGTGGCCAAAAAAAAAAGAGAGAGAGAGAGAGAGAGACTCTGGTAAGCACCTCACGCTTTCAAATGGAACTCCTAAAGGCCTGCGCCCTAGAAATAAAAGTAAACTAAAAGTAAACCAGGGCTTCCCTGGTGGCCCAGTGGTTAAGAATCCACCTGCAAATGCAGGGGACACGTGTTCGATCCCTGGTCTGGGAAGATCCCACATGCCGCAGAGCAGCTAAGCCTGTGTGCCACAACTACTGAGCCTGTGCTCTAGACCTCATAAGCCACAGCTACCGAGCCCGCATGACACAACTACTGAAGCTCGTGTGCCTAGAGCCCGTGCTCCGCAACAAGAGAAGCCAACGCAATGAAGAGTAGCCCCTGCTCGCGGCAACAAAGACCCAACACAGCCAAAAATAAATAAATAAATAAATAATTTTTAAAGTTATTTAAAAAAAAAAGTAAACCAAATCTTATACACTGATAGCCAATCCATTCTGTGATTGGATTAAAATGATCTATCCTAATTCTACCTGCCTGCCATAAGCTAAAGGCTCATTTAGAGCTTCTGCAATATTTTATACACAGTGTCTGACATTCAACCAAAATTCCCAGGATATCAAGAGAGAGTGGAAGGGAAAAAAATCAGACAATATAAATAGATCCAGAGGTAGGCAAGAATATACAATGGAAAAAAGGGAAAAAGAAAAAACAGTCTCTTCAGCAAGTAGTGTTGGGAAAGTTGGACAGCTGCATGTAAATCAACGAAGTTAGAACATACCCTCACACCATACACAAAAATAAACTCAAAATGGCTTAAACATAAGACATGACACCATAAAACTCCTAGAAGAGAACACAGGCAAAATATTCTCTAACATAAATCGTACCAATATTTTCTTAGGTCAGTCTCCCAAGCCAATAGAAATAAAAGCAAAACTAAACAAATGGAAACTAATCAAACTTACAAGCTTTTGTACAGCAAAGGAAATCATAAACAAAATGAAAAAGACAACCTGTAGACTGGGAGAAAGTATTTGCAAATGATGCGACCAACAAGGGCTTAATTTCCAAAATACACAAATAGCTCATACAACTCAACAACAACAACAAAAACAACCCAATCAAAAAATGGGCAGAAGACCTAAAAAGATACTTCTCCAAAGAAGACATACAGACGGCCAACAGGCACATGAAAAGATGCTCAACATCACTAATTATTAGAGAAATGCAAATAAAAACTACAATGCAGTACCACCTCACACTGGTCAGAATGGCCAGCCTTAAAAAGTCTACAATAACAAATGCTGGAGAGGGTGTGGAGAAAAGGGAACCCTCCTACACTATTGGTGGGAATGTAAATTGGTGCAGCCACTATGGAGAATGGTATGGAGGTTCCTCGAAAAACTAAAAATAGAGTTGCCATATGACCCAGCAATCCTACTCCTGGGCATATATCCAGACAAAACTATACTTAAAAAAATACATGCACCACTATGTTCATAGCAGCATGATTTACAATAGCCAAGACATGGAAACAACTCAAGTGCCCATCAACAGGCGATTTGGTTTAAGAAGATGTGGTATACATGTGCAATGGAATATTACTCAGCCATAAAAAAGAATGAAATATTGGGACTTCCCTGGTGGTCCAGTGGGTAAGACTCCATGCTCCCAATGCAGGGAGCCTGGGTTCAATCCCTGGTTGAGGAACTAGATCCCACATTCATGCCACAACTAAGAGTTTGCATGCTGCAACTAAGAAGTCCACATGCCACAACTAAGACCTGGTGCAGCCTAAATAGATAAATAAATATTTTCAAAAAAAGAATGAAATATTGCCATTTGCAGCAAGGTGGTGGGACCTAGAGAATATTATACTTAGTGAAGTAAGCCAGAGAAAGAAAGACAAATATTATATATCACTTATATGTAGTATCTAAGAAATAATACAAACGAATCTATATACAAAACAGAAACAGACTTGCAGACATAGTAAACAAACTTACGGTTACCAAAGGGGAACAGGGATGGGGAGGGATAAATTAGGAGTTTGGGATTAACAGATACAAACTATTACACTTGAAACTCATAAGCAACAAGGATTTACTGTATAACACAGGGAACAATATTCAATATCCTATATAACCTATAATGGAAAATAATCTGAAACTATAGATATATAAGTGAATCACTTTGCTGTATACTTGAAATTAACACGATATTGTAAATCAACTATAATTCAATAAAAAATGAAAATTAAAAATAGGTTTCCCTATCAGATGAATTAAAAACAAAAAGTTTGAGAATAGCAAGTGTTGATGAGGGGTAGGGAAAACAGTAAGTCCCCTACCCTCTGTGTAGGAGGGTAAATTGACACCACCATTTTGGAGGGAATGTGGCAGTTTCTCTGAAAATAAAGAATGCCCATATACTTTGATGCAGAAACCCACCCATAGAAACCTAGCTAGCAGAAATACTTGCACACCACGCCAAGATGTTCATGGCAGCATTGTCCAGAATTGGTGAAAAGTCTGAGCCATCTAAATGTTCATCATAATGAGAACAGCTAAATGAAATATGACACGTCCCTGCCTGGGAGTTCCATGCAGTCATGAATAAGAATTGGGTCAACCCAGATGGCGGATAGAGAACATAGTAAATATAGTGAAGTACAAATAGTGAGTTGACAAACAAAGATATCCTACTTTATTATATTTTCATTTGCATGCAGTGTGAGTGTGAACAAAATGCGTATCACATCTCTAGGGGGTTTCTGGAACTCTCACTTTTTATCTCACATGCTTCTATTATTTATGAATCTGTTTTTAGTGAGCATGTATTACTTTCATAATTCTTAAACCAAAAACATAAGTGAATAAGGATTGAACATCTAAAGCCTATAAAGACAAAATGCTTAGTGTTTCATTTCTTGGACCTGAGTTCACTTTCAGCCAGAGCAGTTCTGGGCCACAAGTACAACTCTGTGAAGATCCTTTATCAGGCTCATCTCATGTATGCATGCGGGCATACACACATAGCACACGTGCACAACTACCTACACACCTCTACACATGCACACGCACACACACACACACACACACAGAGTTGTCCGGCTCCACATGTGCATGTGGAACACACGACTTTACAGTACCTGGGGCAGTTCATAGAACATTCTTGTGTATTTATTGGTGCAAGGGAGTAAATAGCCAGAGCTGAGCAGACAGAAAAGAATGTGATGAGACTGAAAACCCAACACCCACCACCTCTTCCACCATCCTAAGCAGATGACACGTCCTGTGGAATCCATGGTGCCCTCCTGATTTCTGGCTTTTCCCTTTTGTCTTCAAGACGGTAAACCCAAGAAAATGTGGCCATGAGGATGGGCACTTATCCACTCAGGTCATGTCATGAGATGCCCCCCTTCTTCCCCCTGCAGTGAGGTGAGAGTCCCGCCCAGACCGTAGGGGGCTTATGGGCCCTCGTCCCTGAGGAGTGTCAGGTTGTGCGTCTGGATGTGGCTCAGCAGGACCTGTCCTCGCCGCTCCAGGGTCTGGAGGACCCGCTGTAGGCCCTGTTGCCCACCTTGGCTTTCCCAGAACACCGGATCTGTCTGCAGTGACTTGAGCAGCATATTCTGTAGACACCCTGATGCGAGAATCTTCACGACAGACTCAGGAAACCTGGAGGAAGGTCCCCCAGTCCCATAACAGAAAGGAAGAGCAAAAGCCATCTCAGAGAGTTTCCGTGAAAGGCCAGGCCAGTCGGCCAGAAGTTGCACAGCTGGGGGCCCGCAAAGCCACCCCGCAAAGTCTCTAACTAGTTATCCAGGAACCCTTCCACCCGCTCTGTTGTGACAGCAGGCAGGGGATAGAGCTTTCGATGGGTCCCACCTCCCTGAGTGGGTGAATCCACTCTGCTGGCCCGGGTGAAGTGAGGAGGAGCCCTAGGAAGGCCCAGCCGCTGCAGGTGTGAGCAGGGAAGGTGTCTCCCAGGCTAGCTCCCTGCCACAGAAGGGCCAGCCTGCTCGCTCCCCAGCAGGGCAGCCCATGTTGTGCAGGGACAGGAGGCCCTCTGGATATTGGGGAGGGGGCAGCCCATCATGGACTTGAAGGGCCTGCTGGCTATATCCCCTCAGCTTTCCCAGGACTCCTCACCCACTTCTGAGGCTCATCCAGCAGCTTTTGTCTGAGGGACTGTGGGCTTCTCTGGAGCCACAGTTCAAGGTCTACAGCAGGGCCATCAAGCCTCAGCCCCTGAACCTCCACCCAACCGCTCTGACCCTCACCCGTCAATGCCCTCCAGCAGCCGGAAATTCAGCTTGTGCTCCGGGTGCTGAAGGTTGCCGGCGTTATCGATGTAGACCAGATGAGAGAGATCACTGCTCCGGACCTCAGGCAAGAACATGGACAGAGACAGAGGAGAGTCAGGGAGCAGCCTAGCCGGTGCCCCTGGACTCTGTCGGGGCTCAGTAGCTTGGGGGGCCCTGAGCTGTCAGTCCCACCACGCAGCCTGCTACTCGCCTAGATGGTCCCCTCGCACTGAGCAGTGAGCTCACTCCATGCCGCGGCCGTGCTTAGGACATCCAGGCACCCTCTCAGTGAACCCTCCCAGCAACCTTGGGAGGTGGCCACTGATATTGGCCTCATTTTACAGAAACAGAGGCACAAAGGAGTAATTTGCATAAGGTCACACAGCTAATAAGTAGCTGGCTGGTTCAGACCTGGACCCATAGCCAAAAGCCACAGCACCTTCTGCAAAATTGCAAGGCAGAGGGACTGATTCCTGTTCTGGTGGCCGAAGGGCTGAGGAGCACGGGTGGGAATGGGAAGGGGCAGAGGTAGCCCACCCAGGGGCTGAGGCTGTGGGATGTATCGCACACGTGCACCCTCACACATGTATGCCCGCCCACGTGCCCCCTGTGCCCCTGTCCCAGGCGTTCCCCTGAGCATCACCGAGGACACGAGACACCCTCCATCCTCAGGTAGCACTGCCCATCCTCTGTCCCCACAGTTTTAGGGCCTCCGAAAACTCTTCAAAACTAAAATCAGGGCTTCCCTGGTGGCACAGTGGTTGGGAGTCCGCCTGCCGATGCAGGGGGCACAGGTCCGTGCCCCGGTCTGGGAAGACCCCACATGCCGCGGAGCGGCTGCGCCCGTGAGCCATGGCCGCTGAGCCTGCGCGTCCGGAGCCTGTGCTCCACAACGGGAGAGGCCACAGCGGTGAGAGGCCCGCGTACCGCAAAAAAAAAAAACAAAAAACAAACAAACAAACAAAAACACTGAAATCAGCAGCAGGGGAATTCTTTAGCACCTTAAAACTCTGGTATGGTGGGAACAGGAGGCCATCTCTTCCGGCTCCTACCCCCATGCACACACTCCGTTCCTACACATTTGCCAAGATTCCCTGGTAGTTTCCCATAATTCTCTTCAGCAACCTGGGCTTAAATTAGGAACTTTTGTCTTCAGGACCTCAGCTTCCCCTCTCTGCTTCTTCTACCTCTCACCCCCCTGCACACACCACGGATCATCTATTTCTCGAAACCCGATGACTCCTCCCTCCAAAAACTGATATCGGGAAGGATCTGTGAGACAGCTGCCCACCAGGGGTAAAGGATGGATATAAAAGCCCTCCCTCTCCCAGGAATATTTGCCTTTTACTGGGGAAGGAGACAGGTGGCTCTGGGGCAGGGCAGGGAGAGTTCCCACCACCCAGCAGCACCACGAGGCAGCCCTGGCCTGCGGGCTGGTGGGGCTGCCTGATGCTCGGCCCAGGGCAGCATCTGACGGCTACCGTCCAAAGCAGCTGGCCAAGGTGAAGTGGTGAGGACACCAGCCTCACTGGGGGAAGACAGAACAGCCCCTCCCCGGGGTGGCACTTTGCTCCTCGTGCAGGAGAAGCGGCTGTTCTGCCCCACCAGCCTCTCACCGATGGCCTCGGCACATGGCTTCCCACCCTGGGCTGTAGTTTTCACAGGAGGCAGCACAGTGTTCCTCCAACAGCCCCAGCCTGTGAGCCATCAGGGGCCAGGAGAGCGCCCTGTCACTGCCACCAACCAGACATGCAGCTTGGGAAAACCCCTTCCCCCGCTCCAGGCCCCAATTTCCATATTTACTGGCACATTGAGGACATCCTACTAGACACACAGTTATCACACTCTGCTTCCTGGAGCCTTAGGGCATCCCCGGAGTCTTCAGGGCTCAGAGGAGTTAGTGACAACAGCTCCAGCCCACACCCCATACCTACCTAAACCACATCCTCAAAGTTCCACCTGTGTCAGTTCCATATATTAAGGCTTCCTGAAAATATTTAAAGGGTTCTGCTGCTGAAAAGAACAGGATTGGGACACCCCGAGGTCACGTGATCTCTGACACTTGCCAACAGCATCTGCTGATGGAGACAGGAAGACCTGAGTGTGGGGCGACCTGGGGACATACCAAGATGTGGACAAGCCGCAGCTCCCCCGGGTTCCGGCATTTCTCTCGGAGTCTCTCTTCCACACAGGGGTCCGAGGGCTCAGGCTCGAAGCCGCAGCAATAGCGATCCAGGCGGTCATGGACCTGTGGGGACACCGTTCTCTGAGGGCCCAGCACTCGGGCCGCCAGACCCCTGGAGCCACACGCCGGGGGCCATCCTCACAGATCTTGGCACTGGTCAGCTCTGCTGCCGGCCTCCGGCTGTGATGGGGCTTCTGCTTGCTCCTAAGCCAGCCTGCCGTGCATCCGGACTGCTTGCTCACACTGCGTGGATTTCCACCCAACATTCACTGCTTAATCTCTGCCACTGGCCCTGAGCTCCAGCCTGGGGCTGACTGTCTGGTCTACCTGGGGAGACCCACACATGACCACTTTCTCTTTAATCAGCAAACGCTACATCAGGGATTCCTCCCTGTACAGAGATAAAAATCTTTTAATGACCATCCAGGCAGCTCCTGCCTCTAGGACAGTGCTTTCACCCTGCAGGAGGCCTGAATCAAAGTCAGGAAGGAGAGCATTCCTGTTCCTGGCTCCTCTTACACTGGATGCCTAAAATGGGAGCAATGACGCTCCCTCAGAGATGATCATGATGTGCTTTAATAAGAAATATGTTCTCTGTCCCTGGTTCCTGGCACAGAGCTCCTAAAACCCTTGCAATTTGCTCAGTGATATGAGTGTCTTTTGTTATTCATAATAAACCCTCTGACCATATCAGAGTTTAATAAGGTGACTCAGCGGGGGCCCTTAGATCACTTCAGGCTGATTGCCAGATAGACAAGTAGAGAGTAGAACTTTCAACCCTACCCTCCAACCTCTGGGAAGAGTAGGAGAGCTGGAAACTGGGTTATAAAAACTCTTCCAACAGTGAGATTTGGGGAGCTTCCAGGTTGGAGAACACACTCCCATGCCAGGAGGGTGATGCACCCTGACTCCATGAGGAC
The DNA here is from genome assembly GCF_000442215.2 of Lipotes vexillifer. Taxonomy (NCBI): domain Eukaryota; kingdom Metazoa; phylum Chordata; class Mammalia; order Artiodactyla; family Lipotidae; genus Lipotes; species Lipotes vexillifer. The sequence goes on along the minus strand of NW_006769631.1, from coordinate 434,323 downwards.
ATACAGGGTTGTGTACTTGGGACCCTTCCAGACCTCTCACCCCATGTACCTCTTCAACTGACTGTTCACTTACATCCTTTGTAATAAACCAGTACTCAAAAGTAAAGTGTTTTCCTGAGTTCCATGAGCCATTCTAGCAAATTATTAAACATGAGGAGGGGGTCATGAGAACCCCCAATTTATAGCCAGTTGGTCAGAAGTCCGGGTGGCCCAGGATTCGTGCCTGGCATCTGAATCAGCAGTCTTGTGGGAATGAGCCCTTCACTTGTGGGATCTGACATTGAGTCCAGGTGGATAGTGTCAGAATCAAATTGTACACCCAGTTGGAGTTGGAGAATCGGTGGGGTCAGAAGACATCACTCAGATGACCAGCACCACTGTTGCATCTCTATCTCACCCACTCCTCACTGCAGTCTTGCAATAGAAACATTATTGTCCCCATTTACACAGGGGGACACTGACCCCAGACTTGCCCAAGGTCATACATGTGAAAGCAGTACAGCTGGGATTTGAACCGAGGTCTGCCTGGCTTGAGCCCAGTGCTCTCTGTTATCCTGCCCTGCTTCCCTGAAGGTCAGGAAGGGTGAGACAGTTAGAGGTCAAGTGAGGTCCCCATCATTATACTAGTTAAGGCTGGAGCTTCAAAACTGTGAAGGAGGCTGTTCCGCCAACCCAAGCCGCAGATCTGATCCAGCTTTAGCCAGCACCACCATCGTGCCTCCCTCTGCCACATGCAGCCAACCCCCTCCACAAATGGCAGAGCAGACGGGGGCAGGGTTGGGGGGACGACACAACCTATAAGCCCCAGGATGCGGCACTCATCAAAGCCGGGCCAGCCCCCTCGCAGTGCACTCAGCCCCAGCTCAGCGCTGGCCGGAAAAGGTCTCCCTCCATTTCCATCTCCCTTTGTAGGAAACTCTCACACGTTCTGAAGAAATACAAAATTGATTTCCTTCTACACAAGCCAGAAAATAACTATAGTTCTATTGACCAATCAACCTCACAAAACCAGAGTCCAGAAATGAGACAGTGTTAAACAGTCCCAACTACTGTCCCAGACGTGGAGGACAGGCCCAGCTTGGCCGGGGGCAAACGGCCAGAGCCCTGTCCAGGCAGTGAGCCCACGAATGAGCTCCCGGCGCAGACAGTCACTGCTTTGGTCTCCCAGACTTTGGAGAACAACAATTACAAGTAACAGAAAAGCCTGGCTCAAAATGGCTTTAACTCTAGGGGAAATTAAGATCATCTACCGCAGGAAGTCTCGTGATAGGGCAGGCTGGGGGATTTAGCAGCTCCTACTGTCACGGTGTTAAGGACATCCCTTTGTTGTCTCAGGAAGCCTGCAGGTGGGTGTTGTGGGTAAGTTTTTCCTTGTTATGTCTAGAGAGAAGGAGACAGAGACACAGGAAGGGAGGGAGGGAGGGGCGGGGAGGCGAGGAGAGAAAAGGAAGCTATCCCCCAACAATCACGGAATAGAAGTCCTTCCTTTCAGCCTGACTGGACCATATTTGGACACAGGATCATCCCTGGTCCAGTGGCAGCCAGGGATGCACAGACCTCTGAGCCCAGGCATGGGGGGAAGGTGAATCACACCAGGGCTCTGTGCAGAAGGAACGAGAGCAATCAGCTGGGTGCACCGGAGCGCCAATATCCTCACTCAGGCTCGTAATAGAAGTGTTGACCGGGACAGGGCTGAGGACAGAGCCCTGCGGCATGCCCCAGAGACCTCCCAGCCCTCCAACAATTTTTGAATCCACCTGAAGCTAGTATCACGCCCCCACATTTCTCCATATGGTCCTAGAACTTAGCGGGTGAGGGTGGTCCTCCTCCATGCATTCACACACATGCCTTCCTCAGCAGGAGCCTTCTGAGGCTGCCCACACAGAGGTTTAGAACAGAGGTCGGCAAGCTTTTTCTATAAAGGGCCAGACAGTAAATACGTTAGGCTTTGGAGGCCATATGGTCTCTGTCACGACTACCCACCTCTGCCTCTGTAGTGCATATTGTACGTATTCTAGATAATATGCAAACAAATGGTCATAGCTATGTTCCAAAAAACCTTTATTTACATACACTGACATTTTAATTTCATTTACTTTTTATATGTCACAAAATAGTCTTCTTTTGAGCTTTTCAACCACTTAAAAATGCTAAAACCATTCTTAGCTCATGGGCCATACAGAAACGCAGAGAGGGGAATTTGGCCTACAATCTGGGCCGTGCCTGTGACCCTGGTTTAGAGCCCAGTAGATCTGGGGGTGAATCGTGGCTCCACTGTGTCCTGACAATCTAGCCACTCTCTTCTACGTGCAGGCCTTGTTTCTGGAGTGCAGACAAATCTGTGAGATGGACACCATCTACCAAGTGCTCTTTGGCTGGGAGAATAAATGCCAGGACAGTTCTAGCAAGACTGAAATACAGTAACTGCTCTGGATTTCACGTGATGCCTGATGCACAGCCAGCCAAACCCCCTTTCTCCTGCCAACCGCTCCCTGACCCTGTGCAGATTTCAACTCACTGCAGCATTGCAAGTTGAAATGCTGGAAGCTACAAGGAATAACAGCCCATATGATACGGGCGGCGCTGACATCCCCAAATCTACACCCATTTGAATGCTGAACAGGAAGGGGCTGGCCAGGTGCAGTTGCCAGTGTGATTAATTTGCCACGCTGTCTGGGAACTTTTTTCCACTGAAGAGAAATTCAGTTTAAACTGCAGTAGTCAAGCAGGACCAAGCTTAAGCTTCATTCCCAAATCGCTTCAGGATTTGATTTTTTTTTCCCCTTTTTGAAAAAATGAGGAGTTACCAAGAAAAAATGATAATCCTTTGCAGTTTTGGTTTTCTGATGAACCTAGCAGAGTTGGATGATCGTGAAGTTTTTGTTTAATTCTAGTTAAACAGTTGTGAAGCCCTTACTCTGTGCTGGGTACCGCTCTGAGTGCTTTACCCATCACCACTCATTTAACCCCTCCCAGCAGCCAGGAGGCAGATACGGTTATTATCCCCATTTCAAAGATGAGGGAACTGAGTCACAGAGGCTAGTAACGTGCCTAGGGTCCCACGGAGCGAAAGTGGTGGCACCTAGGGACTTCCCTGGCAGTCCAGTGGTTAAGACTCCACACTTCCAACGCAGAGGGCGTGGGTTTGATCCCTGGTCAGGGAACTAAGATCCCACACACCACGCTAAGACCCCACATGCCCGCGTGGCCAAAAAAAAAGAAAGAAAGCAGTGGCGCCTAGACTCAGCCCCAGGCAAGTCCGGCTCTGACCACTGAGTCAGACTGGGTGGCAGGTACACATTTTTTGGCACCAGAGAGTACAAGCTCCCCAACGCAAAGAAGAAGATATGGTTCAACCTGATCCCCAGCACTTGTTTTGCACAACGAGACTCAGCTGAGGTTTTCTGAGTGAAAGGATGAATGAATGAAGCGCATGGCTGGCTGACAGCAGGAAGGATCTGGGGCTGGGTTCGGGGGGTGCTTCACATGAGGACTGATCACTGAAAGCCTGCCTGTCAGGGATCAGGGATCAGGGATGTGAGCCCTACATCCCTGCCCAGGATACCAACACCGGAAGCCTTCAGGGGGAGGCTTGGCTCTGGGGTCCCCAAACAGGACATCTGGTGGGACAAGACACTGCAGTCTGCCAAGAGGGACACCAGGCCCAGCTGTGGGGAGGGGAGGTCTGGGAGGAGCCCAGCACAGGGCACGAGGGGTGGCCCTAGTCCTCGAACCCATCCACCAGGCTCCTGGGCCAAGACGCGTTCCTCAGCCAGTGCCTGATCTGAGTCTGGTGGATTCCAGAAGAACTGCCTGCTGTCCCTGGTGGCCCTGCCCCCTATGCAGGACCTTCCCCCCACCTGGGGACAGTCACAGGCCCAGGTTCTTCTGAATGGGAAGGGTGGCTCTTGGCCGGGCCAGCTCACTGCCAGATTGCCCCAGAGTGGCAGCATCTCCGTCCATGGAGGGCAGCAGGCTGGTCTGTTAAAGAATTCGTGAGGCTTTGGGGAGGTCAGGGGTGGGGGAGGAGTGGGTTACTCTACACTGACTCTTACTCTCCTCTGATGACTCCCTCTGCAGTGCTCCCCTGGTGTCCTGACAGAGGGCAACCTTCCCGGAGGCCCTGGGGAGGAACATCTGGATGCCTCATCTGCCCCAAGCCTGAGGCCAGAGGTCTCAGCACCAGCTCTGGATGTGGATGAATAGACTGGCTGGTGGGCTTTGAGGAGATGGTCTGAGAAGAACTAGACCTTATCTAAAAAGACATCTGTAGATCACCCTACATTTTAAACATCAACACAAAACCCAGCAGCCGTGAAAAGATGAATCCACCACAGCAAAATAGGTTCCAATCAAGAAAACTGGGATGAGTCACCACGGGAACACCTTTCACTAAAAGTCCCCACATCAATACACTAGAGGGGGGAGTACTGTGAGCTCCTCCTTGGAGACTCAAAAGGCATCTGAAATAATTTTTACATCCATTCCTGACAAGAAAAACTCTTAATAAAGCAGGAATAGCAAATAGTTCTTCAGTCAAAAGCCAGCATGGTGTTTAACGGCAAAACACTAGAAATTGTCCCCCAAAGAAACAAGTCAAGTCCATCATCCCATTACTATTTACCATTAATCTAGAGGCACCACAACTGTGGTGAGGTAAGAAGAAAGAAAGAAGAGGCAATGAGGAGACAAAGTGCATTCATTACAGAAGAAATGATCGTATACTTGGAAAACCCAGGGGATAAACCAAGCAACTGTTAGAAGCAGTATGAAGTGAGCAAGAGGCCAGTAACCAAACTATGACACAAAAATAATATCCTTCACACAGACCAAGAGCTACGGGCCAGAACATATTGAGATAGGCTGGGACCTGGGACCCTTTACCAGAGTGCTTGCAATACAAAGAAACTATAAGGGTCTAAAAATAACTGCACACAGGCTCAGTGGGGCAAATTATGAACAATAAGATACAAAAAGGTCACAAACCAACTGTCACTTCTGAGGGGCCGGGAGCAAATGCAGGGCCCCGCGTGCATGATCCCTGCACACAGCACCACCAAGGGGGTGTGCAGACCACCTAAGCTACGCCTCCTGTCCAACCCACCCATCCGCCCCCAGCCTCACCCCATTTAAGGGACCAGCTCGCCCTCGCCTTGGGAAGTGAGCAAGGGCACCTGTTTCTTGTTTTCGCTCCCGTGTGCTGCAGCACGAGCTCCAATAAAGCCTTGCCTGAATCTCTCATCTGACTTCTTATCAACTTCTATTAATTTAGATCTTCTGCCCATTTTGGGATTGGGTTGTTTGTTTTTTTTTTGATATTGAGCTGCATGAGCTGCTTGTATATTTTGGAGATTAATCCTTTGTCAGTTGTTTCGTTTGCAAATATTTTCTCCCATTCTGAAGGTTGTCTTTTCGTTGTATATGTATGGCTGATTCACTTTATTATAAAGCAGAAACTAACACACCATTGTAAAGTAATTATACTCCAATAAAGATGTTAAAAAAAATTTCTATTGATTAAAGAGTCCAAGAACCCAGGTCAGTAACAATATAATGGAAGGAAAGAGGCCATTTTCAGTGGTCACAAGAAGATGAAATAACAGTATCATCCCAACATGGAAGTGAAGATCTAGCTCAAGAAAACATCAAGATGCTTCTGAGGAACAGGAATAAATGGAAAGACGTAGCCTGTTCTTGGCTAGAATGACCCTGTATTTTAGGATGTAAATGCTCTCTCTGTTAGTCCATGCAAATTGAATTTGATTCCAGTAAAGTCCCAAAAGGACTTGGGAAGGCAAAGGAAGTAACAAGCTGACTCTAAATTTCACAGAAGAATAGTATGCAAGAATATCAGGAAAATCTTAAAAAAGAGCAATGAGAAAGACCGAGCACTCCCAGTTATTAACTTAAAATATAAAGCATGATAATTAAAACATTGTGATTCTGACACATAAACAGACCCTTTACTGGAACAGAAGAGTCCAGAAATAGACTTTTTAGTACATATGGAAATTGGCTATATGATAAAGACAGCATTTCAAATTGGGGGAAAGAATGATTTTTCAACAAATGGTGCTGGGACATTTCGGTTGCCATCTGAAAAAAAAAATCATTGTTTTGCACCTGATCTCTTATTCCAAAATAACTTCCAGATGGATCAAAAATATATGTAAACACATGGGAGAATGTTTTAAATAACCCTGAAATGAGGATGGCCCTTTAAAACATAGTACACTAACCTAGAAATCATAAAAGAAAAACGTGATAATGTTAACAACATTAAAAAATTTTTTTAATTTCTGCACAGCAGAAAGACTAGAAACAAAGTTTAACTGACAATGGAACCTGAGAGAAATATTACAATGCAATGAAAACAAAAGACTAATTTCCTTAATCTATATAAAGTTCTTAAAGTCATTAAGAAAAAGACCAACAATCCAACAGAAAATGGGGCAAAGGATATGAGCGATTAAAAAAAAATCTAAAAAGAGGCAGGACGAGGGTGAGGCAGAATAAAGTGCTTCTGGCTGTCAGGGACGTGCACAGCAGACAGGCACTCCTAAAATGTTTGCACCTGGGGCCCCTCCCTTGCCTCATGAACTCACTTTCTATTGCTGCATAACAAATGACCATGAGCTTAGTCACTTAAAAATGACTCATTAACTCGGTTTCCGTGGGTCGGAATGCCGTCCCGTTTCTGCCGGTTTCTCTGCCCAGGGTCTCAGGCTGAACTCAAGGCGGGGCTACATCTCTTTTGGAACTCAGGCTCCTCTCCTGAGCTCAGTCAGGTTGTTGGCAGAAACCATTCCTCGTGGTTTTAAGACTATGTTCCCCAAGATCTCAGGGTCCTTCCGGAGGCCGCCCCTCCCCATAGGCAGTTCATAGCGTGGCTGTTTGCTTTCTTCCTCGAGGCCCTCAGGAAAATCTCTCTGATGCCTCATCTTTGAAAGACTCTCTTGATTGGCTCAGGCCCACCCAGGAGAATCTCCCTTTTGATTAACTGAAAGTTAACTGATTAGTAACCTCAACAATATCGCAATAACTTTGTATGGTGACAGATGGAAACTAGACTTATCGTGGTGATCATTTTGTAATGTACAGAAATATCAAATCACTATGTTGTACACCTGGAACTAACACAGTGTTGTCGGTCAATTATACTTCAATTTAAAAAAAAACACCCAGAGTTAACTGATTGATAACCTAATCACTGAAATGATATTCCATCTATTCACAGGCCTCATTCCTACTCAAGGACAGGAGTTAACGCTAAGGGGGATGGTTATCTTGGAGACCATCTTAGAATTCTGCCCATCACACCTCACCCTAATCGAGGTCCTGCTTTTAAATATATGTAAAGATGCTTGATGTCACCCTTTAACCACCCTTGTCCGGGCGGGCTGTTTCACCCCTCCACCGTTGGCTGCACCCATCTCTTGGGTCTGTTGTAGGACTTGAAGGAGCTCATGTGTGGGCACTCCATAAACGGTAGCTACTATTATATTTCATGTCACCAGCTGGAAGCCTGACAGGTCGGCAGTGGTCACAGATCTGGGCTCCTCTCTAACTGCCACAACACCTGATGTTCCAGGGAGCCCAAGCCAGAGGAGATGCCATGAACCATAGACTTGAACTCGAAATAAGGAACACACACAGGATCACAAATGACTGAACCCGGCTCCCCGGGAAGGAAATGGGCCAACCTTACCCAGAAGAGACCTAGAAGAAATGACTTTTCCAGAGTCAGTTAAGTCAGCAAAGAGGGCAAGGGTATGCCCTCTATGGCCAAGCCGCACTAGATTCGATCCCAGCTCCAACACTTAAGGCCTCGTGACTGTGGGCAAGTTCCTTAGCCCTTCTAAGCCTGTTTCCTCACCTGTGGAAAGGAGCCAAAAATACTGTGCCCCCCTAGGGCTGTTATGCATCAACACATGCTAAGTGCTGGCACAGGACCTGATGTGGAGGACGTCAGGCAGCATTTTATGCTGTCATCTGTTCTGGGTGCATAAGTTAATTATGTGCCAGAGGCAAGGGCTGGACAAATGACTGTCACATTGTTTTCTGCCTCTAAGATTCTCTACCAGACCCGAAAAGAAATGGAGAAGGCCTTGGGATTCTTTTCAGTCTAGAGGAAGGAGTGACATTTGAGGAAACAGAACACAGCAGCACCTAGATAGGAAGTCATACAGAGACCCTGGATTCATTCACTGATTTGTTCATCCATTCATCCACTCATTCACTCATTCAACAAGTGCTTATCTAGGACCAAACCAAGAGCTTGGCCCTGTGCTAGGTGCTGGGGATGTGGTAGTGAACAAAACACAGAGACAGAAATGAACAAATAAATAAAATAAAACTTACATACTGTGCTGGGAGTCAGAAAGGAAATAGATAGCGCAAAGGAGAAAGAGGATAACAACGGGGAAGCAGAGTCAGGAGAGCTGAGGCCCCGGGGAGGAGGAGTAGGAGGCCCTTGCACCTGAAGAAACCGGCCGAAGCCACGTGCCAAGAGGCGGGGCTAGAGACAGCAGACAGGGATGGATCACGTGGGTCCTTGCAGAACCTGATACCGAGGGCGTTGAGATGCTTTGCCTTATTGTTAACGAGGAAGTAACACAATCTGATTTACAATTGTAAAAGAGGTATGTTCTCTACCTGACCAGTTGTCTGTGAACTTCAGAGGTCTCCCTCCAACTTCCAGCTGCTGTAAGCTTTGCCCAGGGGCTTTCTCCAAATGCCAGGGAATTAACACCTCCAGGAACAGCCCTCAACCAAAGACCAAGGGGAGATTTCGCTATATATACCTCGCATCTCTCACCTCTTCGTGGGCTAACTCTGAATGTGTGTTTTATACCATTTCTCAGAATTTTCCTGTGGAACTAAGCCCCAGTCGCCCACAGTGGTGACCTGCTTGTTGACACGCCCTTTGTTGGCTGCCTTCCCTCCATCTCACTTTCCTCTTCCCTACAGGTGTTTCCTGGGGTCCCCTTGCAGATGAACCACCACAGTGGAATCCTGGTCTCAGGGTCTGCCTGGGGGAAACGAAACCAAGACATCACTCCGGCTTCTGTAAGGAGACTGGATTGGAGGAGGACATAAGCAGAGGTGGGGAGACAAGTCCAGGTAAGAAAAGATGGCGGCCTGGACCAGGTTGGTGGGAGCCAGGGCTTTCTGGGGTCTGGACTTTCCAGAACATGAAGGCCCTTCATAAGCAGAAGCTGCAGAATGACTTTCATGAGCGAACATTACTCTCTCACAGGCTGTCCAAGTTCTCCACAGCTTCTCACCCAGTCAAGCCAAGCACATGCCCCCTAAGAGGAAGCAGGGCGTGAGAAAACAAGCCTGTCTATAAGGGAAAATTGCAAATGTGCCCAATCCCCCAGCACTTCCTTCTGTCCCTCTGGCCTCTGGGTAGAAGGCCCTCTTGGGTCCAGGCACAACAGCCCTTGGGTTGGATTTGGCTTACGGCAGATGTGATGGTCATAGCTCCTCCTAAACATGGTTGGCTGTGCCACCTTCACTGTCCCAAGAGGAGGAGGATTTTGTGTCTCTCACCAGAGTGAATGCAACTCTGGCAGCAAGTAGCCCTGGCGGGAAGGCAAGTAGAGCTCTTTGAGCCCCTTCCCCCCAGCAACACACATACACACTCGCACCCACCGTGTCCAGCGAGTACAACCAGCTTCTCACTGACCCTCTCTCTTGGTCTTACTTCTCCCGATGACACAGCCCAGGGTGGGGTGGGAGGGCACCCACTCACTATCAGTCCTTTATCTTTCTTAGAGAAACCAGTTTATTAATCAAGAACACCATCCTGGTCACGCCGGCCTGCTGAAACTTGGTTTTGATTTATCATTCACTGGGAGCAGCAGATGCTATTGGGGCCCACCCCTGCTCCTTGGCACTCACTACTCCTGTACATACTGATGGCCTTCTACCCCAAGTGCCTGCAGCTCTCTGCCTTTGCCCCCTTCTGGCTACAGGAGCATGGACCAGTCTAGAGGTTCCAGGAAGTCAATGCCCTCAGGAGCAGTCTCAACCAGTGATGGCTGGGAGTTAGTGGCCCAGCTTCTTTGGCCCTTGGGTGGGACGACTTGAGGCATTTTCTACATACTCCCCCAAAGGTCTCAGCGGGATTGAGCCCCAGTTGCCCACAGCAGTGTCTGGGCACCATATGGAGAGTATGTGGGTTGATATGAGTGGTGTGCCCATATGTGGCTATAGCATGTATGTGGCTATGTTCATGTGTAAGTTCATGTACAGTGTGTGTTTTGGGGGTGTGTGTGGCTGATCTGACTATTGTCTAACAAGTATTTGCTCCGCCTTCTACTCTGAACAGAGTGTACTTCCCTTCCCTGACATTGGGCTTGGCCATTGACTTAACTTTAGCCAAGGGAATATTAGCAGAAGTGACATCAGCAGAGGCCTTAAATGTGCTTCTGCAGTTTGCCTGAGCCCTTGGGCTTCTTCCACTCCCCATTAGAAGGACTGCCCCAGGTGGTGCTGCCTCTTCAGCCTGGGCTCCAGGATGAGAAACGACGAGCAGACCTGAACCCACAGCTTTGGGCCAAGCTCAGCTGAGCCCAGCTGACCCACAGACCCTGGAGCAAGAAATCAAGAGCTGGTGTCTCAAGCCATTGAGTTTTGGAGAGGTTTGTTACATGGCATTATTTCAGCAATCACTGATACAGAGTGTTATGGGGGATTTGCAAAGCACGGGGTATGGTTTGTGGGATACGAGGAATGTGTCTGAGTACAGTGTTTGTGTATTTTGTGCCTGGGCAAATGTTATGTTGTGATACATAAACACAGAATAACAAGGGTTTATATTGGATGAGACAAAACAGATGAGCAAGCATACTGCAGAGTGGAGTTTGTACCTGGCTTCTGGTCAGAAGGGACCTCAGGTTCCTGGACTGGGAAACCCACAGCCTCGCCTCTCTCCAACTTGCCTGTGGTTTCTAGGAAGGCGGCATCCTCCAGACAGGGGTGTTTGACTCGCCCGGTGTTCAGCAAACCCAGGAAGAGGTGGCACGAGGCCAGCCGAGTTGCGTCTGACCACACACACCCAACCTGCGTGTGCTTTGGCTGTTGAACCTTCCACCCCCATGGCAGGGCTTGGCAGCTGGGGAAAGGCTCCACACCACAGCCTCCAAAGATGGACAGAGGGGCTCTGTGTGGGCAGAAAGCTGCTGCGTGCACATCAGCTGGACTGGGGCTTTGCAAGGAGGGGCCTCCGAGCTCAAAGCCCCAGAGCATCCCTGTAAGCACCCCCTCTTCCTGCCCTCATTTATGGCTAGATGAAGAGGACTCTGTGAGTGGGTGGGTAAGCTCTGGAGTCAGACCGTCCAGGCTGTGTCTCAGCTCCACTAGCCATGGCGTTGGGCAAGTAACTTAACCTCTCTAGGCCTCAACTGTTCAACTTTAAAACAGGGAGAAAGGTAGTATCTCTCTAGTAAGGTTGCCATGAGGATTGGATGAGTTAATTCCTGTAAAGTATTGGAGACAGTGCCTGTTTATTATTGAGCTTGGCCACCCGCCAGGTGCTGTATGAACTACATTACGTGAAGAATCTCGCGTGCAGAAACCACACAAGGTCAGTGTTATCTGATGGAAGCCGGGCTCCCCCCAGAGACAGACCTTGAGACAAGAATTCAAAGCAAAACCAGTTTATCTGTGAGCTAATTCAAAAACACAAGCAAGGAGTAGGGAAGGGAGACAGGGAGGGCCAGCAATGACCACTGTGGGTAACTAGGGCTCGGTCCTGGTAGGGAACTGAGAGACATATGGAATACGCACCACAGAGCTACCCCAGTCAGGCAGCTCCCATCAGTCACAGGAGGGCAGCTCCTGGAGGGAGCATGACCAGCTCTCCCAGTTTAACCAGGACTGTAAGTCTGTGGTCTGGGAAACCCCTCCATCCCAGGCTAGATGGCAGGTCATACTGTCTAGAGGGCATTAATTCCCAGCCCTTAGCCTGTCACACCCTGGGCAGAGCAGGCTCAGGGCCCAGAGCAAGCCCGAAGATGCAGGTGCTGGCAATTCAGAGCTACCATGTGCCCAAGGGCATAAGGTTGGGACACCCAGTCCCATTTAGAGGTGAGAGAAGTGAAGCTCAGAGAGGGAAACTAATCTGTTCATCATCACACAGTGGCAAGTGGCCTATGGGCAGGGGGTTCAAACCCAGGTCTGTCTGATGCCAAAGCCCATGCCAACCCCCAGGGCCCACACTCCTCCCTCCAGAAGGGCAGCCACGAGACAAGGACTAGAGGAGCTGCAAGTATCGTGGGAGCCCAGCTAGTCCAGTGACTGGAGACAAACATCCACAGGCAGACAGGTAACATCCAAGCATTTGGGGGTGAGTGTTAGACAATTAAGAGGTATGGTCTTCGGCCAAAAGGAGAGTATGGTAGCCTTTAAAGGGGACAGCAGCTACTCAGCTCAGGAGGATTCCTGCCACATGGGAATGAAGGCCCCATGTTACTAAACCATCCAATGTTTCAAAGGAAGTGGGATTTTCATGAGAAATCTCCAAAGTATTAAATGTGGTCTGAGAATTTTCTAAAACACATTTTGAACCAAACTTATATGGACCAAAGAGGGCGCATCAGTCCCTGGCTACCTGGTTATGGCACTGAACTCGTTCTGTGGTGCGTCCACTCACCCCAGTAGGTAAATTTAGGGCTAGTATTGATCTCTTTCCTCAACAGGGGTCCCTACAGAAATGGGGGCTGGCTTGGTGTGCATTTAGTACACATGTCCACCTGCTTTGCGCTCTAATCATTTTTTGTCTTTCTTTCTGGCCACGTTTCCCCACTCGTGTCTCCAAGGCTGACATCCAGCTCGCAGGTCCCGGAACAGCCACACTGGCTGTTCACAGGTCACTTAGTAAATAGCTGATGCCTGCAGTCCCCCTGTTAACCCCTGGGCCCTGATCGCCAACCCCTTCTCCAGGACCCCCGAAAACTCCAGGGTTAACTCCTGGCCCAGCAGGGACCTCAGCTGGCCCTGTGGCTTCCTTCTCATTCTTCAGGGCCCAAGCTGGACCATTATCATCCCTTTATCTCTCCCCTCTCCCATTCTGTCTCTCCTCCACCTCGACTTTCTTTTCCGAATTATGCAACCATCTTGAATCCTTCTTGATTCAAGGATAAAACATTACCAACAGTAGCATGCTGATAAATGTTTAACAACCAGCTCTCAGGGAATAGGGAGGAGTCCTGATTTGTAGCATTTGCTGATTCCCTTGGTGTAAATACTCCTACGCTGGCCAATTTCAAGCTACCAACATGGATGAATGTGGAGCTAGCAAGAGATATGCAGTAACTCAGCATTATGTAATATTTACTAGGTAGATGCAAAAAACCTCAAGAACTCAGATAGTAGCACAATGCAAAATAATCATGAAGTGATGAGTTCGGAGTATGATTACCTTTGTTTCTAATATAACTTATTATATTGTGAGTTTATACAATTTAAATAACGCCTGTGTTTCACAGCCAGGTCATAAAATTCCTGAAATTCTTGTGAGCCTACATGAGCTTGTTCCAGCACACCACTGGATGAATGAACTCAGAGGCAGAAAACTAACAAAAACGGGTGCTTGGTGATCAAAAGACAAGGACTAGGGGGAAAGTCACCGTCCATCCTCAGGTGGACAGTTCCGGCGTCACAATTCACCTCAAATCCCCTACCTCCACTGCTCCCCACCCCCGCCCCTCCCGGACCCACTTACCTGCAGCAGGAAGTCGAAGAGTGCCAGGCGTGCCCACTCGGCGCGGTGGATGCCCAGGCATGCGGCCTGGCCCGGCTGGCTGCAGTCACGTGCCAGCAGGGCCTGGTACTGCAGCCAGCCCAAGGCCAGCGAGTTCTGGTCATCATCTGGATCACCCAGGTGCTGCACGTCGGGTGCCCACCAGATGACTGGCCTTGCGCCACCATCCGTGTAGCGGTAGGGCAGCAGGGGGCTGTGGAAGCGCCTGGCCACGGCAGGTAGGCTCCGGCGCAGCCCCAGCACGCGGTCCACGTGGAAGGACAGGACCTCAGACAGGTCCCCAGGCCTCTTGATCAGGCCACAGAGCCCCTGGGAGCAGAGGTGGCTGAGACCCGGAGACAGGTCCTGAAGGGCACCCTTGGCAGAGAAGCCAACCTGCAGCACCTGTCCGTGGCCAGGGACCCTGGCTTTGCCCACCACCTGCCCCTGCGCCAGCAGCTGGAGGGTCTGTACATCCTGCTCTGTGAGCCACGGGGGCACCTGTTCGCTGGTCCTCAAGCCACTCGACAGCCTGGGGGTCTCAGCGTCACACCACACAGATCCTTGCAGCTCCCCAACAGAGCCAGGCCACTGAAGAGCCCCCGTGGCCGGGGAGGGAGCCCCTGCTTGTCGTCCACCAGTCAAGGCTCTGTTCCTCACTCCTGGTAGATCACCCCCTTCTGCTGGATGAGGCCGGAGGGTCGGTCCAGCAGTAGTTCTCCAAGTCTGTAATGCTGCCATGTTGTGCCCTGCGAGGGGGCCATCTGGGGTGCCCGTCTCACTCTGTGCCTGCCAGAGGGGACCACTGTGCCAGGGGAGGTCCAGGTCTTTGGTTCCTGGACCCCTGACCTCATCCGCCCTCAGGAGCACCAGATGCCGGGTACTGAGTCTCAAATCTCCTGGAGGTGCCAAAGTAATGCCCCTCTTGACCCTCCCTGGATGCCTGCTGTCCATGCCTGGGGACTGCCTGCTGCTGTCCACGCTCCCTCCGTGGCCTTGCTCCTCAGCACACACCAGGATGGAGCTCCTAGGCAAGGCCCAGCCTCTCCGGAACCTCAGGTTTCTTGCCCTCTGCCTCCAGCCGGAGCTCAGAGCCTGCCTGCTCTGGGGGACAGGGGCACCAGTTACCTGCTGGGGCTCCACGGGACCAGGGTCTGGGCTGGTGGCTGGGTGCTGTGGAGGGAAGCGGGTGACAGCCACCACAGATAGAGCCATTAAGAGGCAGAATGCCATCACCAACCGCCTCTTGCCACGCAGCTTTCTCCAGAGCCAAGATGCCTGGGGGATGGGGTAGAAAAAGAAAGCTTAAGACCTGTGAAAACATCAGCCCTAACCCACAGAACAACAGGACGGTGGATGAAGAAACATCTTGGGTGAACGAAGAGGGGAAAGAGCAGAGCCAGGTGGAGTAACGCCTACTGTCCCCAAGAGAGGTGTGGGAGCCAGCTGCGCTCCTGCTTCAAGGCTCAGCCTGCTCTGTCTCCAGGACAGCCCTGGCCGATGCCTGCAGGCAGATCAGGCTTCTCCTCTCTGAATAAACTGCCATTATGACTAGTCAGCAAACACACTAAGAGCCTTTCCCCAGCTTCCCCCACCACTAAGTGCGGGCCCCTGTCGTTTCATCTCCACGTGATCCCACTCTGCGGACCTGCAGTCATCTCCTACAAACACGCTCTTC